>NC_134596.1:25575000-25885000 GCF_037038515.1 Microtus pennsylvanicus
ATATTTTTTACTCTTTTCTTTATTTTTCTACTTTTCTGAAATTCATCAAATTCTAGAACCTATCTACAATCTGTCTAGAACCTTTCCTCCAAAAAGGTTGTGTGCATCCTGGAATATCCTTATGACTGGTAGTGAATTTTAATTTCAGTGACTTCACATGCCTGTTGCACTCAGCTATTTTATTTTCTCTCAGCAGTATCTGTCTTATTCAGGTTTAGAATATAACCAATTCTGTTTCCATTTGGCTCTGTTTATCTTTTCGTTTACTATTCCATAGATTCATATTTTCTTGAATGTCCTCTATGCTTAACATTCAACTCCTGAAGTTTGCTGTTTTCCTTGTAGTTAGTCATTGCTCAAAAGCCCTGTTACTTCATTGTTGAATACAGCATCTGCCTTCTACCATCTTATAGCTCACTCACTCTGGGGTGTTACCCTCTTTTCTTCAACGACTTCCCATTTCTTTTTCAGCAGTTTCTATCTATTAGTTGTGCAGTCTCCAGAGCCTTATCAAGCCTTATGAGTCCTCAGTACCCAAGAGCGTAGAAGTTCATCAAACTCCTTTTATAGTGTAGACAACATAGGATAGCTGGATACAGGTTTTTTTGTTTTACTTTGTGACATGAGAAAATAAAGTTGGGGTGATTACACTGGGTCTCAACTAGAGAGGAGAGGGAGAGGCTAGTGGGTCAAAAAGAAACCAGGAATCTGGGGAAATTGTTCCCTGGGATGTACTATTACATCATTCGCAGAATGAAGTATCCATTAAATCCAGGAATTTCAAATTATCACTGTTTCCATTATTTCCAAATTATCCAAGTTATGTGGAAATTCTGTTGACCCCTCTTTTTAATGGAAGTCTGACACACTGGTTCCTATGGTGTCTAGCATCTTGGAGATTCTGGGCTTCATTCTGTAGCTGCTGGCCCAGAAACGCTATGTAGAAGGAAGCATTTAAGTTGAATTTGGCCTAGGGCTCTTTGGCAATTGTGAGGATGAAAAGATGTCCTGAAATAGTGAATGGCTCCCTAATTTGTCAGGAAAATTAACTGGTTAGTGAGGAACAAGTGCCAACCTTAGACTGGGAAAGCAAGGACACCAACAAAAATCCTTGTTCAATCAGTGGTTAAAGAAAAAATACGCTTTTATACAATTTTATGCTGATTCTTCTATAATAAATAAATTAAAATAATGAAAACTGAATGTTAGTGTGTCTATGAGGAAAGGAGTTTAATATCACACAGTGATCTGCAAATTGGTTTACTTTCCTCTGGAGAGTCATTTAGCAGTTTGCAGGAAGGTCTATAAAAACCTCTCACTTGATTCGACATTTCTAGTTTGCAGAATGTCTCCCAAGAAAATAAACACAACTGAAAAGAATATTTTATGAGGTGGATATTTATAGAAAGATTCTGTATTGCCACATAATTTTACATACCCAAAACTCCTAGAAAAGATAAAGAAAGATGAACTTCCTAGGATATTATAAAACCACAAAAATTATGAGTATTTCAATGTATAGATCAAGCATTACTATCACCTAGATGCTTCAACATTTTGTAAGCACCGACCTCAATTCTATAAATGATTTTTATGGAAAATGTTATGTCTAGCATTTGTTTGTGTTTTTTTTGTGTACTTACTTATTTGGCGTACATGTGTTGTGTTGTAGAAAGGCTGCTTGCTTATTCCAGCCACTCAGACCCAAAATAATCACACAGAAACTGTATTAATTAAATCTCTGCTTGGCCTCTTAGCTCTAACTTCTTATTGACTAGCTCTTACATATTAATTTAACACATTTCAATTAATCTGTGTATTGCCACGTGGCTCTGGTTTACTGGGTAAAGTTTCGTCCAGTTTCTTTCTCTGGTGGGGCAATATTGCTTCCCTCTGCCTCTGTCTCCCTTTTCCCAACATTCAGTTTAGTTTTCCCCACCCACCTCTATTCTGCTCTGCCCAGGCCCAAGAAAGTTTATTTATTAACCAATAAAAGCAGCACATAGACAGAAGGAACCCCTCCATCTGGTGTGTGTGTGTGTGTGTGTGTGTGTGTGTGTGTGTGTGTATGTGTGTGTATGTATTTATTTATGTGTGCAGTGGGGAGTCAGTGGGCAGGGACGCATGTCTGCGCAGGGAGCCCGAGATTGCCCTTGGAATTCTTCTTCATTCTCTTTCTATCTTATTTGCTGAAGCGGTGCTTATGGATAAAACTAGTCTAGCTAGCTAACTTGCTCCAGCACAGGTCCAGCCCTCTGAATACTGAAATTATACACCCATGCACCATTTACACAGGTATATAGCCTTCCTGCCTACAGTTGATGCTTTAGCTGCTGAGTTCTCTCAGCCACTACCATTTCTTTTTATAAATAAGGATATTAAGTTTTAGAGGAGTCTAGAAATAAGAAACATTTGAGAATCTTTAGTAGATTTTGCTGGATTTTCAATCTATTTCTAATTCCAAGTTTCAAGTTCTTATTCTCTTTTATAGTCATTTAAAGGATAAGTGGGGAAAAAAAGCATAGCAATTAATGTGGTACACATGACGACTGTTACTTTAATACCCTACAGAGGTACTGACAAAGGTGAGGGGAATGTAAAATTTACAATTTCAATTAACTCAATCTTATTAATTTCTTTTTGTTTCTTTGCTGTGCAATTCCTGAAAATAATATACTGTGTGTGTATCTATTAGCCTGTGCTTGTGAGTTTGAAAGCTAAGTGGGACTCATTTTTTTGCCCAGAAACACTATACTTCTTGATTGTTTTAATATTATAAAAAAGGTGAGTGTAAGTTGCCATAGGATAAATGTCACAACCTACAGGGTTAAAAATTCAAAAGAGAAAATGATTATGCATAGAAAAGAGTGAAATATTTTTATTTATTATAAATTATTTGTAGTATTTATTATATTGAATTTTCAAAATGTTTTTTTTCCTAATTTTATTCATGAAAGCAAACCTAGAGGAATTCCTCTTCCACGGGTGACTGGACAGAACCCTGGGGAATCTACTTAGCGTCTAGGTCTCCAGGTATAAAACTAAGTGACTTCCTCAAGGCCATTCATACTGGCATCTCATTCTCCTGAGCCTCGGGCTCAGCCAAATGAATGCCTTCTCTTTTGCCTACGAAATGAAAAACACTTGAAAATAGAATAGGCTCTCGGTCCCTGGGGGAAGATTTCAATCAAGAAACCCATTCTTCCTACTCTATATCAGTGGCATCCTTTGTATTTTGTTGTTCTTAATTCCTAAAAATGGAAGGACTGATAAAATCCCTGAAGAATTTTCCAAACAGTAGAGACTGATTTAATTTAAGAAAATTTCAAATAACCTAAGATGTATGGTCTAAATTCAGAGCCTTTACACGCATATTTTAGAGTATCAATCATCCCCTATATTCTCATCTAATTAGGTTGCCTTCACTTTATAATGTGCCCCTTGACTCATGTGATACTTATTTAGTACTAGAGTTCAAAGCTATTTCACCTATAAGGCTTAATATAATGCGATAAAGGAAAGCAAACTGCGTGGAACAACAATGGGAGCAAAGACAGAAGGTAGAGAAAGCAAGCAGAGGAGAGAAGTGGGATGGGAAGAAGAAGAGAAGGAGAGAAAGGAGGAAGAGAAAAGCTAATATATCGAGCAAACACAAAGTCAGAATATGAAAACTAAAGATAGAAATAAAAATAATAGTAAATAGTTTTTGTATTTATAAGATCTTACTTTTGGGCAATAGTGATGTACGAAGAAGAGGGTGGTTTCTCAGTTTTTGTTCATATGAGTATCTTTTTGTCTCCTCTCTTTATCCTAGCCAGTTGCTAAGTTTCCCTCTTAAGAAGGAAGAAAACTAGAGATATAAGAAGTCCAGATGTTAAATATTCCTCCAAATCTTTGCACTAACTAGTTTTATGTCTACTTAACACAAGCTAGCATCATTTGGTAAGACAGAGCCTCAGATCAGGAAAAAGCCCACCATATTGTCCTGTGGGCAAGCCTGTGGTGCATTTTCTTGACTGATGATAGATGTTGGAGGGCCCAGCTCACTGTGGGCAGTGCCATGCCTGGAATGGTGGTCCTGATGCTATAAGAAAGCAATCTTAGCAAGGCACGAGAACAAATCCAGTAAGGAAAATTAACTCTTCCATAGCCTCACCTTCAGTTTCTGAGCCAAGCTTCATGACCAGCTTTCAGTTCCTGTCTGGATGTGCCGGATGAGGTAAACCTCTCCCTCTCCAGATTACCTTTGCTCGTGGTGTTTCATCACAGCAATAATTATATAAATACACATGTATGTATATACATTGATTTCCTATTCTTTTTCTCTCTATATATTACTTTTCAGTGTGTGTGTGTGTGTGTCTGTGTGGAGAGAGAGAGAGAGAGATAGATAGATAGATAGATAGATAGATAGATAGATAGATAGATAGATGGATGGATGGATGGATGGATGGATGGATGGATGGATGGATGGATGGATAGATGGATAGATAGATAGATAGATAGATAGATAGATAGATAGATAGATAGATAGATGATAGATAGATAGATAAAGTGAGAGAGAGAGAGAGAGAGAGAGAGAGAGAGAGAGAAGTAGTAGTAGCAGTAAAAATTTTGTTTTGACAGAGGGCAAGTGGCTGAGATCTTAGCAGCCCCCAAACATGGTTCAAAGAACTTCAGCTAACACAGTTCATGCACTCACCGCCTATGCAATGGTAGAGATGTGGCAGCCCATAGCCATTTTTAGTTTTTACAGGTTGAAAATTAAATATATTAAGGAAAATAAAATGACTCTTGGGTAAAAGCTCTAGTTACCAAGCTGATGACCTGAGTTCAATCCCTAGGACACTTATGCCTACAAATTACCTCTAACCCACACAACATACACACTATGGCATATGTACCTCTGCCACTCACAAAATAAAGCAACACAGGTTAAGTTAAATATCTCAAAATTCCTTTCATCCCTGAAGTTGTATTGCTTATTCTCAAAGCCATGGGCATTCATGTCATCTCTCATCTTACATGGTTAGGAAACCAAGGCAGAATTACAAGAATGATGCAAAGATCCTGTTTGATGGGATAAAAAGTATGTTTGTCTTGACCTTGATAGAAAGGCATTAAAGAGGACAATGATGAGGAGTGCACAGGCAACCATAGAAAGAAGTTACAGAAACATGTCACACAAAATGGGGGCACAAGTGCTAGATGTCCTAGACGTGCAGAAAAACAACTTGGTGTGAGAAAATGTGAAACCAAGCCAAAGTCATAGTTAGAAACGGAGCAAGATGGACCTCTAAAAGGAAGCTTCCGTCTTCTTATGAGGATCTCAGTTCACGGCATGTTTCATTTCTGGGATGGATATTTGGGGAAAAATAAATTGTGATTTGATTCTTCCACTAATTTGTGACACTGAGACCACAAGTGTGTCCTAGTAACAGAAAAAAAACTTCAGCAATGGAATAACTCATTATAGACTTGCTGACTGTATTTGTGGAGAGAACCTAGTGTATTAGAAAATGGAGTTACAGTGATATTTTGTAATGACTGGATATTCAGTGCTTTGTCATGTGGCTTTGATTCTGGATGCTGACTGCTGTCCTGGGGTTGGTCAGTGGTTAACAAAATGACTACAATGACGAAATGAAATAATAGTAATAGAACGGTTGGACTTATGGTGCAGATACAGCATGCATTTCCTTAAACTGGCCCTAAGGAAGTCATTATTCCTATTATTACTTGTTCGTGTGTGGGGAGTAAAGGCAAGCTGATCAAGGTATATCAAATGTTTGACTTAAAAAAAATCTATCGTGTTTTTCATTATTTCAAACACAGGTCAGTGATTTCATTTTTTTCTTTCTTTCCTGAAACACATCACAAATTATTCTATACTATAAACATAAAGTAAACAAAGCCTTAGAAAATTGTTTCCACAAACCAGTGTTCTTTCTCAAATCAACAGCCCATCTAATTTTAGTACAAAGTTCAAATTTAGTATAACACCTTCCCTGGGAGTGAACGGTACATGAAAATTTGTCCAAATATTCTCAATGCTGTATTCACTAACTACTTGAGCCACAAAGTGGAAGTAGCTCATTTAACTTTGTTACTCTGTTTATGCATTAATAACTTGGGAATAAACTAGAGAAAGCTCTAACTCATTATTGCACTCTTAGAAAAGGCTGCATATTTGTTTTTCTTGTCTGCTTAATCTCAACTATTAAAGGTTTGCCACAGAAGAGAATGATGTTAACCAAGCAAGGGGACACAATATTCTTAGAGATGTTCTGCAGATCTAGAGGTATCACGCACCCCAGACGTAGCCTTAGATTTATCACTCATCCATTGCCCTTCTTGTATATAGACGCTTGAGAATTGAGCTTTTTCATCAGATAAGCATTATTCAGTTAATTTCAGTGATAATAATATCTATTGGCAGCTTGGCATATATGCTAGACACTATTTTTAACTACTATTCACATTAAGTTTTACAAATCCCCTGAAATAGTACTAATATATAAATATTATTGCTTTTACTATACATTGGAAAAAATCAAGGTACAGAGCGTTTAAATAATCTGTCAAAGGTCTGACAGCTACTCAGGGTTAGAGATCAAAGTTAGACTGTCGCAGGTAGATTGTGGGACCAGTGTGTTTAACACTGCATGTTTGAACAATAGAAGTAGTGTTGTTGAAATCATGCGTTGTTTTGTTTTCCAATCAAATGTATCTGCATCAGTTAGATTTCTGTTATAAAAATAGATGGCCTTCCTAAAATCTAAATGTTCTTGTAGAATTCATGAAAAGCAAGGCTTGTTAAGTCATAGGAAAACTAATGAGCTTAAGTGTAAGGACTCGGTGACCAATAGCTCAGCTGTGTCAGTGGCCAGCAATCATGAAGATCACATCCTGAAGTTACTGTGAACTAAAGTACTTCTAAGGTATTCCTGCTATCAATTTTATCTATGAAGTCTATGGGGGAGGGTTGGAGGGATCTGTACTCACCTCCCTTTGTCTCTAATAGTCTTACAGAAGAAGATTCCAATATTGAGATGGAAGCTGATAAAATCCTCACATTGTAGTGCATGTCTACCCACCTGTCAAAAACATCCCAAATTCTGCATGCCAAACTGACAAATCAGATCTGTTTCAGGAACTTGGAACACCATGAAAAAATGACAAAATTCTTATATGATATATACTATGTAGTATTTATTATAGTCATGAGTGATTTTGAGAATTTAGGCTTTCAAGTAGGCTGCTGATGTATGGCTTCAAAATCGAGGCATGAATGGCTTCTGAAGATGTTCAGTGTAAGTCTGTATCCCTGGTTACTGAGCAATGCACCAATGGGAATCATGTCAACATGATTTTGGGATCCTGATATATAGAAAATGACTGGATTGATTTACTTTTTATCTTTAATATACCCAAGTGTTTCTGTTCTTAGGAGCTCTTTGAAGGCCTTTCAACAGAAGCTGGTTCACATAGATTCTCAGCCAGAGCTGTCCTCTCCTTGATTGAGATTTTTCACTGATGTTTTTATCAAATCAGATGGTTGATCCTTACTCCATAGCAGGACAGATTAGGCATCTCTAAGACTCCAACTTTTTCATGTGGTATAAATGAAGGCCATAAATAGTCTAAAACAAGTTGGCATATATAAAACAAAACCAGTGGAAACAAACATTTATCTGGTTATATTTCATGCATAAAGAGAGCTAGGGAAAAAATTCTTAGTGGTCTGGATAACTGATGTTCTAGGAAGGAGGATTTCCTGACCTCAGAAATTTTTCTTTATTACATAGAGAATAATATTAAACTAGCATATGCATAATTTCAATTCAAGTCAGCTCACATCTGAACACACACAGTATTCAGTGGGAGGAGGAAAGGAATAAAGGAGGGAGGGAGAGAAGGAAAAAGGAAAGGAGGAGAACTAATGAGAGAAAGATTCAAGAAGAAAGGAGAAGGCAGATGACAGAAGCTTGCAGGATAAAATGAGAAGCTGTGTTTAGCTTATTGAATTCTGGTTTTCCAGAATTATTGAATTAAAGTAAAATGCTGAAACCATATGCAAATTAAGTTCTTTGGCTCTTGTACAACGTTCTTGAGCAGACATATTTGTGAATAGATTGGGTAAATATTCTTACTGTCTCACATTGAAAAGAGTCTTCCAAATATAAGGGAGTGAGTTCCATGCAAAGATGAACAGAGCCTATCTTGGGTTATCAAGAGGAGTTTGTCAAGCACTTTTAAAAAGTTAGCAGGAGGTGTTGCCAAGTATCATGCATGAATGAAAATAAGTAGATCTGACTTTATTTTTACTATAGTCATATATACTTAAGTGTAAATTTAAATCTACAGACCTACCATTCAAAAAGAACTGTCATACAGAACACACAATTGCAAATGATCACATTGCAGCAATCAAACTCTGATCATTCCCCAGAGAGCCTCGTTAGTTCCCTTGCAATCTACTCTTGATTCAACTTTATATCACCAAAC
This sequence comes from Microtus pennsylvanicus, assembly GCF_037038515.1. Taxonomy (NCBI): domain Eukaryota; kingdom Metazoa; phylum Chordata; class Mammalia; order Rodentia; family Cricetidae; genus Microtus; species Microtus pennsylvanicus. The sequence goes on from NC_134596.1 coordinate 25,583,509, forward strand.
GACTCCACCTTGCTTTCTTTCCTACAAGTTCATTCTGAATTTTAAGAATCTTAGATGAGCCAGGCGGTGGTGGCGCACACCTGTAATCCCAGCACTTGGGAGGCAGAGACAGGCGGATCTCTGTGAGTTCGAGGCCAGCCTGGTCTACCAAGGGAGTTCCAGGATGTGGGCTCCAAAGCTACAGAGAAAACCCTGTCTCGAAAAACCAAAAAAAAAAAAAAGAATCTTAGATGAATGCAGCCATTTGGCATTGTGTCTTTTTCCTTTAGACTTAATTTGTAGAGTGTAAGGAAGTAGAAGTATATCATATTCTAATATGTTTGTACTTTTTACAAGTTATTTTCGAAGAAAATGAATAGCTGTAGAAGGAATTACTTATCTAGACTTCCACGGCTCTTCTGTTTTGGGAATAGCCTGAGCTAAACCAATCCTAGGTTATCTTCACTAGGTATTCACCATGCCCGGCATATGCTTCTTACAGATGATCCCACCACTGGCTCTTCTTTGGCATCTCAGTCTCGTCTTAAGTATCCTAATCTCATCTTAATTTTAACTACAGTAAATTTTTTATGACCACATGGCCTAAAGTAGCACTCTGCCTTGCTACTCCTGCGCCAGCTCTAACTCCCCACTTTCTGTCTTCTCCAGATAGAATGTATAAAGTATCAGAGAGAGAACTTAAGCTGCCTTGTTCAAAAGCAGACCCCCTAGCACTTTTAGAAAAATGCCTGGTGCATGGGAGTAGTCATTCAAAAAATGGACAAGGAAATTCTTTGCAGGCCTGTCATGACATGTTTGTTGGAAAACATATTACGTTTATGGGTTAGAAATAATATAGTTCGGTGCAATTGTTGCTAGTTGAAAGAATGCCTTCAAAGTATCCTGATGAAAGAAAGTTTATAAGCCTTGATAGGGAACGATATTCATAGTTTTACCCTAAGTCCTTTCTCATTCAATTATCTATAGTATTTTTTAATCCTTAGTTTTATCTAAAACAGCAATGGTCATTCCTTTCTTTATAATATGATTCTACAATATACAATAATGATGAGATAATTGATATTATGAACTAAAATTACAGATCAAAATGATAGATGAAACTGAACAAGGATAATGAACTCCGTTCTGGTTTTCTCTTGTGAAGGGACAGGAGCATACTTCTTCAGCAGAGCACACAGTTGCTTGTTATTCACAAGGGCTTGAGTCAAATTTCCAGAAATGACATCGTAGAAACCATGAGTGCCGGCATGGATGTCCTTGCAATCTTAGCACTGGGGAGGTAGAAACAGGAAGATCTCTGGGCTTTCCTGGCTTTCCAGCCTAGTCTAATTGACAGCAGACTTGTCTTGGTGACAAACTCTGTCTCCAAAGACAAAAATAAAAGCAGCAGCAAACTGACCAAAGCGTTATACCAGCTTTAGAGTTAACAGATAATGACATCACCTCTGTACAGGGGTGGGTAAGGGGAAAGAAGAAAAGAGAAGAGAAAAAAAAAAGAGAAGAAAAAAATTAAAGAGAGAATGGATTTAGAACATGATAGTTCACTTGTGAGTTACAAAACTGGACACAGCCCCAGTAGATTGCCTAAGTGTTTTTGTTCTCAATTTCCATTCAGTAGTTTGGTTTATATGCTCTTTTTTGGGAGGATGCTGTCCACACTGTGGGTGCTGAATCATAGGACTCTGGGGAGAAATTTTTCTCGCAATCTCATTAGTACGAAGAAATTGCAGGCAAAAGGTGCACACACTTTTTTTGGGAGTCATGTTTCCAAAACCTGTATTCTTATTGAGGTAAAAGCATTAGCTATTGTTGCATCATTTATATAGACATTCATTTCAAATTGTGAGAGGCACGAAACACAATAATCCATCATAAGTAATAGGTTGCATAATTTTCTGAGATGACTTTTCTGTATTAACAAAAAGGGAGACAAAAGAAGAGCAAGGGCATATTTGTCATGTGATTGAGAAGCAAACCTGTTTCTAAATAATACTGTTGTGTGCTGCATTCCTGGGGGTACTGACAGCTCCTTATAAGGCAAACGAATATTTCAGCTTATATTTACAGACAAAGCATGAGTTAATCACAATGTGTTCTTTGGTCCCTTAGCAAACTGCAGGGGGCAAGAGTGAGCTTGTGTAAATGCTGAACACTCAGATATCCCTCCGTGCTCTCCTCTCACGCGTGCTTTTAAATCTCCCAACTTGTGGTTATTATTTTTCAGCACTGAATTAGTGAATCATTTTACATAGCGCCATTATGCAAAATAAAATGATACTTTGTTTCTCTGCATTGGCCAATTACTGGGTAAAGAAAATTGGACTCCTGAAAGACACATGTGTGCCTAGCTTGGCAGATTACAGGAAAGCCTGTAAAATACTCCCAGATGCTCCATGCAAAGGAGGAAAACTCAGGAGTGAGTAGCAAATCGAGGTGAATTTCAAAGTAAAATTCATTGATTCCAAACAAAAGACAAATATACTCTTAGATATGAGGCCCCCTGGAAGATCAACAAAGATAGAATTTTACTACATTCAGACAAGTCGATTCTTTCCTTTTTTGCTTTCTGCCATGGCTGTGCTAGAATAAATTAAGGCATATGATCCCTAATCATATAAAAAACAGACACTGACTATGAACCAATTCATTTTTTTCTCAAAAAAAAATCAGAACACAGAATATATGGACAAATCTGGATTTGGGCTACTCTCCTCAAAAGGGCTTCACTCCACCTCTCGTCATCAGCATTTAAAGTGACTTCCCGTAACAGGGCTGCTATGTGAATATCTATATGCCATAACCATAGTCTCTTTCTGATGTTGGGGAATATCTCCAGAGCTTGTTTTTCATTTGCCATAAAGTTTCTTAAACATGACTGCACAAAAGTTAGGTAAGATAAAGTGTGTCCAATTAGGATTGAATTTTTGATTCCCTGGCATCAAAAAAAAAATGCCTTTTAATTGAGAAAACCTCAATGAACTGACAGAATAGGAAAGCAAACTTGAAGGTAAAAGCATAATATGGTTGATAACCTGAGAATAAGGTTATTGTCCTCCATTTAATGGGGGGTAGAGAAAAGAAGAACCTCTATGATCCATCTGTAGAAGAGTCACTGTTCACTAGAAACTGCACCTTTACGCAGAGGAATTTCACACTAAGCAATGACTTCACAGGGAGAACCAATGCACCCTTTCTGTTGTTGAGTTCTCAGCTCCAGATTATGCTACAGTTTGCTTGAACTGGAACCCACCGCCTGAGGAAAGACAGAGTGTATGAAACAGTCCTTGGGGTTGGTTGCCTAGGATACAGGATGTATTAGTCAGGGTTATCTAAAGGAACAGAACCAGTAGGACAAATGTAAGTATATTAAAATATTTTTTAGACCAGTTTACATGGGACTAGTAATAACAGTTGTCTTACATCCGAAAGTCTAGAACCCATTAATTGCTCATTCCCTCAGGCTAGGTACATTAATAATCATAGTAGTGACTGTTTCAGGGCAGAGAGGCCAAGACCTCAATAGTTTCTCAGGCCATAAACCCAGGTGCCTCAGCACTTCCAATCTGGCACTAAAAATGTGAAGGCTTGTTAGAGCATCTCTGGTCCTTAGTCATTTATGGAATTTCTAGCACAGAGCCCTAAACTAGGGGTAACAGACATGGTCAAAATAATGTATCGGCTTTAAATAAATCTCATTTAGCTATCAAATCACAAGTCTCCTTTAATCTATAACAGATTACTTTTTCTTTTAAAATCTTACTTGATCTTTTTCTAAAAGAATTTAAGAAAAATATCTCCCATTTCAGTATTCTTGATGTTTTCCCTCAGGATTATTCATAGAGTATATAGTTTAGCCAAGAGTGGGATAGGAATGGGGTCTTCCTTTCTGGGTGTATGACCAACACTCATAGGATATGTTTTCATCACTTTAGGAGTGATTTACCCCTCTTTAACATAGTGTGTGTAATTTTGCCACCATGAAATTTCTGTTGCCACTTTGTAATTCCTGCAGGTCTTGTGAAATAAAGTCTTGGTATTTCTGTCATTTGTTTACCAGTTTCAGCATCTATTCAATTCCCCTAAAACAGTTATTATTATAATAATTACAAAGTGGTTATTTTTTAATTCCATCATTTCCTTCACTTTTGTTAGCTGGCATTTTATTGTGTGAGAGAGATTACTGTCAGGTGGTGACATACATCTATAGTTACAGACATACATCTATAGACAAAGGCAAATTAATGGCTGCAAAATCTAAGCTAGCCTGGTTTACACAGCCTGACCATGTAACAAGATACTATCGCAAAAGAAAAAGAACCACGAGGGGTGCACCCACCCACTGAGACAGTGGAGCTGATCTATTGGGAGCTCACCAAGGCCAGCTGGACTGTGACTGAAAAAGCATGGGATAAAACTGGACTCTCTGAACATGGCGAACAATGAGGGCTGATGAGACGCAAAGGACAATGGCACGGGGTTTTGATCCTACGTAATGTGCTGGCTTTGTGGGAGCCTAGCCAGTTTGGATGTTCACCTTCCTAGATATGGACGGAGCGGGGAGGACCTAGGACTTACCACAGGACAGAAAACCCTGACTGCTCTTTGGACTGGAGAGGGAGGGGGGGAAAGGAGTGGGGGAAGGGGAGAAGGGTGGGAGGAGGGGGAGAAGGGTGGGAGGAGGGGGAGGGAAATGGGAGGCTTGGAGGAGGTGGAAACTTGTTTTTTTTTCTCCTTTTCTCAATAAAAAAAAAAGAAAAAAAAAGAACCAAAATAAACTAACAAAGAGGAGCTACTGTGCTCTCCCTTTAATATGCACACATTTTATTTTATGTCTATGGATTTCTGGATTAGTATTTTCTTCAAAAATTTACAAATTATTACTGGCATTAGTTTGATGCTCAAATCATCCTAAATTTGAGTCATAGACAGCCAATCAGGTGATGTCTGCATCCTTTGAGAAAGCTCTGATTTACCTGGTACATCAAGATGTTCTGGACTCATTGAACAGTTTTCAGTCCATCCCTGGAATCCCCCCACTCCCCCGGAATCCTTCATCCTTGTTTCAGAGATGATATTTGGAAACCAAGGCCTAGGTGTTAGGGGTGGCTCTTGCTTCTTCCATAGATTGAACTTATGCAAGCACTAGTTTTTCAACAAGTTGGTCGTAAAGCATTTTTTAATCAGCAACAGGCTATTTTTGAAATGACGGGTGTGGTCGACCAGTAGTTAGACCAGCTCAAAAACAAGGAATATAATTTTAATAATTGGGATAAAGAGAGACTCAAACGACCGGAGTCCAGTGAGAATCACGCATAGAGAAGAAAAAGAGACAAAACAAGGGGCAGGGACCTGGATCCCCAGGTGCTTCTTCCTTAGCCCTAGGCGGCCCCACCCTAGCCAAATGTGATTGGCTGAGCTTCCCCATCATTGAAAATGCCCAAGCAATATTACACAGTAGTGAATTTTTAACTTGTTACTAGAAGTTGCTATTTTCTACCAGAAAATAAGAGTAGGACCATATAAATGAGTCCCCAAAAGTGTGGGTGAGGACTAGTACTGCCTTCGCTACATTCTGTGCCAGGGGCTCCCTAACTTTGTTTCAGTTGTATTTTACTGCTCCTAAGGAATCTTCTATATAAAATCCAATCGATCACCAACAAACTTGATGTCCTCCACATTCCCATTCAGGTTTAGACTAAATCCTGTTGTCCAATGAACACACAGTGTTTGAGTTCATGTTCATCCTAAAGATGAACAGAGGCAGTTGACTCTGGAACCTCATTGCTATGAATGGAGTGTGCCCACCCTCCACCACACACAATAAGAGAAGAAGGTGATGGGAGCACTGCTCCTTCATGGGGACCCCCAAAATCATTCCCCAAATGAATTCCTGGTGCATTCTAACACTGTAACCTGTTCAGTGTCAGCTTCAGCTCATCTGCATTTTGTTCCCCACGGTGCTAGTTGATTTTGTTCATGCTTTGAAAAGTAAATGATGACATTCTGCTGGAAAGATGTCAGCCTATGTATTCTTTAGAAAGTAAAGAAGTGCAGTTACTGTCACTAAGAGATGGCAGAGGTGTGCTTTTTATACTTCATAATTTTAGAGAGTTTGTTGGTGGTGGTGTGTGTATGTGTGTGTTGTATTGGAAAGGATATTTAGAAGGTAAAACATGGTAAATCTGGGTTTGTATGTAATTCCAAGAATGTCCTGAAGCTGTAGAAGAATTCACATTGGTAAGCATATATCATCAGATTATTGAGTGAGCCAGCGTTATTTTTTTTTAATTTTTTTATTGATAAAAGGAGGATAAAGAAAAGAAAAAAAAAACAAATTTCCACCTCCTCCCACCAGCCTCCCATTTCCCTCCCCCTCCTCCCACTCTTCTCCCCCTCCTCCCACTCTTCTCCCCCTCCTCCCACCCCTCTCCCCTTCCCCCCACTCCTCTCCCCCTCCCTTTCCAGTCCAAAGAGCTGTCAGGGTTCCCTGCCCTGTGGTACGTCCTAGGTCCTCCCCCCTCCATCCATATCTAGGAAGGTGAACATCCAGACTGGCTAGGCTCCCACCAAGCCAGCACATTGCATAGGATCAAAACCGCGTGCCATTGTCCTTGGCGTCTCATCAGCCCTCATTGTTCGCCATGTTCCGAGAGTCCAGTTTTATCCCATGCTTTTTCTGGTAACAGTCCAGCTGGCCTTGGTGAGCTCGCAGTAGATCATCTCCACTGTCTCAGTGGGTGGGTGCACTCCTCGTGGTCCCGACATCTTTGCTCATGTTCTCACTCCTTCTGCTCCTCATTGGGCCCTTGGGAGCTCAGTCCAGTGCTCCAGTGTGGGTCTCTGTCTCTATCTCCATCCATCGCCAGATGCAAGTTCTAGGATGGTATGCAATATATTCGTCAGTATTGCTCTAGGGTAGGGTCATTTCAGGTTCCCTATCCTCAGCTGCCCAGGGAACTAACTGGGGACCTCAGCTTGGGCACCTGGGAGCCCCTCTAGGGTCAAGTCTCCTGCCCACCCTAAAGTGGGTCCCTTAACTAAGAATTGTGGTTCCGTGCTCCCCTATCCAACCTTCCTTTATCCCGATCCTCCTGTTTCCCCAAGTCCACCCTCCTTCCCTTCTACCTTTTCTCTCCCCATCTCCCCTAACCCCCATCCCACCCCACCCCCAAGATCCCACTTTTCCCCCCGGCAATTTTGTCTACTTCCCTTATCCAAGAGGATAACTATATGTTTTTCCTTGGGTTCACCTTCTTACTTAGCTTCTTTAGATTCGCCTATTGTAGACTCCGTGGCCCCTATTTATGGCTAGAAACCAATTATGAGTGAGTACATCCCATGTTCGTCTTTTTGGGCCTGGGATACCTCACTCAGGATAGTGTTTTCTATTTCCATCCATTTGCATGCAAAATTCGAGAAGTCATTGTTTTTTACCGCAGCGTAGTACTCTAGTGTGTATATATTCCATACTTTCTTCATCCATTCTTCCATTGAAGGGCATCTAGGTTGTTTCCAGGTTCTGGCTATTACAAATAATACTGCTATGAACATAGTTGAACAAATGCTTTTGGCATGTGTTAGAGCATCTCTTGGGTAAATTCCCAAGAGTGGTATTGCTGGGTCCAGGGGTAGGTTGATCCCGAATTTCCTGAGAAACCGAAACACTGACTTCCACAGTGGTTGCACAAGATTGCATTCCCACCAGCAATGGATGAGGGTACCCCTTCCTCCACAGCCTCTCCAGCAAAGGCTATCCTTGGTGTTTTTGACTTTAGCCAATCTTACAGGTGTAAGATGATATCTCAAAGTTGTTTTGATTTGCATTTCCCTGATCGCTAAGGAGGTTGAGCATGACCTTAAGTGTCTTTTGGTCATTTGAACTTCTTCTGTTGAGAATTCTCTGTTCAGTTCAGCGCCCCATTTTTTAATTGGGTTAATTAGCATTTTAAAGTCTAGTTTCTTGAGTTCTCTATATATTTTGGAGATCAGACCTTTGTCTGTTGCGGGGTTGGTGAAGATCTTCTCCCAGTCAGTAGGTTGCCTTTGTGTCTTAGTGACAGTGTCCTTTGCTTTACAGAAGCTTCTCAGTTTTAGTAGGTCCCATTTATTCAATGTTGCCCTTAATGTCTGTGCTTCTGGGGTTATACCTAAGAAGCGATCGCCTGTGCCCATCTGTTGTAGGGTATTGCCCACTTTCTCTTCTATCAGGTTCAGTGTTTTCGGGCTGATATTGAGGTCTTTAATCCATTTGGACTTGAGTTTTGTGCACGGTGATAGATATGGGTCTATTTTCATTCTTCTACAGGTTGACATCCAGTTGTGCCAGCACCATTTGTTGAAGATGCTTTCTTTCTTCCAATGTAAACTTTTAGCTCCTTTATCGAAAATGAGGTGTTCATAGGTTTGTGGGATAAAGTCCGGGTCTTCTATACGATTCCATTGGTCGACTTCTCTGTTTTTATGCCAGTACCACACTGTTTTCATTACTGTAGCTCGGTAATAGAGTTTGAAGTCAGGGATGGTAATGCCTCCAGAAGATCCTTTATTGTATAGGATTGTTTTGGCTATCCTGGGTTTTTTGTTTTTCCATATAAAGTTGATTATTGTCCTCTCCAGATCTGTGAAGAATTTTGATGGGATCTTGATGGGGATTGCATTGAATCTATAAATTGCCTTTGGTAGAATTGCCATTTTTACTATGTTGATCCTCCCAATCCAAGAGCAAGGGATGTCCATCCATTTTTTGGTATCCTCTTCAATTTCTTTCTTCAATGCCTTAAAGTTCTTGTCAAATAGATCTTTCACTTCCTTGGTTAGATTTACCCCAAGATATTTTATGCTGTTTGTGGCTATCGTGAATGGAGAAGCTTCTCTGATTTCCCTCTCTGCTTCCATATCCTTTGAGTATAGGAGGGCGACTGATTTTTTGGAGTTGATCTTGTATCCTGCCACATTACTAAAGCTGTTTATCAGCTGTAAAAGTTCTTTGGTGGAATTTTGGGGGTCGCTTATGTACACTATCATATCATCTGCGAATAACGAAAGTTTAACTTCTTCATTTCCAATTCGAATCCCCTTGATCCCATTATGCTGTCTTATTGCTATTGCTAGAACTTCCAGCACTATATTGAAGAGGTATGGCGAAAGTGGGCAGCCTTGTCGTGTTCCTGAGTTAAGCGGGATGGCTTTGAGTTTCTCTCCATTTAATTTGATGTTAGCTGTCGGCTTGCTGTATATAGCTTTTATTATATTTAGGTATGACCCTTGTATCCCTAATCTCTCCAAGACTTTTAACATAAATGGATGTTGAATTTTGTCAAATGCTTTTTCAGCATCTAATGAAATGATCATATGGTTTTTTTCTTTCAGTTTATTTATATGATGGATTACATTGATAGATTTTCGTATGTTGAACCAGCCCTGCATCTCAGGAATGAAGCCTACTTGATCATAATGGATAATTTTTCGGATGTGTTCTTGGATTCGGTTTGCCAGTATTTTGTTGAGGATTTTTGCGTCGATATTCATGAGTGAGATCGGCCTGTAATTCTCTTTCCTGGTTGAGTCTTTGTGTGGTTTTGGTATCAGAGTAACTGTAGCTTCATAAAAGGAATTTGGTAAAGACCCTTCTGTTTCTATATTGTGGAATACATTGAGGAGTATAGGTATTAGGTCTTCTTGGAAGTTCTGGTAGAATTCCGCATTGAAACCATCTGGCCCTGGGCTTTTTTTGGTAGGGAGGTTTTTGATAACAGCTTCTAGTTCTTCGCGACTGACAGGTCTGTTTAGCTTGTTCACCTGGTCCTGATTTAATTTTGGTAAATCGTATTTATCCAAGAAAGTGTCCATTTCTTTTACATTTTCCAGTTTAGTGGCATACAAGCTTTTGTAGTAAGATCTAATGACTCTCTGAATTTCCTCTGTGTTTGTGGTTATGTCCCCCTTTTCATTTCTGATCTTATTAATTTGCAAATTTTCTCTCTGCCGTTTGATTAGTTTGGATAGGGGTTTGTCAATCTTGTTGATTTTTTCCAGGAACCAGCTTCTTGATTCATTGATTCTTTGGATTGTTTTTTGTGTTTCTATTTTGTTGATTTCAGCCCTCAGTTTGATTATTTCCAGTCTTCTACTCCTCGTAGGTGAGTCTGCTTCTTTTTTTTCTAGAGCTTTCAGGTGGGCTGTTAAGTCTCCAATATGTGCTTTCTCTGTTTTCTTTAAGTGGGCACTTAGTGCTATGAACTTTCCTCTCAGGACTGCTTTCATAGTGTCCCATAAGTTCGAGTATGTTGTTTCTTTATTTTCATTGAATTCAAGGAAGACTTTAATTTCTTTCTTTATTTCCTCCTTAATCCAGGTATGGTTCAGTAGTTGACTGTTCAGTTTCCATGAGTTTGTAGGCTTTCTGGGGGTAGCATTGTTGTTGAATTCTAACTTTAATCCATGGTGGTCTGATAAGACACAGGTGGTTAGTAATATTTTTTTGTAGCTGTGTAAGTTAGCTTTGTTACCAAGTATGTGGTCAATTTTCGAGAAGGTTCCATGAGCTGCAGAGAAAAAGGTATATTCTTTCCTATTTGGGTGGAATATTCTATAGATGTCTGTTAAGTCCATTTGCTTCATTACCTCCATTAATTCTCTAATTTCTCTGTTAGGTTTCTGTCTGATTGACCTGTCCATTGGTGAAAGAGGAGTGTTGAAGTCTCCTACTATTAGTGTGTGCGGTTTGATGGCTGCCTTGAATTTTAGCAGTGTTTCTTTTACATACGTGGGTGCTTTTATATTAGGGGCATAGATATTCAGGATTGAGATTTCTTCCTGATGAATTTTTCCTGTTATGAGTATAAAATGTCCCTCTCCATCTCTTTTGATTGATTTAAGTTTGAAGTCAACTTTGTTAGAAATTAGTATGGCCACACCTGCTTGTTTCTTAGGACCATTTGCTTGATAAGCCTTTTCCCAGCCCTTTACTCTGAGTAGGTGCCTGTCTTTGTGGTTGAGGTGTGTTTCTTGTAGACAGCAGAATGTTGGATCCTGTTTTCGTATCCAGTCTCTTAGCCTGTGCCTTTTTATAGGTGAGTTGAGTCCATTGACATTAAGTGATATTAATGACCAGTGGTTGTTAACTCCGGTCACTTTTTAAGTAGTAGGGTTTGTGTGTTTCCCTTCTTTGAGTTGCGCTGGTGAAGGGTCTCTAGATGTCTGAGTTATTGAGGTCTTTGTTGGACTCCTTGGTTAGTGATTTTCCTTCTATTATTTTCTGTAAGGCTGGATTTGTGGCTACGTATTGCTTAAATTTGTTTTTATCCTGGAAAATTTTGTTTTCTCCATTTATGGTGAACGAAAGCTTGGCTGGATATAGTAGTCTGGGCTTGCATCCATGGTCTCTTAGTTTTTGCAGGACATCTATCCAGGACCTTCTGGCTTTCATGGTTTCCATAGAGAAGTCAGGTGTAAGTCTGATAGGTTTACCTTTATAAGTAAGTTGGCCTTTTTCCTTTGCGGCTCTTAATATTCTTTCTTTATTCTGTATATTTTGTGTTTTGATTATTATATGGCGAGGGGATGTTTTTTTTTGATCCAGCCTATTTGGGGTTCTGTATGCCTCTTGAACCTTCATAGGTACATCCTTCTTCAGGTTGGGAAAGTTTTCTTCTATAATTTTGTTAAGTATATTTTCTGGACCGTTGAGCTGCACTTCTTCTCCTTCTTCTACTCCAATTATTCTTAGGTTTGGTCTTTTTATTGTGTCCCATATTTCCTGAATGTTTTGTGATGAGAGTTTGTTGGACTTGCTGTTTTCTTTGATCAGTGCGTTTATTTTCTCTATGTTATCCTCAGACTCTGAGATTCTTTCTTCTATCTCTTGTATTCTGCTGGTTATGCTTGTTTCTGTAGTCTCTATTCGTTTACCTAGATTTTCCATGTCCAGCCGGCCCTCTGTTTGTGTTTTCTTCTTTGCCTCCATTTCATTTTTCAAATCATGAACTGTTTCCATTATCTGCTTGATTGTTTTTCCTTGCTTTCCTAGGGTATCATTCACTGATTTACTCAATTCCTCGAACTTTCTGTTATACTTCTCATCCATTTCTATAAGGGCGTTTTTTATATGCTGTTTAAGCGTGTCAATCACTGTCATGAAGTCAGTTTTTTCTCCTTCTTCATGATTAAGGTGTTCATGTCCTCCTGTTGTGAGGTCGCTGGCTTCTGGTGGTTTCGTGTTGTTCTTCAGATTGTTGGGTGAATTCTTGCATTGGCGTCTCCCCATCTCTTCCTTCCAATATTCTCCTATGGATCTTCTTTTACAGGATCAGGTCTTCTTGCCAACTGATGTACCTTCCAAGTGATGTCACTCCCCCGTGATGTTTCTCCTGGAGTCCAGTTCCGATCTCCTTGCTGCTTGGTTAGCTTCCAAACAAAGGCCCACCCTGCTTGCTGCAGGCAGGTTATGGAGACAAAGGAGCTACCACCTTCCCCTTTGCACTCACCTTCGGGTTCAGTCCCAGCGCCCAGGCAGGCTGAACAGGGAGGCACTCTGCTCCAAGAAGGGAGGGATGGAGGGAGACAGGGGGTAGGGGTATCTGGATGTAAGCTGGATGGGATAGGAAGAGAGAGGAGGTACCGGGCAGTGTAGCCCTGTAGGTTGATCAGGAAGTGTAGGCGGGCTGTTCCCGGGTGCCGCAGCACTCACTCACCACAATGATGTCTCACTAGGTGCCCTGATGAAACTCCGTGCTGCTTGGTTCGCTCGCAGACAATGGGCCCACCCTGCTTGCTGCAGGCGGGCTATGGGGACAAAGAAGCCCCCGAGCTCCCCTATACCCTACGCTTGGGGTTAGGACCCAGCGCCCAAGCAGGCAGAGCAGGGAGACTCTCTGCCACCAGGGAAGGGAGGGGGAAGAGAAACAGAGGGTGGGGGGATCTGGATGTAAGCTGGATGGGATAGGAAGAGAGAGGAGGTACCGGGCAGTGTAGCCCTGTAGGTTGATCAGGAAGTGTAGGCGGGCTGTTCCCGGGTGCCGCAGCACTCACTCACCACAATGATGTCTCACTAGGTGCCCTGATCGAAACTCCGTGCTGCTTGGTTCGCTCGCAGACAAAGGGCCCACCCTGCTTGCTGCAGGCGGGCTATGGGGACAAAGAAGCCCCCGAGCTCCCCTTTACCCTACGCTTGGGGTTAGGACCCAGCGCCCAAGCAGGCAGAGCAGGGAGGCTCTCTGCCACCAGGGAAGGGAGGGGGAAGAGAAACAGAGGGTGGGGGGATCTGGATGTAAGCTGGATGGGATAGGAAGAGAGAGGAGGTACAGGGCAGTGTAGCCCTGTAGGTTGATCAGGAAGTGTAGGCGGGCTGTTCCCGGGTGCCGCAGCACTCACTCACCACAATGATGTCTCACTAGGTGCCCTGATGAAACTCCGTGCTGCTTGGTTCTCACAATGATGTCTCACTAGGTGCCCTGATCGAAACTCCGTGCTGCTTGGTTCGCTCGCAGACAAAGGGCCCACCCTGCTTGCTGCAGGCGGGCTATGGGGACAAAGAAGCCCCCGAGCTCCCCTTTACCCTACGCTTGGGGTTAGGACCCAGCGCCCAAGCAGGCAGAGCAGGGAGGCTCTCTGCCACCAGGGAAGGGAGGGGGAAGAGAAACAGAGGGTGGGGGGATCTGGATGTAAGCTGGATGGGATAGGAAGAGAGATGAGCCAGCGTTATTTATTTAAAACCAAGAGGCCTGAACGCAAGACAACAGGTTTACTTCTTGGATGACCTGAAGACTATATGAAAGGGAGAGGAGCTGGAAAGAACCAAACAGAATGTCAAAGCACAACATGCTTCCTCTTCATCTTCCTGTCCCACTCCTTTCCCCAACTTCATCTTCCCTTTCTTCTAGCTCCTCTTCTCTCTGTCCTCTCAGCCCCTCCCCTTCCCAGATTTTCACAGTATCCCTCATTCTTTCCTCTCCTTTACTATTCTATTTTTGTTTTTGTTTTTCTTTGAGATAGGGTTTCTCAATGTAACAGTCCTGGCTGTCCTGGAATGTAGTTTGTAGGCCAGACTGGCCTCGAATGCACAGAAATCCACCAGCCTCTGCTTCCCAAGTGCTAGGATTAAAGATGTACACCACCACTGCCTGGCCACTGCTCATATACATACATATTTTTTAGATCAAAAATACCTTGGAAAGACACATGAACTAACTAAGACTTAAGTAAGGCTTTGTTTTAGATTGGAAGGATTGAATCTACTAAAGAAGCTCATGGATGCTATATAAGATATGTGGAGTCACAGGAATGTGTGGCAGGCAATGTTAGTGGTATGAAAAATCATCCCAGAGATTTCTGTGGTCTAAATTCATCCAGTCCCAATTAGTGAAATTCAGCGAACTTTGTTCTTCTCTTCAGAGTGGGCACCTCGTCTGTTTAAATAGTTCTGCACACATAGGAGACTCTCAGTAAATGAACACATCACACAGCAAATTTACATTTTTATTACAACCATATTTATCTCTCCTCCCTCATAAAATTGTAGCATTACCAATTCTGCCTTTGATATCCACTGCTCATTCATAATGGAGCGTCAGCCAAGTGGAAACTACTTTCAGCAAAGATATCTCATGGCCGCCATGCTTTCTCTGTATTTTAAGCCTTTGTTTCTTTGTTTGATTTTTTTTTTAGTTTTTTTTCCCACAGGTAGTCAATTGTTCTCTCTACCTTTAGACCATTTCCTCTTTTGCTTTTCTCCAACACTTTGCTTTTCTTGTGTCCCTTCTGGCCTCAAAGCATTGGAAAGTCCTCAACATTGTTTTTTCTTTGGCTGTCTTCCTGTGTTGTTGTTTCCAGTAGGGATTCGGCTGTCTTTTCTATTCTTTTTCTTCTCCATGATCGTTTTCCTGTGCAATCACATCACCCTCCAAGACTTGCACTACTATTCTGGGCTGAGAAATCTCTTTGAAGAGATGAGTGTAGGTGGAGAAGAAACATTATGCTGTGGACTGAGCGCTAGGATGCTCCAGCTTTTAAAGAATTAGGAGATGAATGTGAGTTCCAAGAAGCTTGAGAATGTGTGACCATAGAATTTGCAGGAACATCAAGAGAGGTCTGTGTCTCTGAACCCAGTAGTAAAACCAAGTAGAAAAAAAAACACAAAAAGCTATTTTCATGAGATAGAATGGTGACACACAGTGAATTTGAGTTTCCAATCATGCATATTCTGATAAGTTCATTCTCGGAAATGACAATAACATTTCTATTTCATTTGTCATTTTTAATAGGTAGTAATTCAATAAATGTTAAGTAAACTGGATTTGCACTCTGCCCCTACCTCAGAGAATCCCAGACTGGTTGTAGTAATTTGACCCCTTGAACCAGGTGACCCAATTTTAACTCTAATTCTTCCTAAGTCGATGGTTTGATCTTCGATGTGTTGCTTATCTGCTTGAGTTTCCTAACACATGATGGAAAAATAATAGTGTCTTCATCTTGCTACTCTAGAGATTACATGAGAGCATACACTGGAAGGGTTTAGACAATGCTTTAAAGCCAACACTCACTATTGTGCTATTAGCCTACAATTTGATATTCCCCAATGTGTTGAATCACCAGTGTATAATGTATGTCCAAATTCATAGAGCTTTTGTGGAAATCCAGCCAACCCAGGTGTATGTAAAGTGTTCCATGTACCTCTCTCTCTTTTTCTCTCTCTCCGTGTGTGTGTGTGTGTGTTTCTGTCTGTCTGTTGGCTGAATTACTGGGAAGGACATTAAGATTTGGTACTGTAATTGACTGACTTAACCTTCCATTTGGCTTAACCCTCAGTGATAGTATTATAGTGTTACAGGTGCTATTAGCACTATGCAGCCTCAAATTATTCCATTCCCAGTCATAGGTTGTGTAATTTATACTCCGAATATACTATTGCCTGATGACAGGAAACATAAAAGTACTGATGTGCACATTTGTGACAGTTACTTAACATGTATTCATCTGATTAAAATTCTCACAGAGTACATCAAGGTATCTGCAGCATTTTGAAATGCAGTGTTAAAGAGAGGAAATTCAGTCACAATTACATTCAATTGGATTTTCCTTTCCAGGAAATAAGCATTTTCTTCTAAAGCTACTTGACGTTACTTGTAAAGAAGTGTTTGAAAATGAAATGCTGAACCTATCTCTCCTGTCTCGGTGTGTGTATGTCCCCAGTATATGGCACATGGAAAGGAAATTATCTTTATGAAAGCCAACACAATGAAGAATGAGTCTATATCCATAGAAATGTTTTGAATAATAAAAAGAAAGAAAATGTAGGTATAAAATATAATCATTTCTTATGATGGTCATATAATGCAATATATCATTTCATAATTTATCTTCAATATGAAAGAAGATATTAAATAGTAAATGGAAAACAGTAAATTTGTCTATATGGATTATGAAGATTATTGAAGGTTATGATTAATTAATTTTTGATATATATATGTGCTATTCATAAAAGATAAAATATCTTTACCTCAGCCCACCCTTCACTGTCATAATGAAAATTAAAAAAAAGTTTGAAATTCTAGTTCTTTTTCAAATTTGTATATGACTATGTGTTTATGGGAAAAATGCTAGACAAAACTCAATTTTACCAAAATCCCAAGAGGCAGACCTCAGATTCTTAGATCTGAGTAGGCAAGATGGCAAAAGCCATCCCAACCCCTGGGAGGTAGAAGCAGAAATATTGCCACAAGTAGAGGACAGCGCGATCCGAATTGTTAGCTTGACTTGTCTCAAACAAAACAGAGGCATAAGCAAAAGATTCTTAGGCTTAAACTGTTAACTGCAGGAAACACTTAGAATACAAGCACGTTAAGTTTGGCTTTGTGGGAGCCTAGCCAGTTTGGATGTTCACCTTCCTAGATATAGACGGAGGGGGGAGGACCTAGGACTTACCACAGGGCAGGGAACCCTGACTGCTCTTTGGACTGGAGAGGGAGGGGGAAATGAGTGGGGGGAGGGGGAGAAGGGTGGGAGGAGGGGGAGAAGGGTGGGAGGAGGGGGAGGGAAATGGGAGGCTGGGAGGAGGTGGAAACTTGTTTTCTTTTTTCTCATTTTCTCAATAAAAAAAAAAGATTTAAAAACAAAAAAAAAGTTTGAATGTTGCACCCAATTATGCTCAATGTAACTAACCCCATCTTCCGGCTCTGAGTCACCTCCTAGAGATGACTCCTTTCGAAAAAGCCTTCTTTTCTAAACTGACTATGACGTGGTATTAGTCACAATTTGTTCTGCCATAAAGAATCCTTAGAATTTTACCTATGCGGCCGGGCGACGGTGGCGCACGCCTTTAATCCCAGCACTCGGGAGGCAGAGGCAGGCGGATCTCTGTGAGTTCGAGACCAGCCTGGTCTACAGAGCTAGTTCCAGGACAGGCTCCAAAGCCACAGAGAAACCCTGTCTCAAAAAAAAAAGAAAGAATTTTACCTATGGTTCACATAGACATTAAAAATGCTCATTACCATCCTAACACTATAAAGCTTTTCTTCTGAGATGGATTCCACTGTTTGAAACTTTTGTGGTTCATTATATTGTAATCAGCTGCTGGGGATTTCACAAGGTAAGCATTTCCATCATCTGCTTCAGCCAAAGGCCAGATGCTTGCATTCATTTGTTGTGAGGCATCCCAGAAACCCTCTTACCTCACTTGAGTTTTTTAAGCCCCTTACCTGATAATTTCCTTTGGACAGGAAAAAGCAATGAGTAGAAAATGTAGTCCAAGGGGATAACCGAGGAGTTTATGAGACTTACTAAGATTCGCATGGACTTATGAGGACAACTACCATGAATCAAGGGATGGAATCCAAGCCTCTGTCCTGGCAATAAATCTGTCCATCTCTCTCTTTGCAAGTTCTGTGCCACTGAACTCGAGCAGGAAGTACCCAGCTCATTGTGATTCATTTCCACTCCTCAGTATCAGCTTCCAGGTCATAGCAAAGCCCTAGTCTTAGATTTAGGCATAACATCATAATAAGAGACAAGGATTCAGATGTGCCTTTTTTTCTCTCAGTTGTGTCTTACAAATGACTTCTACTGTGATCCAGTTGGAAAGATAACAGAACATTGAATACATTTCTATCTTCTCGCACAAGTCGAGAGGATATGCCTCCATAACAGACATTCATTTCATTAAATCAGCACTAAAAAGAAGCATTAAATAAAACATCTTTTCCACAACAGTCTTGGTAAGCTCTGAATATATCTCATAGAAATGGATGTGGATATTGCCTTCCTTATTCTAATATTGTGTATGTATACATAATTTATCAAACATGCAGAGCACATGAATAGAATTTATAAAAACACCCCTGAAGAAAGAAAAGCCTCAGAAGTTCTAGGCAAATCTCTACTAAACTTCCTATAGAAAATATTAAAGCAACACTGATTAAAGAGTGTGTTAAGATGCTCAGTTGGGATTACATCTTTAATCCCAACAGTGGGGAGGCAGAAACAGGTGGATTTCTGAGGACAGCTTGATCTACAAAGTGAGTTACAAGGCAGCCAGAGATGTTAGGCCAAGAAATACTGTCTCAAAACACGAAAAGAAAAACAAAAAAAAAGGAAAGGAAAAAAATAGTGTGTTACATTTCTTCCACGATCAGACCTATTATTTAAAAGACTAATGTTATCATCACATACTCAAGATTTTCCTGAAAGCAGAATCTGAAGTTGATCACTTTTAATGGAGATAAGAGAGTATCTGTTTGTTGACCCATTTTCATAAGTCCAGACTTCATTTTTATCACGAATCCTTCCTTGGGGAATTAAGGAAAGTGGCGGACTGATAGGAAGTCAACAGAGAGCAATATTCATCTAGTTAAGTGGAAAACTTGGACATTATTCTCAGTTTGTTCTCTTCCTTCATTTTCTTTCTCTAATCAGGTTAGAAATCATACCTTATCAGTTCCCATTTTTGGGACTGTCCATGCTAGCTCTTTGAGAACATAGGTATTATTGAATTCCGACTGCCCTGGAAATTAACTGTGCATTCTCCCATGCATGTATTGAAACTCCAATCCTCCATGTAGCCATATTCAGACACAGACTCATTATAGAAGTAATTAATGTAAAATGGGGTCATAAATGTAGGACCCTAATTTGATAAGTTCAGTGATCTGTGATAAGAGACACTGGAGAGTCCTCCCCTTCTCCATGCATAAACACCCCAAGGAAGGACTGTGCAGTGACCCAGGGAGAGAGTGATCATCTGTAAGCCAGCTGCATCACCTTCACTGGAAGCAGAACCCAGCGGTGCCAAAATTTATCTTGTGCTTCCAGCCTCTAATGGCACGAGAAAACGTGTTTCTATTGTATCTAAGTCCAACTACAATAGTGTGGAGTCAGTGATGTTAAATACCTCATAGACTCCAAAAGATTATATAAAATTGTATAATACCATGAAAACAAGGTATTATTACAGATAAGAACTAAGCACTTGGGAAGGTCACTTCATCCAGCTGCACAGAGTCAAGGACAAAGGATGTAGAACTTGAGTCTTGTTTGCATCTCAGCTTTTCAATCTGGGCCAGGCCTCTTGTTCAATGTTCTACTGTATTCACAGAACTTCCCTACAGCTATCTAACTCTGGTGCTTATACACTCTACCTAAATCCTAAAATTCCCATGGTAATACTTCACTTTCACCACAAAATCTCATTTAAACATCTCAAAGGGTTCCCAAGGCACTCCCCAAATCCCTAACCTTTATTTTAAAATGTGTTCAAAATAGTCCATGTAATTATAGTGTATTATCATTGTCTCAAGGTCCAATTGTCAAATTCCCAATCCTCCTCATTGTACCAAGGGCATACCATGCTCTTTTTAATTAATCATTAAATTAAAATTTTAGGTTAACATTCCAAATAAAATGTTGCTTCTTGGGATCCTCATAGGTGTGCCTCACTCTTCATAGCCATATTTATAATTCTTTCCAGAAAATATTTTTTTCTTCCCTTTTGCAAAAGACTGTACTTAGTGCATAAGTCTCTCTTCGGTGCCATATGTTCCACAAGGCTCTTCTTGGGTCCCCCTATAGTGATCTCCTGCTTAGAACTCTTTTTGGTATTTTCTTGAAGTTCATTTCTTGTGGCCTTTAGTTATCCTTTAATCCCTAGTTGTCTCATGTTTGGAGATGAAAAAGGGTTCTTAAACATAAATTCAAATCTCCAACCAACCAATAAACCTGCTATTCAATACTCAGTTATTAAACCTTAACTTTTGTCCAGGCTTTGCAAAATGAAAATGACATTGTTTACATTGGTTAAGGCTGTAGGAAATCCTTCAGGCAGTAGCCTTTAAATTACCTGCCCACTTGGGCGTGGCCTCTTATACTATAAATGCAGACGTAAAGCGCACACTCACTGTTGGATTCGGTTGCCATTCCCGTTTGAGTAGAGGATTGTAATCTGTGAATCTACCCCTAAGTCAATAACCCTTTATTATACTCATTTCTGAGCTAGTGTGGGATTTTATTTTAGTGTCTTTCTTCTGGCATCCAACGTGGAGCCTATCTCCACACTTACTGGGCAGACGGGTCTAAAAGGCCCAAATGGTTCAGGGCCCAAAATGTTTCCCACCCCCATCCACCTTGCTTGCTTTCACCTACAAAGCAGTTTTTTTTTTTTTTTTTTTTTTTTTGTAAAACCTGCAACAGCTGATCTAAGCATGCGGTAACTTGGAAGTTTCCCAAGAAGAATATTTTCTTTCTCCTGAGTGTATTTCATAGCTAAGCCCAGTGTTTCAAATATACTCAACATATTAGAAAAATATTTACTCAATGCATAATAGTATCTATGCCATCTACTCAAGTTTGGAAAGAAGGTGCAATAGTTTCCTCTTTGTCTTTCAATAATAACAAAGCTTTAATAGTGATATAATACTTAGGAAGATAGCATAGTGTAGAAACCATAGAAAAAGTTCTACAGTATTGAGCTATTAATCTCATTCCTTTGCTCATTCGTTATCTTTGTGCAATTGTTTACTAAACCATAGTTCCTTATTTGAAACTCTCAGCATAGAGTCTGGTTTATATATAAATCCTTTTAGTCTCTGAAATCATATTTGTAACCATTCAAAAACATGGACAAAGAAACTTGTTATTTCTTCTCTATTTGTCTTTCAACGGCCAACAGTTCCCCCAAGTTTTTCTGTCTCAACAATGAAAACATAGTTAACTGATTCTAACACACAATGAGGTTCCTAGCTGGGCTTTGAATGAGGCAAAGAGAAAACAAACAAAGCAAAGAAAAATGAGCACAAACCCTCCCTGAAATATATGTATGTAACAAGGGTCTTAGGGAGAAGTGTGTCATTTGCAACCAGCTTTCAACACAAACATCTCTTTGCAGAGAGAGATATATTTGTTATACTTCAGGAGAGAATCCTGACAAGCAACCACACAGATTCTTTACAATTATTTGGGCAGACTATACATCGACGAAGCATGAGTGATCAATGGATTGCACTTTTTGGCTCATGTACTTGATTAGATATGCCATCTTAGGAGTATTTATTTACCCATTTTTAAGTATCAGGGTAAATCTGTCAGATAATGGTAAAACTGACAATAACCCTTATTATATCTTACATAAGCATGATTGGCTGTGGACTCTGGCAGTCCTGTTAATTCTGGTGGGAGGGTATTACCAACTGATACTGAAGGTTCCGCTCAGCTTAACACCTGAAGATTACAGTTTAATTGCTGTGATGTTGCACAGATTCGCGAGAATAAGTCATGTCAAACACATTTTTAATTTTTTTAAAAAAATTAAATTGCTATTGGACTTGTTATCATGAGAAAGGAGACAATTCAATGTCAGCAGATATTCTTGAAGTCACCTCACGGCATTCCTTATTATTGGTGAATGCATGAAAAGATGGTTAGAAATACATAATAAAGTAGTGATGGACAATGCACACTGGAATGAAAAGTCTCAAAATGTAAGAATCTTTCTAAGTGGTTGAAAAAAAAAACTCCACAAAATCCTGGAACAGGTGGCTTTAGAGGTAGAAGGATTTAAAGTTAAATATTAACACTTTCCTTTTACCGACATGGTGAGGATTCATAACTCTACAAACCTCAACTCAGCCATCTGTGAAATAGGGATTGTAATATTTCTTCTTAGAGACATTTGGAAGGGCAAGGCAGATGATTCTAAAGAATTTAGGTCAGAGCCTGACTCATAACTAATATTGGTATGATTTTTCCCACACTAGATTTGGAGACCCCTTTCACAGAAGATGGCTCTATAACCACATAGGACCCTGGGAATGTGGAAAGGGAATGCTTCACTGTCCTGTCAGGACTCTGTAATACCTAGGTCCAAGCTCTGTTGTTCCCTCTTTGCCCTTGACACCTTATAGGCATTTCAAGTGCTTCCTTTCCTGGATGCCCCTCTTCAAGAGCTCAGGACTCCACATCTGAGCCCAGGTCTTTGGGAACAAAAAGCTTGAGAACCTTTAAAATCTTTCTGAAAATCCTAAGATAAAAGCATCAGTGAGATCAATGGAAACCTTTCAGGAAAACAGCTTCTACAATACTGCACTCTGTGTACTGTGGTGTGGTAAAAAGCCTTACATACTAACCAGAAGCATGCACACTGCTTGTCCCTTTCTGAGAGAATTCTCTGTACAACCCAGTGCTTTGGGATATTTTTTCCGATTTGCTTCATGTCTGTTCTTACTCTCTGTTTCGTTTCTAGTCATGAGGAAGACCCTATGAGAACAAAAATTTATTTTTTATAATTTTATTACTATCTCCCCAAAGGTATTAGCACTTATAATTTAGTCAGCTCTAAATATAAATAAGCTACAGTTCCTAGCTTATTGTACACATCAAGTAAATATTTTTGAGTAAACTAATGGCTAATGGCATTAAAACAGGACTTCAAAAGCTGCATCCTGCCAGTCAAGTTCAACCTGCCCTCTGTTTTGGGTAGCTTTTCTTCAGAGCCATGGATATTTACTTATGCATTGCCAAACATTGATTTTCTTACAAAATGACAGAGCATGTGGCCCTGTGAACTCTAAAGTTTAAATATTTACTATCTAATATGATCATCACCATCATCATAATAGCTTTCAGAAAGTCTTTTTAAGTAACAGATACATGGTATGTCCTTAATGGCTTTCTTAAACGCCTTTGTAAGGTGTATCTTATTTCTGCTATCATTAAAGAAAGAAAAATGACACTCAGAACCATATCAGAGCTTATTAAGATCTACAATCAAACTCATTTCTGCCCATAACCTATGAAGCCAGATATTTTGATGTTTATATTAAACTAAGTGGCTAACATTTATATCAAGGTGAACATGTAAAGGTATTTCCAATGCCATCCAATGCCAGTGTTTCTGTTTTCTAAAGAAATAAAAAAGCTAGATAAACAAAAAAGCAAAACTAAAGATGCCAAGATCTATCTTCATACATTCAGTTTCTATGTATTGACATTGTCTTGCATTTCTTTCACGATGGCTTTATTTTTAATGGAAATGATTACAGAAGCAATGCAAGCTCTTTTTTAAAAAAATCTACTATTGGCATTAAAACAGAGAAAGCATTAAAAATGAGAGCAGGCACTTATAATAGGAAAATCTATCGGAGATTATTCAGTTGGGATTCAAAGTAGAAAATGAAATTTAATGTGGCTAATGAATGCACTTGGGTAGAAATAATGCCAGGCTAAGCACATTTAAATGGTACTTAATTAGTTAATATGAAGGAGGGAACAATGCTTGCTCACTTCAAGACTGAACGCTTTCATTTTGGGCTAGGGGCAGCAGTAATGGAAACAGCAACGACATTATTAGCCTGTGTTCAGAGACCACACTGTTTGCCCCTGGATTTGTGCCTTTTGTAAGGCATTGATTGTAACACACCAAGACACCTGGTCCAGTTCTAGACTCACTGAACAACAAAAGGAGGAACAATGTCCAGGAAGTAGACATGTTTGCCAAGAGTGAAGACTCCAGTCAGTGCAGACAACAGGAAGACCTAGAGCCGCAGTGGGGTGTCCTGGATGAGATGAAGGTGTCCTAGAGACTCCTCTTCCATGCTGCTGTTCTAGTGGGAGCTCTGTGCTCATCAGATGAGTTCAGTCATGTTGGCATAGCCAGATTCTATCAGTTGTTCCCCCTCCTATGGAACGGTGGTGTAAAAAAAAAAAAAAAAACCAGCCCAGCTCCCATAAAGTACAGTGGCTCTCCTGTTTCCTTCCTCCCCTGCTTTAGGATTCCAATTTATTGAAAATGGGAGGGTCTCTATCTTGTTTACATAACATTACTGGACCCTCTATTGCCCATTCTTCTGCAAAAAGTCTTAATTCTGCATTTTCGCTTTCTCCCTTTCCCTCTTTGAAAAAAGAAAGGAAGCTAAGTATAGCTACATCATTAATTATGAAAGAGACTGGGAAGGACAAAGATAGAAAAGTCAGGCTGCCTGTTTATAGAAGACATTTTACTGGGTAAAGGACATTGAGGTGGGGCAAAAAAAAAAAACACATTAAACTTCTATGAAGTGGGTATATCACAAAGAATTGTTGAAGAATATGAACGGAGACAATTCATCTTCTAAAATGCATAAACAGATAGGTAAATTGCATTTAAAGCAATTATGGATATGAATTTCTTTAAACATAATCCACTTTTGGTCCAGACCGTGTAGTATTTAGAATTATGGCATTGGAATTATAATGTCAGAATTGCTTTAGTGTTATAGTATGACATTGGAATCCCTGGTGCTGGTAGAGTGCTAGAGGAGATTAAAGTAAGCTCAGAATAAATGAACAGACAAGGCAGAAAGGAGCAGGGTCATGCAAACTAGAGAATGAGCTGATGAAAGACAGAGCTGTGCCCCAACACCCTTCAAAGGGTTTCAGGTCAGCATAATAGATGAGTTGTGGGAGGTTAGAGCATCTCCTTCAGGGCACATAACTCACCAGGAGATGACTCCTTAGGTCCTGATGCAAGAGACAAGAGCTGAAATAAATAGGCTTGGGAGTATGCCTGACTGCCTGCTTGCCTTCCGTCATTCCATTCTTTCTTCCTGCTTCTCTCCCTCTCTTCCTGTTTCCCTTCCTTCCTTTTTCTTTCCTTATTACCCCCTCCTCTCCCTTTAACCTTGCCATGACTGAAAGAAATATACTCAAACCAAATCATTCATGAAAATGATAAAAAGTAGAGAATTCACCTATTATTTAGCATTGACCCGTATATAACGTGCAATTTAAGTACAAATGATAGATTATGGAATGTATAGATGTCCTTGAACGCAGATAAGACTGGAGTTCTGAGCAAGAAAAGTGGATAAATGTGGTGATGGATGACTGAACTTTTATTCTATTCAACAGTGTTGATGCCTAGTGTGAGGGCCCGGAATTGCAAATATGGTTGCTATGACCGATTTCTCTCAATACATACAATGCTGGGGAGGTAGGGTGTGTATATAAGCACTGTATTTGGTATGAGACAGCAGGATGAGACCAATGAAATATAATTTATATGCTACTATGTTACAGAGGATTCTTAAGTTATACATCAATGAATAAAGGGATTGCAGGCTTAGGTGGTACCGGAATCAGAATATGAATGTCAAGTGTGTAGATGGATGTCGGATGCCTGAGTTGTGGGAAGGAATGCTAGCTGAAGGCAGAGAAATGGATCGCTACAGAGTTTCGAAGGAGATTGCAGGAGATATGCCTGTGAATTGATGCCGTTTAAACTCGGGGAAATATCCGACCCAGTCGGCTTCATCAAAGCTGTCAGTGTGTTTAGACAAACAGGGACCCGAAGGGAGTGAGCCACAAGGGAGTGTTGGAGTCTGTAAGAAGCGATCACAATTCAATTGCTTCAAAGGCACAGCTTGTAGACTGCATTCCCAGGATAACCTCCCAGGGCAAGGCAGGCCTTGGCTCTCCCAGGACAGTTCTCCACCTCAGGTCGAGTCACGGTCTTGTCAACAACCGTCTTGAATTCATGGAGGCTTACAAAGAGAGAAAAAGCTCTTACTGATGCCTTGAACCTCATTCCCTCAGTCTACCCGGACAGAGGAAAGCAGTTTAAATGTTTGCGTGAGAGAGATCTGTCTGTCCAGCATCCTGTCTCTTTTGCAGCTTCCTGCTGTGAGGACTCCCAGCAGGCAGGCATTCTGAGTGTTTTCAGAGCTGTGCTCCTCATTGAAGACTTTTTGGATTAGTGAAATTTGGGGTGGCTCAGATACATTTGAGTAGTTTCATGATTGTTCCCCCTGACCTCCCCTCCGCATCACACTGAGCCTCGCAACAGTCCCAGCACTTCAGCTGCTATAGACTTAGGAGCTTAATCTGCTTTTACAAAAGGAAGATGGAAGAAATTGACCTGAGCCAGCAAGTCTACTGATTCCTCTGCAAATCCAAGTGCTCAAAATGGAGCCGTCCTTCGAGGTCTGAAGTCAGAGAATGGGGAAAATAGTCTAAATCTTGGGTAGTGAATTAGTGGCAGCGACTTATGTACCTGGTATTGTTGTGGCCCACTATTCCTGTAGTGGCAATTACCCTTATCGCACACACAATAGAAAGCCACAAGGAAACCGGCTCTGGTTTACTAGTCTGAACCAGTCTATGGTATTGCGCCTGTGCAGGTCTTCCAGCTGTGATCGTGGTCTTCCTGGATAAGAGTGTAAACCATGTTATTTCACACCGAAAAGCGGTGATAGATGGTTCTTGATAATTAATCTGTTATTATTTCCTTGGTAATTTATAGTTTCTTTCCCTTCTTTCGTGCCTCCAGCAGATGGAATAGGTACTGGTTGATGTCGTTCTGATCATTAGGAATCAAAATGACAAGAATATTATTCTTTAGAATTTGGGGATTGAGAGAGCTTATTTGCAAGACTGTTCATGTATTTATACGAATTTATATAAAGAGAGAGAAGAAAGTAAACCATAGGAAGAAGTATATATATTGAATAAATTTCAAATGATAATTTTCCTTAGCTCTGTAAGGAGAAATCATCTATTTTTACAATTCCATCACTCTACTTAGCAACCCATTTAGTAGTAACATGCTATTATAGCATCCACTAGTTCATGTATGTTTATTTTCCCCTTATACTTAAGACATCCATTCTTTTTTTCCCCTTTTTTTAAAATTAATTTATTTATTAAGGATTTCTGCCTCCTCCCCGCAACCGCCTCCCATTTCCCTCCCCCTCCCCTGATCAAGTCACCCTCCCTCATCTGCTCGAAGAGCAATCACGAGCAAGGAACTCAGGACCGCGAGGGGTGCACCCACACACTGAGACAATGGGGATGTTCTATCGGGAACTCACCAAGGCCAGCTGGCCTGGGTCTGAAAAAGCATGGGATAAATCCGGACTAGCTGAACATAGAGGACAATGAGGAATACTGAGAACTCAAGAACAATCGCAGTGGGCTTTTGGTCCTACTGCACGTACTGGCTTTGGGGGAGCCAAGACATCCATTCTTTAGAGAAATTGTCTCTAATGGTGATACGTATTTCTGACAGAGCATTGGGATCACATGTGTAAGAACCTAAGCTTGCATGGTAAGTTAGAACCTTCAGTTTCTCTCTGGGATGGACTCTTGATTCTACCCTTTATTGCATGATTTTGGATGAACTGTTTTTTTCATTCTGTATTATGGAGGATTTTATTTTGTTTTGTTTTGTTTTTACCTCTAGGGCAGAGATGATAATATAACCCAACTCTAGAAATGTTTTGTGAGCTAATACATTTTAAATGCTTTAGGCAATTGCTTGGAATATAGTAAGTATAAAAAATTAATGATTAGTATTAAGATAAATCAGAAAGATGTCCAAGATAACAAAATTGTTCAAAAGGAAAGACAAAAAAAAAAAAACCTCAAGGGGAGGGGGATGGAAGGGCAATGCAAGGAGGGTTATGGATGAATGTATCGAGTGATGGGAACCATAGGAAAAAATAGGGAATACTTCCCAGGGACAAATGTTATTTTCTATTTGCCATCTAAATTCATGTGGTTTCATGTGCTTTCTGCTAGGGGCAGCAATAGTGGTTTAAATGGGTCAACATACATCTTAACAATTTTTTCCCGTACCTGATGAGCCGAGGGGGAAAGGTACTATTGGATGTATTTTTCGGCAGAGCAATGCAGGTCTGTGGAATCCAACCTGGCCTACACCATGGTTCTGTGGGTCAATGTGATGGCAAGAAGCACATGGAGTTCCTTGACCGCTATTCAAATTTAACTCCTCATTTTGATGCTCTCACCTATCTTGTAGACTTTCCCCAGAGCTTTCTCATTTTACTGACCTGTCAGGTGCTTCAAAGAGCAGAAGTGGCCTTGGCTGAGCTGTGAAGTGACTGGGGATTTGGCATACCGAGTCTGTTTCCCGTGCTTCATGTTTAATGATTTTACTCAATGGTACCACCAGAAAGCAGATTCAGCATAGCGATGAGCTTTGAGAGAATAGATTTAGAATGATCAAAGCTCAAGTCCTAAAAGGAAAGCAGAGAAATATTAAAATAGGTGCATCTAAACAAAGCTGCCAGGGTCCCCACTGTGGACTCAGGTTGTGGATAGTTATATTGGAAGACCAGGGTGTTGTAACGCAGCTTAACCGAGGGCCGGTCAGAACTATCTGTGTCTAAATTCAAGGCAAGGTGGATAAACCAGTTAAGAAAGGTTTCAGCATAGCAGGACTTAGAAATCAGATGAAGTTAATGGTCAGATAAGGCAGATGTGAACATTTATCCCACAACAGAAGGCAGAGCATAAAGGGATTTTTGCTTACTGTTGGTAAATTATATTTTGTGTATCTGTATTTTGAACAGGAGAAAAGGTAACAAACTAAGACTTTTGGAGGAATAAAGGAAAGGTGTCGTTTCACCGATTGCTAATCCTGTTCTCAGCCATTAAAACCAGGCACTTCTGTGGAGAGTCAGGCTCTCCGTATCTGGTGCTCAAAACCCAAAACAAACAAACAAAGCCTAGGTTTTTCTCCTGAATGTCTAATGAGATAAGTTATCCATATCCCAGAACCCCTCACTCCAACAGGAATTTTCTTTTCAGGAACAAAATTAATATCGTGGGAATGACTTGCTGGGAAACATAGTATTGGTTTTCAGGAAGAAATGAGAGAGAGAGAGAGAGAGAGAGAGAGAGAGAGAGAGAGAGAGAGAGAGAGAGAGAGAGAGAGAGAGAGAGAGAACTCTGCAAACCTTTGACCAAGGGGAACTTTAGCTCTGTATGGAAAGTATTGAATCAGACCATGCAGAAGAAAGGATGCTCCAATGTTAGAGCCCATGGTCTTAAATCTATCTTCCTCTCTGTCTTAGTTAGGTTACTACTGCAGTGAAGAGACACCATGGCCAAGGCAACTTATAAAAGAAAGTATTTAATTGTGTGCTTGCTTAGAGTTTCAGAGGATGAGTCCATGGTCATCATGGCAGGAAGCATAGTAACGGGAAGGCATGGCACTGGGCAGTAGCTAAGAGCTTACATCCTGATCCATGGGTATCAGGGAGAGAAAAAGTAAGACAGGGCCTGGCATGAGTCTTTACCCCCAGCCCAGTAAAATACTTATTCCAACAGGCCACACCTCTTAGTCCTTCCTATATAGTTCACCAACTAGGAACCAAACATACAAATACATGAACCGCTGGGGGCCATTCTCATTTAAACTGCCACACCGTCCAAGTGCTTTTGAATGCCTAAGGTAATTAATATCAGTCCAAGGAGACATATTTGCTGGAGGTACCACAGGAAGAAATTCAACAGACTTTGAAAAGAGTAAAGCATCTTCACATTGAAGGTTGGAGTTCTTCCTCAATAATAAAGTCTTTCAATTCTTTTCCACGCACATGGACTATGGATAAGTTTTTCTGTAAAACCATAAGCCATTCCAAAACTTTCTTTTTAGTCAGTAGAACTCATCGATTATTAACCTTCTCTCCGTTCTCTCATCCTTTATTTTTCATCCATCCTCATAAACATTCCTTTTTATCTTCAATGGAGACAGCTAAGCATGATGGAAAAGCTAAGCGTATTGAAGTTAGCCAAATTCTATTTCTGCATTGTGTTAGCTTTCTGCTGCTTTAACAGATATTTGAGGAAACCGAATTAAAAGCCAGCCTGGTTTGCATAGTGAGTTCCAGGGCAGCCACAGATCCATAATGAGAGTCTCTCTCTCTCTCTCTCTCTCTCTCTCTATATATATATATATATATATATATATATATATATATATATATATATATATATCCCCTCTCTTTTATACACACAGAGAAAAGAACAAAACAAAATTTGGAGTCTTTATTCCATACACATTTTGCCTCTTATTTTTTCTGGGACTCTGAAGGCAGAGCATATTACAGTAGAAACTTGTGACAGAGGGTGTTGCTTACTGCACAGGTGGTATTAATAAAAGAAGAAACTGACGTTGCCAACCACCTTCTAGGCACAGCCCCAGTGACCTCCAAGTAGACTTTACCTTTAAAAGGTTCCATATCCTCCCATTATTTCCAAGGGTTAGAGACCAAATAACATCTGTGCTTTGGGGTGCATTGTAGCAAAGTACTCAGATAATTCACTCATGTAAGACAGTCTTCCTGATTATTGTTGATATTCATTCAGTAAGCGAGAGAGTTTAGGGAAACAGATATTAAAGTCTGAAATATGTTAGTGTTCTATTCATCTTGAACACCATTCTAGCTCTGTGGTCTCCCATTCTCATGTTATCTTGCTTTTTTATTTCTGTTTCTCCTGTCACCTTAAATATTAGGCTTGACCCCGAGCCTGCAGCTTTTGCTTTTTTGTCATTTATCCACACTTGATAATATTAGATTGGAACAACACACACACACACACACACACACACACACACACACACACACACAAGCAAACACACACTAGGGTGGGAAGGTAATAGGGAGAGAGAGAAGAGAGAAGAAAAAGATAGAAATAGAGAGACAGAGAAGGGGAGAGAGAGAGAGAGAAAGAGAGAGAGAGAGAGAGAGAGAGAGAGAGAGAGAGAGAGAGAGAAAACACGCAATTGCTGCTGTTAAATTAGTATCTTGACTTCTTCTCACAACCCCAATTTCAAGGGCTATATATCTTGATAAAAGCTTTCTTTATATAAGTCAGAAGTAATTTAACCTTTTTGTTCGTCTTCCACCTTGTACCAATTTCTCCCATCCCTCTCCCTCATCTTTTTTTTCCAATCTGAAAACATGTATCTGCCCAATTATCAACATCAAAGCCTGAACATCATTTGGTGTTTTTCTCGCAGAGGTAAACATCTATCACTCTAGGGACTGCGCATGCCAGGCAGGCAAGTTGCACATACTACATGAAGAATCACCTTTGAGATCTTTTTTTTTCATTATGTGTCTATCTGATTTTTTATATTTTTAAATGTCTTTAATAATATGTTTATTTTCAATGTTTGATATTTCAATGATATCAAATGTTTATTATCCTATAAATGATTGACTATCTAGTTTGTACAACATAAATTTTATGTCCATCTATATGAGAAGCCTTATTCCTCTGGCCAAGAAACTATTTATAACGTGTAGTCATTGAGATAAAATGTAACCAGTTCCTCAGCCACCTTTACTTCATTATGAGATATGCGGGAATGTGTAGCGGCGTAAACGAATGCAGGCAGTTTGTAAAAATATATATAGTTTTAATGTAGAAATAGACTTACAGAACCACCGTTCCCGCGGAGACCAGGAGAGTAGAAGAGGAAGCTCTGAGCACGCTCGCCAAATTTATAGGCAGACATTAGCCCGAGGCGAACACGCCCCCTAAAGGGCGGGACTTATCCCTACATCTCCCCTTTTTGTCTAAATAAGACAGAACTAAACCAAATACAACTACATACAATAACAACAAATAATAAATATAACAAACAATATTGAGAACAAAAGCTTTGCTAAACATTCTATCTCAAGGAGTCCAAATAATGTAAAGAGTAACTACAATTATATAATCTTCAACTCTGTCAAAGATCTGAGAAGGGAATAAACACTACTCAACAAACGAGATATATCCAAAATGTGCAACAATTGACAGAGACAACTGACTACCTGGGCAATCACCCAAAGTCTCGTTTGCAATGTTGAGTCAACCAATTTTGGCTAAGGCCTAACATAACTGACATACCATTATTAAAGGCAAGGAACTTTTCAAAACTATCTTACCCTGTCTTGGCAGGATATGACAGTCCTGTTTTATCCATTGATGCACGCTCTGTATCTGTGTCAGTGGTTGAGGTATAGGCATTTCTTTGCCCAAAGGCCAGTTCTGCCAAATAGAAAGGCTCCAGGTGGAGTGTCTTTGGTGCTCAACATTCTCTCGGGAATGGAGTGGTGTTGCCAGGAGCAATTGTGTCTCACTATCACGAAACTCTGAGTTAGATTAAAGGCCATTTTCTACAGCTCTTTGAAGAGGTTGAAGATTATCTATCTATACTGAGTATAATCTCTATATATCTAAAGAACCTGATTAGTCTGATTATAAATGACAAACTTAGATGACTATTTATCTATATAATTCTCAATATCTATCTAACTTAAAGACTAAGACAATAAACAACTGTGTAACAAATGAGGATAATGACCTCCAAATATAAACACTGTAAAAATATACATTGCAATATGGTAAATATATATCAATGCACAAACATTATATAAGTATCTTAATCAGAGGTAGAAATGTACATTGCAATATGGTAAATGTATACAATATATATATCAATACAATATATGTCAATACATAAAAATGTTTTAAACAGACATAGAAACATGCATGCATACAATAGTCAATATAATTTAACTTTGTTTCAATATACAAGAATTGATACCAATATATTTGTCTAAAAGCAGTAACTCACAATTATAAATCTATAATCCCATCATTCCCTCTCTTTTTTTTTTTTTTCAAAATGATCCCTGAGCTTATAAAATTCCTCCCCCAACCTCCCAACCCCTAAATGATGTCCCTAAACCCAGGGGTAAACTTTACTGGGAGAGGGGACGTCGTCCTCTAGAATTACTTCCAGCTGTCATGGGGGCGACGTTCTTTCTGGGGGATCCTGTGAAAGTAAAATGATGGTTAAATTTCAAGATCAATGTCTTTTAAAATTGCAAATAGTCTCTGAGTATTTTGTGGAGGTCTGGCCAGAATGTTGTACAAGATGTGCACCATTTCAGCTAACCAAGTTGGGATCGTCTTGTGCAGCTGGTATCCAAAACAGGTCTTGTAGTAGCGCTATCAGTATCATGACGTCATCTCAACCAGGTAGAGTTGTTGTTGTGGGGCCCCATCTTCTTCCTGGAAACTTCAAATGTCACTTCGGGAAAAACTCATTGTTCATTGTGAAAAACTTAAACATTAATCATATAGACATATATATACATACATATATATATTCAATAAAAGGCATGATATATATATTCAATGAAAAGTATGATAGATATGAAGAAAAGCAAGGATGTTTTCTAAACTCATATTTCTTTCTGTCCCATATCATGGCTCTTGACATGAGACAGAAACTCCAGAAACTCTGGGTTTTTCTCTTACTAACAGGCTTGGAATTGGAGAAGGACTGAGCCAGAGTCCAACTTCAAAACCAGCTCTATATATTTATAAAGAAATGTTTAATAAGATATATAAATAAAAATTAATACTTACAAAATGTGTCCATCCATCAGTAATTAAATATTCAGGGTTCCTTAATTTCTTTGAAGATGAGTGTTTTCCTGTGGAGATAAGAAAAGAACCCCGCCTCCAAACCTATCTGTATTTCTTACCATCAGTATGTTCGCCATCCTTATGAAAGAATTGTTATTTATCTTTTCCAAGTGGCTTCTCTTCTTCAAACCGAACCTTTATTAATTTTGATGGTATCCACAATTTTTCCTCACCTGTGGAGATAAGAGCAAAACCCCTTCCCCAACGTAGCACATATCCTGGCTTCCATTGTGAGGTCAGCACATCCTTGAAATAAACTGGTTGATTTAGTTCAGTAGACTTTTCCATTATCCAATGTCTTTCTGCAGCCGTTGTTCCCTTCTCATTAGCGTTGAGAAAATTCAAGGTTAACAAAGCATTATGTAGCCTATTTCTAGGGGTGTTTTCCACCCCTTTCTGTTTGTTCAACATATCTTTTATAGTTCGATTTGATCTTTCTATGACTGCTTGACCTGTAGGATTGTATGGTATACCTGTAACATGCTTGATATTGTAATAATCAAAAAACCGTTTCATTTTCCTAGAAACATAAGCAGGACCATTGTCCGTTTTTATTTGTGTAGGTATACCCATGATAGCCATGACTTCTAATAAATGAGTGATTACTGAATCAGCTTTTTCTGAACTTAAAGCAGTTGCCCACTGAAAGCCTGAATAAGTGTCAATGGTGTGATGAACATATTTTAATTTGCCAAATTCTGCAAAGTGGAACACATCCATCTGCCAGATTTCATTCCTTTGGGTGCCCTTTGGATTAGCCCCTGCAGGCAGTGGCGTTTGGTTATAGAAAGAGCAAGTAGGGCATTTCTTTACAATCTCCTTAGCTTGTTGCCATGTAATTGAAAACTCTTTCTTCAAACCTTTGCTATTAACATGATGTTTTTTATGAAATTCAGAGGCTTGTAGCACACTACCAATCAGTAATTGATCAATTTCTGCATTACCTTGTGCTAGAGGACCTGGCAGACCCGTATGGGATCGGATGTGTGTTATGTACATAGGGCAAAGCCTGTTCCTGATCAAATCTTGAACCTGGAGAAACAATGAGGTTAGTTCAGTATCATCAGGTATAAATTCAGCAGTTTCAATATGTAAAATAACTCTTTCTGCGTATTGTGAATCTGTAACTATATTAATAGGTTCTTTAAAATCCCTTAGCACCATAAGAATGGCATATAATTCTGCCTTCTGGACAGAATTATACGGACTTTGTTCCACCTTATCCAAGTCTTCTGATTTGTAACCTGCCTTCCCTGATTTATTGGCATCAGTATAGAATGTACGGGCTCCAGTTATTGGAGCATCACGGACGATTCGAGGAAGAATCCAAGAAGTTCTCTTTATGAAGTTAAGCCGCTTGCTTTTTGGATAGTTGTTATTAATGTCTCCCAAAAAATTAGCACAAGCTCTTTGCCATGGTTCATTATCTTCCCATAATTTCTTTAGTTCATCAGCAGTGAAGGGCACTATAATTTCTGCTGGGTCTATGCCTGCTAGTTGACGAAGTCTCAGCTTGCCTTTTATGATTAACTCAGAGACTTTTTCCACATAAGTTTTCAGTTTCTTACTTGGTTTATGTGGTAAAAAGATCCATTCCAAAATAATATCATCTCTCTGCATTAAAATTCCTGTAGGAGAAATTTTTGATGGTAGTATGACAAGAATACAATCGAGCTCTGGATTCACCCTGTCCACATGTGCCTGTTGTAATTTTTCCTCAATCATTGTCAGTTCCTTTTCTGCTTCAGCTGTTAATTCTCTGGGACTGTTTAAATCTTTATCACCATCCAAGGTTTTGTTCAAATGAATTATTAGATCAGGTGTTATTCCAATAGCTGGTCGTAGACTGGAAATGTCTCCTAACAGTCTTTGAAAGTCATTAAGAGTCCGTAGGCGATCTCTCCTAATTTGTGCTTTTTGTGTCTTAATTTTTTGCAAACCTATTTTATAACCTAAATAATTAACAGAATCTCCCTTCTGAATCTTTTCAGGAGCGATTTGCAATCCCCATTTAGGTAAAAGTATCTTTATTTCTTCAAACAGTCTGTTCAAGGTATCCATGTTTGAATCGGATAACAAGATGTCGTCCATGTAATGGTATACTATAGATTTGGGAAATTTCTTGCGTATTATTTGCAATGGTTGGTTCACAAAATATTGGCACAGGGAGGGGCTATTTAACATACCCTGGGGGAGAACGGTCCAGTGGTACCTCCTCGAAGGTTGAGAATTGTTATAAGTAGGCACTGTGAAGGCAAATTTTTCTCTATCTTCTTTTTGCAAAGGTATAGTGAAAAAACAATCCTTTAAATCAATAACTATGAGAGGCCATCCTTTTGGTAATAAAGAGGGCAAAGGAATTCCAGATTGCAGAGGGCCCATAGGTTGAATAACCTTGTTGATGGCCCTGAGATCTGTCACCATTCTCCATTTACCTGATTTTTTCTTAACCACAAATACAGGAGAATTCCAAGGGCTGGTAGATTCTTCTATATGTCCAGCATCTAATTGTTCTTGTACCAGCTGTTCTAAAGCCTGTAACTTTTCCTCAGCTAAAGGCCATTGCTTTGTCCATATTGGTTTCTCAGTCAACCATTTTAGAGGCAAGGCTGTTGGTATCTCTGAAGGGACATCAATTGCTTGTTCTTGTACAGCCCGAATGGCCGGTTTTCTCCGTTTGTAATATCTTTTAATATTATTCTCAGAACTATAGGCTCTAGAAGTAGCAGGAATGTTAATTTCGGTATTCCATTGTTGTAATAGGTCACGACCCCATAAATTCATTGCGATATTGGCTACATATGGCTTTAATTTTCCTATTTGTCCCTCTGGCCCTATACATTCAACCCATCTCGTGCTCTGCCTTACTCGAGATAGGGTTCCAATTCCCAGGAGCTGAACATTTACATTCTGAAGAGGCCAATACGGATGCCAAGATTCTGGGGTAATGATACTTACATCAGCACCTGTGTCCAGCAGGCCAGTAATAAAAATGCCATTTACACACACTCTCAGTTTAGGTCTTTGATCATTTATAGAAGTTTGCCAAAACACACGTAACTTATCTTTCTGATCATTATTGCTTGTAACAGTAGGCATGGGGCTTCCTAATTGTCCTGATGAGGCACGTTCTCTGCAGAAACTGGATATGACTGAACCTGTGAGGCCCCCCCTCTCACGTTTCCCGACTGTATCAGGTTGCCTTGTCTATCTCTTGTAGACCTGCATTCATTCGTCCAATGTCTGCCTTTTCCACATCTTCTACATAAACCTGAAGGCTGAGTCCTCCTATTTCTGTTATTTCTAGAAGATGCATTATTATTATTATTTCTGAAAGATGCATTATTATTATTATTATTTCTGAAAATCCGTTGTCTACAATTCCTTTTCATATGACCCATTTTGCCACAATTAAAACATTTGGTATTCTGGTGTCTCCTTTTACCATTGGAAATTGCTTCTTCTACCCATGCTTCAGTGCCATAATCAAATGTATCAACATTGAGTGTATGCAAGACCCATTCTTCCAAAGGAGCTGATCTGAGCTTTAAAGGCCCCAAAATCCTTTTGCATTCCACATTTGCATTTTCATAAGCCAAAGACTCAATCATTATACGTCTTGCTTCTGGGTCAGATATCCCTATTTGTACAGCCTTAGTTAATCTTTGTAAAAAGTCACTAAAGGGTTCTCTCTGACCCTGTTTAACTCTGACAAATGATTCCATTCTCTGTCCTGGGTCTTGTACCCTGTCCCAAGCCCTTAAGGCTGCTGTAGTACACATGGAGAGTGTGTTTTCATCCAAATTAGCTTGTTCCTGAGGGTCGGAAAAGAGCCCTTCACCTAGAAATTTATCTAGGGAAATGTCAATTCCCTTTGCTTTTTCCTGCTGTTCTAAGAGTCTAGCCTCTTGCCTGAATAAGCATTGCCATTTCAATTGCGGTCCACTCTCAAGTACTGCAGAGCTCAGCTGGAGCCAGTCCAAGGGGGTTGCTCTGTTTGTCGTGGCCCAAGATCTTAGCATCTCTTTAACAAAAGAGGCTTGCATCCCAAAAGTCATGACAGCCTGTTTAATTTCCTTGAGGTCATTCATACGGACAGGCTCCCATGTATCCTCCTTGATGACCCTAGGGTTTCTGGAACCAACCACCTTCTCTGTTGTTATTACTGGAAAGGCAGGTAGAGCTGTCGGTAGAGCTTTGTGGAAATTGTCCCGGAGAGATTTACCCACAGATGTAGTTAAAATTTGCCCTTCTACCCTTTGCTCTTCTTCATCAGAATTCAGAAATTCCTCAATCTTTTCAATTCTATTCACTATTGCCTTCTGCAATGTCTGAATCTCCTGTCCAGAATTATGTTCCAAAGCCTTCATTGAGGATTCTAAAGTATGAAGTTTGTCCGTTAGAGATAACATCTTATCTTTGGACATAATTTTTATGGCATAAACTGTGCCTTCTTGTATTGACACTCTTTCCATCAATTTGTCATAAGCTTTAGACAAAATCCAATTGTCACATTCAGCAGTTTTGATTCTCTCAGTTAATGTTTCATTTCCTACAGAAAGGGACTGAATCTTATTGTCCAAATCAGCTGTTCCCTCTTCCATAGTAATGAATTTCTCCTTAATATCAGCCACTAATGTTTCAGTTCCTACAGAGAGGGACTGAACCTTACGATCCAGATCAGCTGTTCCCTCTTCCATAGTAATGAATTTCTCCTTAACATCAGCCTGGAGAGCCTCAAACTGATTCTTGAGAAGATTGTTATCAGCCTGGAGAACTTCAAACCGATTCTCGAGAAGATTGTTATCAGTCTGGAGAACTCCAAACTGATTCTTGAGAAGATTGTTATCAGTCTGGAGAACTTCAAACTGATTTTTGAGAAGATTGTTATCAGTCTGGAGAACTTCAAACTGATTCTTGAGAAGATTGTTATCAGTCTGGAGAACTTCAAACTGATTCTTGAGAAGATTGTTATCATTCTCAATTGTTTTTAAGCGTTCTATTTCTGCCTTAAGAATCCTGGATTCATCTCGTAAAGACTTTATCATATTTCTATTATCAAACCATTTGGTGCCAATGAAAACTACGAATCCCAGAAGGATCCATAGAGGTGGCGTGATAGACACCTCTTGTAAAATCTCCCACATGGTACAATTAAAAAAACTGTTAAATTCTTGAACAGTAATGTGTTCAGACATTTTATTTATAAAAGAAAAAAAATTTTTTACCTGCAATGATCGGTTCCTGCCAGTTGTTGGTCTCTGTGTTTTTGGAGCCTGTCCTAGAACTAGCTCTTGTAGACCAGGCTGGCCTCGAACTCACAGAGATCCGCCTGTCTCTGCCTCCCAAGTGCTGGGATTAAAGGCGTGCACTACCACGGCCTGGCAGGCCTCAAACTCACAGAGATCCGTCTGCCTCTGCTTCCCAAGTGCTGGGATTAAAGGCGTGTGCTACCACTGCCTGGCAGGCCTCAAACTCACAGAGATCTGTCTGCCTCTGCCTCCCAAGCGCTGGGATCAAAGGCGTGTGCTACCTGCCTGGCCGGCCTCAAACTCACAGAGATCCGCCTGCCCTTGCCTCCCAAGTGCTGGTATCAAAAGCGTGCGCCACCACTGCCCTGCCAAGTCACTTTTTGTCAGACCAAATCTGCCGCTGTGGCAGCTTTTGTTGCAAAACCGCAGGTACTTAAGCTTCAGCTAATTCAGGCAGTGGTGTTCCGCTGTAAAACTTAGCCAAGGCAGGCAGAATGGGCCTGTGTGGCCGAGTATGTCTCGGACTCGGCACTGGGGCCGGAGTCACGAACTGAAAAACAGCACCCAGGAGGGTGCTGTGTTAGCTAGCAGGCTACCCGCTTGAGTCGAGGGCAAAATAGCCCGACGTTGGACGCCAAAATGTAGCGGCGTAAACGAATGCAGGCAGTTTGTAAAAATATATATAGTTTTAATGTAGAAATAGACTTACAGAACCACCGTTCCCGCGGAGACCAGGAGAGTAGAAGAGGAAGCTCTGAGCACGCTCGCCAAATTTATAGGCAGACATTAGCCCGAGGCGAACACGCCCCCTAAGGGGCGGGACTTATCCCTACAGGAATGTATTATACATATTAGGTAATGATGATGTAAAAATGCAGAAATGGCTGAGAGCTGATGTCTGAAATGATTACAGTATTGAAGCAAGGCAAATGAGACAAGTAAGACAGGAAGTGTATACAGGAAAAGTCAAGGCAGTCAGAGAGATAGAGATGGAGAGAAAGAGAGTTGATAGCACCCATGGAGAAGAAGTTTCTGCAGATTTTGAAACCA
Source organism: Microtus pennsylvanicus (assembly GCF_037038515.1). Taxonomy (NCBI): domain Eukaryota; kingdom Metazoa; phylum Chordata; class Mammalia; order Rodentia; family Cricetidae; genus Microtus; species Microtus pennsylvanicus. Next base: position 25,623,567 of record NC_134596.1, read on the forward strand.
CCAGAGTTAGTTCTAGATGTCAGATACTGGAAAGATAAAAGGTACTTGAAGTTGAGAAGATAAAGTGAAATAATCTCTTAGTTGTGATTGTTTGAGTGAATGGCTGAGATCAAAGTTAAAGTCTTTTGAGATTCAGAAACTAGGAACTGAAGGGCAAAGAGATTATGACAGCCACTCGTGAGGATATTGAAATTCTGTAGAATCACTGTAAGTTTTGGATTGGCTTCGTACTAAGTGATTTAAGAAGAATAAAGAATGGCCTGGCTTGTTTAGGGGACTACACATGGAAAGATAAGAGTGAAAGTCTTTGGGAACAGAAATCACAAGAACAAGGGGCTGAATAGAAGGAGAAAGAACAGTGACTTGGGCAAAATTAAAAGACAAGGAAGATGTTCCATCTGCTTTCAGAAGAAGTGCTCTACGGGGTGTGAGAGAAAAATTAACCACTGCCTGGAAATGATAACAGGGGGTAGTTATTTTAAAGGATAGCTAGTAAAAGCAAAGGTTAAATATGGATGAATACAGAATGAATAGTATATATTCATAGTATATTTCTCTGAAATTTCCACTGTATGGTAGACAACAAAAGCAACCATCTCATTGAGGGAATTCCAATAGCACTTGACTTTGTGTACAACATCTCCAGACCACAATAGTGTGACAAGTGTATGGGTATAGAGTCTATGTGTTATGGGGACAGAGAAAGTGACAGAGAAGGATCCAGTTAACTCTTCAGTGCAGTGGAGCCCTGGATTATCTAGGGCATTCCATAGAGATGAGAAAGGTTTAAAGGTAGTGTTTCTCAGGTCAACAGAGGAAGAGATCTGATCAGAGTCTGAGAGGAACGAGACACAGTAGGGTCCCTATATATCCATAATCCTTAGGCATTTTCTATTACTGTTATTTGGGGCTCAGTGCTTGTGATAACAATGAATGGGAGAACATGGATTTTATTTTTATTTTTTATTATTGATTTTAGAGAATACACTGCACATCATGACATCTACCCCCATTTCCACATTCCACCTTTCCACATCTCTTCCAACATGTATGATCCTCTTCTAACTTCATGACTGCTTTTTATTGTTTTTTTTTGTTTGTTTACTAATGCACTAATTCAAGTTAGTGCTGCCAATATGTGTGTGCATAAGGCTGGAATGATCCACTGGAATGTGGGTAACCTGCCATTGGCCATATCTTCAATAAAAATGAACCTCCCTTCCCCGGCAACAGTCCAGTGCTGATAGCTCGTCAGTATGATGTAGGACCTTCTTCGATATCATGTATCTTATCTATTCTGGGATTTTTGCTGGCTTTATCTTGTATAGGCCTTGTACAGGGAACCAGAGCTGTTGCAACATTATCATCAAATAAACATTTTGTGTGCAGGAGACATCATTTCACAATACTTTTTTCTATCTTTTGACTCTTGCTTTCTTCCTGACTCTTCTGCAATGTTTTCTGAGCCTTGGTGCTAGGGGAGTTTAAAATCCCATTTAGGGATAAGCACTGATTCTCTTATTTTCAGATTTTTAAACAGTTACACATCTCTCTATTGACTGCCGGCCTCTACTAAAAAATACTTCTCTGACAAAAGTAGAGGGAAATTTCATCATGACAATTTGGGAAAATAGCGATATTAGGTTCTACTCTAGGGCCTATGACTTCTTTAGCCATGTGATTTTGATTTTAATCTATTTATAGTACCAGGCATGAGGTTACTTCTTGTGGAGGAAAATTTAAAACCTAACCAGAAATAAGTATGTTACAATAAGTATGTTACCACATACAGCTTGCCACTATTTCATGGAAAGTCTATATTGCGGCATACATGATACAGTGCTGGGTAAGATGATTGATGTATTTTTATTCTCTGGAAACCAACATAGCACCTTATGACAGCATGAAAGTTATCCAGAAGGGAGGAAGCTTCTCAGTCAGTGGGAGATCAATTGCTCTGCAGCTAAAGTGTGTGGTGTCTCACTCTGTAAGTCATGATGGGTAATCAAGGATAATAACAATATCCTGTGCTGTTTGGGAGGCCTCCTTGACCAATAACTCATAGGTTATTATCTCATGTCTTGTGCTGGGATTTTTCTTTAATAATCCATGTCTTCTAGGAGTGGCATTTTTCCACCCATGAAGGGTAATTCTGCTCAATGTATTTATTTGAAATTGTACTTTGAAATAAACTTCCTAACTAAATAGATTTCCATAAGGCTTTTCATATATCATTAATCAGAGTTAGTCTCCTCTATTGGTTAGTTGTGCATAGAACATGGCTGTGCATTCTGCCTTGAAATAGTTAGGGATTCCCTTGCTGTACTTAGGCTGTTTGGTATGGTATAACTCTATTATTTTTGCTTTTGTTTCCTATATTTTAGATTCCTATCATTATGAGTATCCTTCTGTTCCCTAATGTTTTAGTCCAGTTGTTTCTGAGTTCCGGGTCTTACATTTAGGTCTTTGATACATTTTGAGAGTTGACTTTTGTTCAGGGAATCATTGTAGAGTACAGTGCGCAGTGGCTCCAAATACTAAGAAATAGATCCACCTTATGATTCAGCAATTCCACTGCTGGATATATAACCAGAGCAATGGAAGTAGCACACCAAATAAAAACCCCTGAATGCTCATGTTGATTTGAGCACTAGTTATAGTAGCCAAGAAATGGAAGTCAAACTAGGTAGGTAACCATCAGTAGGTGGAGTAGATGGTCAGAGCTCAGGTGGAAATGAGGACTAGAGCGAAGCTGGATGTGCTAAGTGTTGATGAGAGAAATGACTCCCTCCGTGGTAGAACCAGCCTGGAGAATGTCATGCAAGTTTGGAGGACAAGGCATTTTAGGGGCATTTTGTGATGGAAATAAGATTGTGGTGAGGTCAAGATTTCATGAGAAGTGCAGACACATAAAGAAAATAACACACACACACACACACACACACACACACACACACACACGCACACACAGTATTCAGCAATCCAGGAAAATGAATTGCTGTTATTGGGAGCAAAATGGAATCAAAGGATATGTCAGGTAAAATGAGTCAGCTGCAGAAGACAAATACTGTGTGTTTTCTTTCATAGGGGGAAACAGAAAATCAGTTGACCTCAATGTGGAATAGGGGTTGGGGTAGTCGAGTTGATAAAGTGGAAAAACAGGGGGCTAGATGTGATCAATGCATGCTATAGACATATGTATAATACATATAAATAAATATATGAATATACATATGTATATGTGTTGAGATATCATATTGAACCCCACTAATATGTAAAACTAATATATGTTGATAAAAATAAAACTAAATAAACTATTTAAAAGAAATAATCCACTTGGAGAAAAGGTTATTAACATAGAAAACACACTTTTTCCTTCCTTCTGGGTTGCATTTAGTCTATGAGAAAAATAAATAAATGAAAGAATAAATAAATGCATGCCAGGGATGATGCTATGGTAATGATCATGATGCTCAGCTCAAAGGTACCAAACTGATGCAGCTATGGCCTAGGAGGGAATGTGACTGCATCATTCAGGTGTTTAACAGGAGTAGAAGGGAGGTATGAGACCTTCTTCCGTACTCAGCGACTCTACACAGCACAAAGCTGGCATTGAAATCAAGGCTCCTGGTGGTTCTTATGACTCCGAGAAGACTGGATGTAAGAATTTAGAAGTGTCAGTGGGTGTGTGAAGCCATCACAAGAATAATATTTTTCTACGGAGGAGGTGCCTAGGGAAGCAAATGTCATTAAATTTTTATAATTTCTGTTTAGTGACCATGACTTGTGGTCCTGACAATAGTTCATCCATTAGTGAGGAAGGCCTTTCATCTATTAAAAGGAGGGCCTGGAGATAGCCGTCTCCTGATCTTGCCTTCATTCCCAAGGACAAGGAAAGCAATTGTTTCTGGATTCATTATCTCTCCAAACTAGAAGGTGAAGATCAGCCACGCTGAGTGCAATTGAAACTGGAAAAGCAAAGAAGAATCTGAGTAATAACATAACCATGTTTTCCATGGGGCGCAAGCTTTATTGTGATTTCCCGACTTAAGGACACAGGAGAAATCATTTTATAGACTCAGAATCATTGAATGTCAAACTGCACACAGGTCTCCTAGAGAGAGCCTAGCCCCTTATTTTACGTGAGAGGACTGAGGTCCCGAATAAGCCCCTTGTCATTGAGTTTATTGGGTTACATCAGAGGAGGCGAAGCTGGCACAGAACACCCAGCAATAGACCTCGTTCCTACCCAGTACTGCTCTGCATGGATGCAGAATTTTGCAATGTGTAAGTTTTAAATTTTGTTGTCTAAAAGTCACATCTAAGGAGGTCTTGTGTAGCACTTCATTAAAGCATAAACACAGAACGTAGGGAAAATTGGATATGTCCTACATTCCAAAGGCATTGTGTGAAGTCAAGCAGCCCTGCCCTTCTCAGAAGCCTTAGTCTGTCCATGGGTCCCGCAGTCATTGAGGTACGAAAGACATACATATTTTAGAGACATGGCAAATGGGATGCAGAACAACTAGGTAACTGCCCCATACATGCTCACGGAATGAAATGCAGGGGCTTTGCTTCCTGCTGCAGAATGAAATGCAAGGGCTTTGCTTCCTGCTGCAGAGTTCTTTCCATTCTGTCCCATGGGAACAACTACCCACAAACAAATTAGAATGGGCATATTTAGTTTCAAGATGTACTGAATGTCTAATATTCTTCTTCAGATCACATCTAATCCCACTCAAAACTGCTATCCTCAAGAAATAAAAATGATCACAAATACTGGCAACGACATGAGGGAAGAACACTTATTCTTCACTAGTCAAAATGTAATTTTGTGCGGCCACCACAGAAAAGCTCTTCTCCAAAGTGAAACTTGACAATCACGTGGCCAAGTTATGCTACTTTAGGGACTCTGTCTGATGAATTCTGAGTAAAATACAGGGCAGGGGTGCTTACACATCCATGTTTAATGCTACACTGACCACATTAGTGAAGAAATGAGAACGAAGTAAAATACATGCATGTAGGAGGGTGTTATGATGAAACCCAACCAATGTACGCTAGGTTAAAAAATGAACATATTTTATTAAGTCAGCATGGGTTTGTGTTGTTACTTATTTGCAACCCCCAATAGTGATTGTAGAAGTGTGCATCCATGGATTTCCAGTGGTTGAGAAGGGCAAAGGTCAGCAGAGCACAGAGCATTTCCACCATTCTCAAAAGCCAACTCATTCAGAGCCCTTGAACCATATAGAAACCTGAAGCTAAATGGAAAAAAATATCTATCTTTATTTCAACGTTTGATTTAATCCTTCAGTATATATTCAGAATTAATTATTCAATTTTTATTTTAAAGATATTGTTTATATTGTGGTGGGACTGCAGCTCAGAGTTCATAAGTAGTACAGTCCCCTTTCAAATTCAGACAAAGGCTGCCAGGTAGATGCATGCAAGTTTTTCAAATAAGCCATAGATGGTATATATATAAACGTATGCATGTATTTTGTATGTATACATACATGTACGTATGTACACATACACATGCATGCTACATATATGTCTATAGATGCACATATATGATATATATAATCTCACACACATACACAAATATACATAGGGAGAGAGAGAAAGAGAACTTTTCCATGTTTGTAGTCGTTTTTCATTAAAAAATGATTCTAATAATCTATCATCTATTCTGTCATCATAGCAAATTCCTATGCAGGGATGTTCCAAATGCTTTTAACAATGCAGCAGCCATTCTTACTCAAAAAATTCTTTCTCTGGTTCTGATTCTCAAACCCGTGCACCCCAACACTGTCTGTATATACTCCTCTCAATCTGGGCGATCTAGCTATAGTTCCTTGCACTTGAAGCCATGATTGATGTGAAGTGTTACAGAGATTAGGAAAGGCAGTACTCTTGAAAATTAAGTCCTTGAATGTAGGACATGTGGCGAGGGGTTCATTTTTCAGGATTGTGGAGGCAGCAGAGTATTTAATATACTGACTACGTTTGGAACAGTTGGGCTTGATAGCTTGGCCCCAGCCTCTGCCATGTATCAGCTGTGCGATAGAGGCGAGCCTCTTACTGTTTCTGCATCGTTTCCCTCATCTTAAATGAGGACAGTGATGACATCTCAGATCCTCCTTTCTGACTGTTTAATGTGCACTATTCAGGCTTCTCTATAGATGTGTGTGGTGGGGGGATGCATACACATACACATGAGACGTTTGTGAAAGAGAAATGGATGATTCTGCAGAAATTGGTTCCCAAATCATGGAATTCAGGAAGACCTGATGTCTGTTATCTGTGATTTAAAGTACTAGATAAGAGAGTAGCACAATGTATTATGAATTCAGTGACCTGAGACCTGCTGGGGATGGAAGCTTGTTTCTGTGTGTGGTGGGGGAGTTCAGTGCTGAATGCAAAGACTGACAATCAGGGCAATTAATCTGGATAAAGAAGGACAATGTTCCAATTCAGAGTGAGAGTGAATTCATCCTTGGTGGGTTTTGTTTGTTTGTTTTGTCTGTGCCCTTAACAAGTTTGACGATTCCTACCTTTCGTAACAGTAAAGGCAAGGGGGATATTGGATCATTCAGGCTATTGGATAAGATGCTAATCTCTTCCAGAAACACTATCATAGATAGAAAGAATGCTACACTAACTGTCTGAGCATCTCTTAGCTCAATAAGGTTAATACATAAAACTGACCATCATATATGAGAATATGCAATCACCACATATGATGTCACCTGATATTTAGCAGCTAAAACATAAACATTGATTACCGTTCTTTGAGTTCCAGGAATGTGCTCCTCTTGTTTCTTAGTATAACTAACAGGCATTGATTTTGTATTATGTAAAAGTCATGGCCCTAATGGTTTCATATGTGCTTACAGCAATATAATAATCACTTGTCATAAACCAAGTTTGTAAGTTGAGGACTTATTCAAATGGGGTTCAAAAAGCAAACAGACATTTCCAAGAAACTCACAACTAGTAATTGGCAAGCATGGTCGTTTAAAAGAGAAATATCACCCCTAGGCTCAGGCAAATTGAACTCTCGGTGTGGTCCCTAGCTGGTGGTAGTGTTTGGGACTGTTATGGAAGGGGTAGCCTTGCCAGGAAAAGTTCTATCACTGGGAGTGGGCTAGCCTCAGCCCACTTCTACTTTGATTTCTCTGCTTCATGATTGCAGCTGAAGATGTGATCTCTCAGTTTCCAGCTCTGGCCTCCCAGCTGCCATGTCTTCCCCTCCGGCATTTGGACTCTCCCTCAGAAGCTGTAGGCCCAAAGATCATCTTTATATCAGTGACATCAGCCATAATGTTTTGTCACAGCAGCAGAAAGCATAACTAATATCTCTGGCTTAATACTTTGATCAGCTGCAAGTCTCATTATTCTTCACACCACAAATGGCAAGGAAAAAATGTTTTTCATGGGCAAACATACCTAGAGCATTCTCCATTGTAGTCTGATTATTTGTTACCGCTGTTGCGATCATGGAATCCATCTCAACCTCCTGTAAGCAATCCTCCTACTTACCCAACATCTGTGCCTTACCTAAACCAGGGATCAATTATTACATGAAGAATGACCCCTGTTGATTTCCCAATGCTGAAGTCATACTTTTTGTTGACCCAAGCAGGTGACATATGTTTTCTTTCTAATGCTCAGGTTTGTAGGGACCCTAAGGGCACAGGGGTATTAGCTTTTTTACTCATCACTGGGGCCAAATATCTAACAGAAATAACATGAAGGTGAAATGTTCATGATTTGAGAGAGGATACAGTCATCTATGGGAGTGAAGGCACTGTGGCGGGGCACTGTTTGTGATAACAGGAACCATGTGGCCGGCTTGTAGTATCTTGCCAGAACCAGGTAGCAGAGAGGTTTCAAACTGAAAGACAGGCCAGGCTATGACCAGTGGCCTATTTTCATCCTCCACAGGTTCTTTGACCTCCTAAAACAGCACTCCTGATGGATCAACTGTTCAAGCATGTGATTTTGTGGGGACATTTCATATTCAAACTATAGCAACACAGAAAAACAGTCTCTTTGATTCTCCTTAATTTAATTTAAGCTAGTTCCTCTTCAGGACAGTTTGTGGCAGTTGTGGAACTTATGCGATGTCATATAAGTATCTTTCAGAATGGTCAGGACTGAAGACTAGGCTTCAATCTTGAAACAGACTTTGTATCATGTCTATATTTCAAGTGTCACATGTCCCTGAGTGGGTATTCCATGTCTATATTTCATGTGTCACATGTCCCTGAGTGGGCATTCCATGTCTATATTTCATGTGTCACATGTCCCTGAGTGGGCATTCCAATAAGAAAGATGACTGAAGAGATAATGCAATCATAATTCAAGATGTAGGAAGAAGGGGGATTTGATGAGATTTTGCTGTTTATGGCAAGGGGATAACAAGGGGAACTTCATTCCTAAAAGACGACGAGACCTGGGTAAAGACCAGTGAGAAGAGGAATAATGAAGAAGGAGATTTAAGTTAGCAAAAAGATGTTCATATCTCTCGTGTGCACAAGGTGGAGTTGAAGGCTGGAACAGAAACTGCCTCTATGCTGGCTCCCCGTCCTTGCTTAGAACACAGCCGGTTGATCACTGTGAGCAGACTCCGTGCTTCTGTGGGCTGCTTTTTCTCTTTATAAAGTCATGTATTTAGTTTATTATTTGAAAATCGCATACTTTTATGTAATGTATTTTGATTGTATCCATCATAACCGCCATTGCTCTTCCCTAGTGCCCCTCCCCATGTCTATCCCAGCTTCATGTACTGTCTGTATTGTTGCTATTTATGACCTCATTTATATACAGTTAGCACTGCCTAAGTGTGCATGGGAATGGGACCATCTAATGAGATTTGGGAAACCTACTAGCAGCCGTGTCTCTGTAAGAAAGTGACTGCCCCTCCCTCAGCAACAAGCCCCTGTCATAGCTCCTCTGGACAAGTTCAGGGTTTGCTATATTTACAGGTTTTCCTCTGACACCATGGGAATAAACATTGTTCCTTCTTGACTAAGCTTTAATTTAAAGCTGTTTCACAAACATAACCAAAATTAATTTTTAAAACAAGTTCATGTATTTGAAAGAGAGCAAGAGTGGGTACAGAAGAATATTTGAAGAGAGGAAAGGGAAGGGGGAAATGATGTAATTATATTATAATTTCAAAAATAAAGTAAATAATTAAAAAGATTTAATGCGGGATGACAGCATTTTAAAAGTAAAGTACTTGCATAGTTTCAAAGTACTTTTTTATCATCATCTTCTAGTTCAATCTTTTTCAGATATAGAGATATTATTTGCTTGTATAAGATGAGGGATATATATAATTGTATGCATGCTTAATACATTTTCTATGTCTCACTCATGTGTGTGTTATATGAGTGTGTTCATGTGTGTGTGCATATTAGGGGCTCATGAACTAAGTTTAGTTTTATATATGTTGCTATGGCAATAAATCCTGACAAGTGCAACATAGGAGAAAAGGGGGCTACATTAGCACGCAGTTTCAGGCCGTGGTCCAGCATCATAGGAAGCTTAGACAGGAACTTGAAGCAGCTTGTCACATATACAGTCATGCATGCTCATCTGTGCTCAGCACTCTCTTCTGCTAATAGAGTTTAGGATTCTCTGTGCACATGGCTGGGCGTTACCATATCAATCAACATTAGTAATTACGACAATCTCATACATACCCACATGCTCACAGGGTGATCTCACTGAGACCGCTTCTCTGGTAATTTTTGTCTTCATCAAGTTGAAAAATAAAACTCACCACCATAGGAACACATTAAACTTGACAGGATCACATATGGTGTTTAATTATTAGTGATTTTGACTAATAATTAAAATCATAACCTGTGAAAAATCATAACCTATAACACTTGCCCTTGTGTCTTCATGCTCATAATATTTCTTGAACATCTTGATTTTCTGTGGTGTGGAAAACACTGTGTTTGTGGCTCAGGCCTTGACTTCAAATAGCAGCTAGAGAAGTGCCCACACCCAGAATGTGTTGGAGCTGTGCGGTGATTAGTGTGGGCTAGGAAACAATGAACGCTTTGCAGTGAGCTCGGCAAAAGAGCGAGGAAGTGATTGGGATTTGAAAACTTTGACAGCAGAAGTGATGTCTGAGCTGGGCCTGAGAAGGTGAACAGGATTTTGTGGGTCAAAGAAAAAGCCAGTGAAATTATGTCTGGGTAATAGGAAGATCACATTTCCCATAAAAGTCCAAGAAGAAAGTAAGGACAGTGACTGGTTCCCAGTGATTTAAACACACGCTGATCCTAGTTATCATATTTCTAAATAGCAAAGTTATTTTTTCTTGTTGTTATAAATCACTGTTTCGTACACAAAAATATCTGAGCTCTAGACGGCAAAGTGTCCTTGATAATGTATGAGGATGGGTTTGAGGTTCAGAGGCCAGGGTCTTCCTACACAGTCACACTGTTTCTGAAGAACGCAACCCAGAGAAGCAGGGCTGTAGCTGGCAGAATAAACAAAAGACAAAGAGTACTGGGAGGATGAGAATTCTGCATGTTTTGGCATGGCTGCCATCCCACCAGCTGCTGTCCTGCCTAGTTTACAATTCTACCTAAGGCAGCGTCACGTCCTTTATTTAACTACGTGGGACATTTCGGTGCTGCTCACATAGGCATTATTCTCCAGAATGTGCCTCTGACGATAGAATACCTTCTCAAATGAATGTAAAGCCTGAGTTACTCAAAAAAAGTAGGTTGTCATGGATGATTTCCCCAGAGCCTTCAATACCCAAGGTTGCCTTCTGCAGCTCTCGCAGATAGAAGAGATGTATGGACAGGTCAAATCACTAAGAAGCCACCTTATTCATTCAGTTTTTGTTTACAGGAGTTGATGAATATGAGAGTTTCTACGAGAAGTCAGAAATGTTGGTTTAACAATGTGAAAGTAATAATGTATAGTCTGCAATAGACCCGAGTTCAAATCCCAATTGCTTGCTGGAACATCTCCCATAAGTCATAACAGACCAGGGCTGACACTTAAGGAATATCAAGAAATGGCAAACACCATCATTATTATCCTCATTCTTATGGCTTCCAAAAATAAACTCTCAGGATATGAGTATATGGAGAGACAATTACCATTCTTTAAACTCTTTACTCGTCCAGTGAGCCAGCAGAGAAGACTGGGCTCCTTAAGGTTTTTGCAGCCCTGAGTCTATGAACACCCTCCAGGAGAGTAACTAATGAATGACTGGGTCCATATACACAGCGAGAGGTTTATGGTTTTCTGATCGTGTGTGTGTTCACAGCTGGCTAGCTCTGATAACACTCTTAAATAACCTCTTTCACCTTTTACAGCCTGAAATGCCTGCTCCTTGTTTACTGTTTCAGTAGTTCTATGGCTGTAAAAATAACCTAACTTTACAGAGGAAATACAGTCTTTTTAAATGGAATCAAAAGTACTCAGCTTAGAGCCTTACTCATTTAGACAATGGTGGCCAGCCAGTGTGTTTCATTCACTAGGGCTCACTCAGCCCTCTATAAGTGAATAGCTGTGCCTTTCTTTTTCTTTCATTATAAAGTCTAAAAACCCAGCATCCATGGCATGGCTTTCCCACACTGTGACTACCTGTTAGATGTGAAAGCTCACACTGAATCTTATTAGCTAGGTGACACTAACTGCTCTCGGCTTCCATATATGTGGCTTTGAGAGGATACTATTGCTTAGTAGTATGAGTTTCCCATCCCAAAAGTTCTGTAATTCCTGTCGCAAAATTGCTAATCTCTGAAACCCATGTGATGGTTTAGGGATCTGATGGAGACAATACAAGTGAGAAATCTTCCACCAGTAGAGTAGATTCAAGTTGACACAAAATTAATATTAAGGAGATGACTGTCTAACTGGGGACCTAAGATGGATTAGAAGACAACAACCAACTGGCGTACAGTTGAGGGGTAATTATGGCACAAGAATTTAAAGTCCGTGTATACAAGGAGTAGATAGGCAGTAAATTCTGTCTCCATTTAGAAATGCTTAGAGAGAAAGGTAGGGAAGTGCTGGCTGGGTGAGGGAAATGAAGCTGTTTTAAGGCAGGATCCTTTCCTTCATAAGGAATTCAAGGCTTTGTAAAATGGCGACTTCTAGATTGAAAATGAAATGTAGTGGGGTAGAAATTAAAAACTGGAAAATGGCAGAACTCTGCGTTAGTAACCTTCTCATCCCCATCCAGAACACACAGTTGACACTCGGTTTTCATGAATAGCATTTCTTCCCTCTGAGAGGACAGGTGGGAGAGTATTTTTATTCTTTATCCTATGTAAGAACCTATGCCAAATGCATCTTTACCCTATGGTTGGCAAGATTCCTCTGTATTATACAGGCTCTGTTTGCCACTACTCAGCCTCCTGAGTTAGAGAGCAAGGTGATTTATCAATTATTCCAGAGGTAACTTCACCTAATATGGAGTCCATCTTGCTCCAGAGTCTGAAAGAACGACTCTACAATAGCTAGGAAAAACATTCCTCACCAATCAAAAGATGATACACTTCACTAACACAGAAGTCATATACTGTGGGGAGAGATGGAAAGAAACATTTAGAATATGATGGGGATGATCTTTTGTGGATGTCAAGTTACATGAAGCAAAGTTACAAAGGAGGAGTTAGAACAAAGTAGCAGTGACTTTGAACTTCAAGGAAACCATAAAATATTAGAAAGAGAATAAACATCAAAAGCTTGGCGAAATGCATGAATTCATAGTTGATTCTTATGGTAGGGGCATGGTTGAAATTTTGAACTATGATAAGACATCATGATTTCGTATGTTGGTGAAGTTTTTTAAAGCCTACATTGCCAGAAACTCAAATGACAATTTAAATAGGACTTTATAGTGTGTGCTAGCCAACCTTCAATAAAATAATTGGGTTCTTTATTGAAATTTGAAACATTATCCCTTAGTACCGTGGTTCTCAATTTTCCTAATGCTACAACCTTGTAATACACAGTTCCTCATATTGTGTATTCGACATAAAATTATTTTCATTGATACTTCATAATTGTAATTTGCTGGAATTGTAATGTAAATATTTTGAGAGACAGAGGTTTGCCAAAGGCGTTGTGCTCCACAGATTGAGAACCACTGTCATGGTGGATAAGAGCCCAAGCTAAAATTTCAAACTGGCCTTCATGTCTGTCTTCAGATGTTTATTTAACCTTCTCTTACACTAGCTATTTATTCTGACAGCTGGAGGCAGTGCTTACATTGAGGATTTATTTAGGAATCAATGCCATACACCTAGTATAGAGCCTGAAACAGAGATATATACAGATGCAAGAACCATTTCCCCCAAACCCATCTTCAGACTGGGGTACTACTTAGCTCTCCTCATCCACTAGATGTAGTAATAGGAATGGCGGGCTGCGTCCCCGGCACCCGGCCACCCTCATGGCTAGCTCATACCCCAAAATAATTACACAGACACTGTATTCTTTTAAACACTGCTTGGCCCATTTCTATCTAGCCTCTTCTAGGCTAACTCTCGCACCTGGACTAGCCCATTTCTAATATTCTATGTAGCACAGCTAGGTGCGCTTACCAGGAAAATTCTAGCCTACGTCCATCCTGGGTCGGAGCTTCTGCCCAGGAGCCGGGAGCATGGCGTCTCTTCCTGAGGTGTCTGCTCCCGAGAGGAGAGCTGTCGAGTCTGAGCTCACTTCCTCTTCCTCCCAGCATTCTGTTCTCCTTACTCCACCCATCTATGTTCTAACCTATGAGGGCCAGCCAAGCAGTTTCTTTATTTTTTTTTAACCAATGACCTTCGTCCATCAACTAGATACATTTTAAAATTTATATGGAGTCTCGTAAGCCATGTAAGAGTCAGCATGATGAGAGGGGATGATCACTATCTCCTCGGTACCTAGGATTGCATAGGACCTAGCAGTGACTTCAAGCAAGCAGTGATGCACTAATCATGGGAAATCACAGCTGACGTGGGCATTCTCTTTTCTGGGTCCTGCATAAAGAGTTGTGTCCCACAACGAGCCATTTGTGTTGGATCTACTTTGTGTTCCTTGAGGATTTCCATTTTGCAATTTCTACGAATCCCTGAAAATGCAACCAAACGGCACGGTCTTTTCCGATACCTTGAGGTCTCAGGATGACTAATTAGCAGTCAATCTCAAGTTAATTGATAGCCTCTGTTTCAGGAAAGTTTCCCTGGAAAGAATTAATGACAAGAGGGACTAAACCCTCCTTGAGTGATACTTTCGCCAAAAAAAAAAAAAAAAAAAGGACAAAGCTCATGATTCTGGCCATGTGAGTTTTTCCTTATTTACCAATCTTGCTTTCTTCTGCTCCTTTGCACCCATAGGCTTAGAGAATCAGAGGATTGAATACGAGAAGCAAAGGACAAAGGGAAAGAATCCCAGCTTGTCTCTCCATTGGTCAATGCCCCATCTGATGGTGCTCTCTCAGAAGGCTCTTCTCCACTGTCTCTTTATTAGCTATTAGCTTGCTTTGTCACAGAGAGGGACCTGTCCCCTGCCGAGCCTGTAAAGAGCAGTAGCATAGGAAAGAAACCCCTTTCCCCCAGATCTCTCTTTACAGCAGTAACACAGGTGTGTTAGGGAGATTAAGTGGTCCCTGCTGTTCTCTCTGCCCTTGTCTGTTGTCTGGATCCTCCCGCCTCCATTTCATGGGTGTTGGAATTACAGGACTGCAGCAGCTTAAAATCAAAGGTAGCTTTCTTCAGGAAATAACGTGAAAACAAAACTAAAAATCAACATAAGTTGACACTCATTACGTAGATAGATTCCATAGAAAATGTAGGGGTAAAGATAAAATATAGAGATCGATCTATCTATCTATCTATCTATCTATCTATCTATCTATCTATCTATCTATCTATCTATCTATCTATCATCTATCCATCCATCCATCCATCCATCTTCCAGCCTGGCCATACAAAGTTTCCCCTCCATCTTCTCCTCCCATTCCCTACTCCCATCCCCTCTGTTTTCAACTCCCAATGCACTCCTCCTCTGTTTCTGTTTAGGAAAGGGAAGGGAAGGTGTTTAGTCTTACTGCAACTTGATGCACAGTTTGTTTTATTTTATTTTTGTATTTCTCTTCCCACGTTGTACATAGAGTGAGACTTACTATTATTTGGATGAATGGACGCATTTGGAAGAGCTCCACAAACCTTGGCTATAGAGCTTGTTAGAGGCTGAAACACTTCAACACATTAAAATACTTGTAATATTCCTTTAAAATATTTTAAAATTCCTTATTAAAATAACTTTATTGTTAAATTTACTTGTCATAAATTTTTGACTGTGAGTAGGTTATCATTAATGTTTCAGTTACTCTTGCATTGTACTTGGAAGAACTGGGAACAAGAGTGCCTTTGTGAGCAGAGCTGTGGGGAGCCTAGTTCACTCTTAGCCCTGCCCTGCTGGAGAAGGTTGGGAGGCTGGCTGGAGAGCTCCCCCTTGTGTCAGGTTATGAGATAAAGCAAGGGCTGTTTTGGTGTGTTGTCTCTACACCTGGAAAATTGCAGATTGCCTTTTTAAATTTTTATTTTTAAATTAATTTTTTTAGCAGAGTCTCATGTAGTTCCTGCTGACTTTGAACTCTTTATGTATCTGAGAATGACCTTAACTGCTTATCCTCCTGTGTCCATATTTTGAGTATTGGAATTCCAGGCATGCACCACCATCTCCGGGGTCCTGAGGGCTAAATCCAGGGCATAGTGCATGCTGCACAAACAGTCTGCTTACTGATTTCTGTCCCTAGTCCTGAAGAGTTCCTATCCTAACAGGTCATGTAGACACAAGCAGTCTGCCAACTGAGCTCTGTGCCCAGCCCTGAAGAGTTCCTATCCTAACAGGTCAATGTAGATCTATGGCAAGAATGTGTTTTAAAGGCATATTCCTAGAGTCTGGTTTGAGAGTGATGGTGCAGGCCCAAGACATCTGCATTTGAGGAGACTCTCCCAGGGGACTCTGGAGTGGATGATGGTTCCTGAAGGCTTCTGAGACACTCTGGCTAACCACAGAGCAATGACAGAAAGATTATGGTTTGAGAATGCAAAATTTACTTATTCAGCCAACTCTAGGTAAGGTTACATTGGGGTCATTTTTGTTCCATTTATACTTTTATATTCTCTTTAGAGTGTGTGTCAATGCTTTATTTTTTTTATTGATTTTTATTGAGCTCTACACTTTTCTCTGCTCCCCTCCCTGCTTCTTCCCTCCCTTCTTCAACCTTCCCCCAAGGTTCCCACATTCCCAGTTTACTCAGAAGATCTTGTCCTTTTCTACTTTATACTTTCCATATAAATTAAAACTATGTAAGTCTCTCTGAGTGTCCTCATTGTTGCCTAAGTTCTCTGGGATTGTGGTTTGTAGGCTGGTTTCCTTTGCTTTATGCTTTATTTTTAACAGAAAGAAAAGGCAAGCTGATATGGATAAAATAGAGTATGTAACTTAGATCGAAAATACATTCTATTTCTGAGAAAAATATTTTAGAAAGTCTCCAGTTTCAAATGTATATGTACATGTCAATGTATATATGTATGTATATGTATATATGTATGTATATGCACACACACACAATCTCACCACCCTTCAAAATGTTATTCTCTTTGGAATTGGATGAAATGAGAGATTTAAGTCTCATCTAGAACACAAAGCCCTTTTCAATGACTCATAGTCTCCTGCCACCTCGGCTAAGAGAGGATTTCCCATGGACAGGAATAATTAGCTTTGAAAATAGAAATTGAAATAGAATCCAGGAAGGAGAGCCGGTGAGCTCGCTCTGCATATTTATATGTTCAGTTAGCCTCTTGCCTTGTGTTTTCTGCCCAGGAATAAATTTCCCTTTATTCTTTGTCCAGGCCTTCCCCCATTCTCCCAAAGCTCCTGCCGTGCCAAGAGAGATGTGTAAAAGGGCCAAGTGATCTGCTATTGAAGTCGGAAGACATATCTCCCTCCCAGTGACCTTCCTAGATAATGAGCAGATATGGTTTTCTAATATAAAGGGAATAAATCAACGGGCCTTTCAGGAGCAGGGGCAATAACAGCAGAGTCTAAGACCATCAATTCTGAAAGCAAAGGGCAGAGACATCTTTCCTTACAGAACAACGTTAGATTAGGCCACCACAGGGGACATTCTACACAGATGAGAAGGGGGTAAATGTGCACCCGCCCTCCCCCGTCCTCCCATTTGCCACACACTCTTTATACTAAGCCCGAGGTCTGTTCTAAGAGAAAAGTCACACCTCCCTTAGATGACTCCCTGGATATTGTTTTCTATTGACTGAGTTAATTCATCGTGTAAGAAGATGGATTGCTTATCTTTCTCTGTGGCTCATTACGTTGATCCCCTCCCATCCCGGATTCAGTGCTAGATATAGGTGCCAGAGTTGGGTAACTCTGTATGCTTCTATTGCTCTTGAGGGTTCTTGGTCTTTCTGTGCAACTGTTAGTACCTCTGGAAGATTCTTGGTAGGTATGGGGCTAGAATATAGGTAGCGAGTGTCAAAGACTACCAATCCCTGCATAGCAAAGCACAGGGAATATCTGTGTGTATAAGCATGTTGCTCAATTCCCAGTTGTGGATTAGGTGTGTGTCATGACAATACATTAATGTTTAATTAGAAGAACAATAGATCATTTCAGCAATAATAACAGCTACTTACCAAGTTATTACTATGTATTGGGCATTATGCCAGATCTTTCTAAATGCATCAGTCTTGAAAGATGAACTTTAATATCTCGTTTCTTTTCAAAATGGATACATAATTTGTGATTATAAGTGACCTGAATGAGGTCATGTGAGCACATCTCTAGAGAATAGTAAAGGATATTTTATTTAATGCTGTGTGGCTATCTAGTCCGCTCATTAAAGTATGCTATATGCCTTGTGAATGATCTTAGATCACCTGCAAATGAGGGCGAAGTGAGAAGCATTGCTCAATTTCTCCTTTTTACATCGGGACTGGCATTTGGATCATGATCTTGGCCAGTAGATGGTAGAAAGTTCTTAGTATTTTGAAATACAAAGTGGTACCTGTGTGATCTCCTAAATTTCTCTCATCACCCTACCCATCTTGTATATATGGTTCCTGAGATATGGAGACAAAGTTACCTCACAGATCTCTGTTCTATTCAATCCTCTCCTTCAGTTATCCTTTCTTGGTAAGACTTGAACTTTTCGTGTAAGGTCCATTTAGCTCACTTTTTTCCAATTGCCTGGACAACATGATGCAATTCAGTTTTGTCTCATGATGTCTGCAATTGATAATAGATGTGATCCAGGACACTATGTCTTATTTCCAAGATATTGTGAGTCAGTCTCTCTCTCTCTCTCTCTCTCTCTCTCTCTCTCTCTCTCTCTCTCCCTCCCTCCCTCCCTCCTCCTTCTTCTTTCTCTCCATCTCTCCCTCCCTCCATTTTTCTCTTCTCCAACTCTCCCTCTGTCAATCTCTCCTTCATCATTTCCCCCTTCCTCCCTCCTTCCTTCCCTCCCTTATTTCTTCCCTTCCTCCTTTCCACCTTCCCTCCCTTCCTCCCCCTCCATCCTTCCATTCTTCCATCACTTCCTCCATCTATTCCTTTCTCCCCCCTTCTTCCATCGTCTTCCCATTCTTCCTCTCTCCCTTTCTCTCATTCTGACAAGCATAGGTCAGAACAATACTTATCCCCATTTGGTGTTCCCTGTGGTCATCTCATTAAAGATGATTCACCCCGCCCCTTTTCTTTTCTCACCATTGCAGGCAATAGCATCTTTTTGGAGGAAGCAGTCTGCATCTCACCCCTACTGCAGAAAGGAAGCAAAACTCTCCTGAACTCCTTAAGGAGATTACTTGGAACCCTTAAGACATGGTTTTTCTTTTCTCTGTGGTCTTACCATGAGTTAAATGTTTGCAGTTCCTCAAGCATGGCAGAGTTTATCTTGCCTCTTAGTCGTGACTTACTGTTCCTCTGTCTCTAAATCTTTGGAAGCTGACTAACTTAGTTACTTATGAGGTATCAGGTTACACAGCACTTCTCTGTGTCACCCTCTGGCAGATTCTTAGAATACATTTAAGAATTGAAATCACCCCACTTGTAGATCCCCAAATGTGCACCTTAGCTTCTCCCCATCAACTGACAGCCAACTGAGGCGGGGAGCTGTTTGCTTGGTCTCATCGCATCCCCAAAATTAATTAGGACGAGATGAAGCACAGAAATGGCAATGGGTTTCTGATCCTATTGCACGCACTGGCTTTGTGGGAGCCTAGACAGTTTGGATGTTCACCTTACTGGACCTGGATGGAGGTGGGGGTTCCTTGGACTTCCCACAGGGCAGGGAACCCTGATTGCTCTTTGGGCTGACGAGGGAGGGGGACTTGATTGGGGGAGGGGGAGGGAAATGGGAGGCGGTGGTGGGGAAGAGACAGAAATCTTTAATAAATAAATAAATTTATATAAAAAAGAAATGTCACTATACAAATATTTGGAAAATGATGGAGAGCATTGCCCCTGAACTGTGAACTAATAGTTTCTTTATGCAAACCTTTTCACCTAATATTGATGACAAAATGACATATTTACAATATAACACTGACTTCTTTGACTCTGCAGTTAATTGGCAAAATCACCTGGAAGCTCCTTACATAAACCTATAAACAACCAAACTATAGATTAGGAAAGGTGACCTCGTGTTCTTCAATAATAGATCACTTTCTAATATGGTTGAGCTGTCATGGGATAGATGCAATCCCATGAACGGTTAATGTGCAATAACTTGGTGACTAAGGAGCACGCTACTGGTGTTAAGGAAACCTGAGATTGGTAGGACACCCTCTGCCACTGCATACTGCAGTTGCTCAGCTTCCTCAAACAAGTCTGCCAAATTCTAGGGAGGGTTCTAGGGGGTGCACGTCTTTCCTTCCTGCCTAAGAGATTGAAATTTACAACTTCTTCCTGTTTCCCCCTTAGAATCCATGCTCTTGCAGCTTGAGAGGTGGCTCAGTGCTTAGGGGTGTTTGCCGCACTTCCACGGTACCCAAGTGCCCTAGCACACACTGATGGGACTTAGAACCTTCTGTAACTCCTCCTCCAGGGGACCGCACCCTCTTCTGGCCTCCATGGAGGGTCATACTGGTGTGCAATACCCCCTACATACACACACATAATTAAAAGTAAAAACAATTTTTCAAAATATGTCCATATTCCCGTAAGGGGACAAGAGGAGTATTTTCATACATGAAATAACATTTATTGAATAACTTGTTAAAATAGTAAAAACATAATGAAAAGCCACCTTTTTTATCATGCATGGATAGGCTACAGAATTGTTGTAGATAAAGGGACAACCTATGTATAGTTTCATTATTTAAAACTTGGTTAAACTAAAAAGCACAGATTTATAAAATACATACAGTTTTGTAATATATAAAATCTACAAAATATAAAAAGTATAAATAACATGAAGTGAAGTTATTTCTGAAGGTAACATGACTTATATTTTCTTAAGATACATAAAGAAATAAAATCTCTTGTTAATGACTATAGGTGTGTACATCCATGTGCGTGCTACTGTTTGTGTGTGCATGTTTAATTGTCATGATAAATCAAGTATATCTACTCTGAAATTCTGAAATTCTCCAAATTTGGAAACTTCTAAGTACTGAGATAATGCCTCAGTAGAATTACATTTTTCTTCCTTCTTTCCTGTTTGTTTTTTATCTTTTTTTCTTTTATTGAAAATAGCTATTTTTCTTACAATATATTATATTCTTACATGTGATTTTATGCAATATGTTCTGGTCATAGTTTTCCCTCTCATCAGCCTCCCACTGACATGTGATAATTCACAATAAAGACACGCATGCAAGTAGCAAAGTAGCATGTAAATAATCTACAGGATATGATGCACATGAAATAGAAACATTTTTAAAATTTAGACTCAGTTCTCATTGCTGAATAAGTCACTATGTGTGTTTAGCATTTCAAACTGTAAAAATTCAAAGTCTGAAGGTCCTCTAGCTCCAGACATTTCAGATAAGGGAGAGACTTTGAATCATTCAGTAAAACATGGTTATTTTTTTCATAAATAAGAGGAGACCCTGCTAATTTGTCTTTTCCAGAATACAAAGACCTCCCTTGTTCTCTTCAATAGCTGTGGAGCATCCTGTCTTATGACTGGATTCCCATTTATTTCAAGATCCTTCCCTTAACACTTACTCGGGATGTTTTGCAGCCTGAGTTGTGACTTTTGCTGTAATGTCTATTTAATTTTGCTTTAGAAAATGAAACTAGTGGTCTGATCACTTCATTCTGCTTCTGGTATTACTGTAAATTAAGCACTGGAGTAGCTGGCAAGCTCCACGACTCTTGTATGTTGGCAGATTTTTGCCAAACACCAATTTAGTCCCATTTGATCCGTTGTAGAAGCTACCTTGGCACCCTCCTCAAGAGTGTGAGTGGTCCTTTGTCTGAGGTGAAAACCAGTTTTTAAAGTTCTTATTTAAATATGATTACAAATGACACTGCACATCTCTTGTCTGTCTGTTTGTAATACCTTTTTTTTTTTTTTAAAGGGAGGAGGCAGGAAGCATGCCAGTTCAGGATGAATGAGGTCACACTTGGTTGATTGGTTCAGGGGCTCATGTTAAATATACAAAGGGTTTCATACACTGTTGGCCATCTTGTTAGGGAAAGAAGAAAAGCACATGTTGTAATGACAGGCAGGTCTCCAACATTTTACTGATTATCAATGTTACAAGTCTAGTATTCTTGTCATAGCGCCGCTTGTTGAAGGTGTTCTCTGGCAGTCTTCACTAGGAGGTACTTGATTACCTGGATTGCAATTGTTATATGCATGGAACAAATTAATCTTCACTTTGAGCCACTCTGCAATTGCATGACTGTTCTAATGGCCCATCTCAGTAGAAAATCATATACCACAGGTAGGTGTTCTGGAACCTCCATCGATCTGTGTAAAAAATTTCCAGGATAAAAATCAACAACCAAAGGAAGCCCCCAGGTTATGAAGCCATTACTCTATGAGGTCAATGCTTTGCCTTAACCCTGTCTGTTTTTTTCAAACTTATTTATTTGCTTGTGTGTGCAATTTGTGTATGGAAATGTGGATGTGTGCCTTGCCAACATGCATGTGTAGGGGTCAGAAAGTAAGCTGAAAGTTGCTTCTCAACTTCTATTGTGAGTTCTGGTCATCAGAACTACATAACGAGCCAGGCAGTGGTGCACGCCTTTAATCCCAGCAATTGGGAGGCAAAGGCAGGAGGATCTCTGTGAGTTTGAGGCCAGCTTGGGCTACAAGATCTAATTCCAGGACAGGCTCTACAGCTACAGTGAAAGCCTGTCTCGAAAAACCAAAAACCAAACAAAACAAAACAAAAGACAAGCATTTACCTCCTGATAATAGTCCAGCTATGCTTTGGTTTGTAGACTGGATTTTGAAGTTCCAAATAAGTTAGGATGACAGGCCAGAGGCTCCCACAAATCTGTTTGCTTTCCTTTCCAGTGCTGGAATTAAAAGATGTACCTCTACTCCCTGTTCTTTTCCATTGATTCTGAGAACTGAACCTCATGTTTACACAGTGAGCTTTTCTCCCTGGTGTCCTCTTCTCAGCCTTCCGTAGCAGTTTTTGCCTGTTTTCCACCTGTCCATTTTCCCATTCTCATGGGAAGCAGTTGATAGGCCATGTAGAGTTGTGGTATTATGATTGCGGAAGCAAAGCTGATGCATTTCTGAAATGGGTCTTCATCCACCCAGGTTCTCAGGATGACGTCATCCATCATCTTTTATTTAGTACAAAGAGGATCTTCCCTGGGTGATAAGTTTGATTCAAGTGATGTGAACAAAGAGGCCACACATTTTTTGCTTGCCATCTTATCTCAGTGGGCACCATACACTGGAGAGAATGAGAGAGATCAATAAACCACTCTTCCCTACAAATTCTTGCTCTGTCTCTGGAACCAAGGGGCCAAGTACAGAAAAGCCTGAGACTATTTAATGATTATCTGTTGGCTCATCTACGGTCTGTCTATCAATTGTCATCCGTTCATCTAAATATATACAGATAGACAAAGATATGACTTTCATTAAAGTCTCTGAAGAACATATTTTGAGAAAAGTGAAAAGAGAAAGCTAAATTCTTTCTGGCTTATACTTTTGCTTTTTGTCATACCTGAGAAAATAAATTAGATTTATGCCATTTTTTAGTAAACACATTCTTAGTAAAAAGTCAAACACACGATTAGTTGAAGGATAGATTCATCAAACAAGCTGAAAAGAATAATGCAATATTTGAATTCAAAATGATTTTGGAAGATTTAACTTTCCCTCCTCCCTGTAAGTTTTCCAAAGAGCTATAAAATAGTGCCCCACTTTACCTCTCTTACAAATATCTCCTTTAATTTAATGTTTTATTGATATATAAGAATATAAAAATGACCAAGGAAACATGAGGTTGCTTTTGATAATTTTTGCATTGTATGTTCCTGACATTACGGTTCATATATTTTTCTCCTCAAACATTTATCATTTTACCAAAAACGTAAAACATCTAAAGCCTGTCTCTTTGTTCGTTGGAACATATGGAACATTTTCTTCAGCTACAGTTACCCTACTGTGCACATAAAAACTTATTTTTTCCATCCAACTGTAACAGTACAGGAAGGTAACCTCAAGCCTTTGTCCTCTCTCCCTCCACTTACTTGCTTATAAAATCACATTGTTCTGTAACCTCATTGTCATCGAGATAAATTATTTGAGAATGGATTTAAGACTAACTACATTTTGAGGAATGTATATTAATGCTGTGTAATTGTTATCTTATGTGTATTATTTTATCTATGGTCACATTCTTGCCATGGAGAGCCTGAGATCCAGGGATTTGATGACTCAGCTTTTATCATATCTGTGTTGGCCCAGGGCCTGGTATATTTTTAGATGCACAGAATAATCTGGGGCAGGATCTATGCCGCCCTTCTCATTGCACACTACAAGATCGAAGGAGAGCAATAGGGACAGTGTATCCTGCTCCTCATGACAATGTATGTCCATGCTAAACTAGGAGTGTCAGGATGCTGAATGCAAACTATATGAAGCCCAAGTCTATCATGTGCTTAGATACCATTCTACTTGAACTGCAGCGTCTTCTCAAGTTCCATGTGCTTCCTGGAAGTAAATACACATAAACTGGGAGCAGGGATTAGCATCCTTGTACAGCACCCTGGCCTTAAGCAATGAATTCTTAGGGAAACATATTGAGAGCTTTACCACACACTCTATGCTATGACTGCTATTGCTTAGCTCAACAGCAAGGAAAGCTAAACCAACGAAATTATCTAAAAGATTGAGTTTCAGCAAAACAGCAAGATCTGCCATAAAACATTGTAACGGTTGACCCAAAATTTGTCTGTCAATATAAAAACTCTAAATACTCTCATATTTCATGCTGATGCATACTTAAACACTATTAGTTTTAAAACAGAGTCAAAAGATTTAAAGGGTCTTGTGCTTACTCTGAGAAATGGACCCCTAATTAATATTTCCATGTTTAATGCATGTGCTCAAGCAAGTCTGCAAGATTATTGAGGACAGATTATATAACTGATGTATTGTTGAAAACCTTGAGTACCCAGTAACTTCAATGATAAGCAATATCGATTGACTAATGGTGCTGTCACCATGTGGGTTCTGATGTCTGACTTTTTCCTCCACTTTGCAGTTTTTGCAAGAATAGAGGAAGAGCCATGTGATCAGGGTCTGGCATACTAAGGACATGCATGCCTTCAAAATCTGTGCCCTCTGTTCTTGGGTGAAAAGGCTCCTGACTCAATGGTTCTCTGGCAGAGTTTCCTGCAGGGCTTTAATATGCATGTCTCTCCCAACTGTCCGAGTCTTCTGTGCATCAGAAAGTCACTGAGCATCCATTGCTCAGTGACATCTTTCACCCTAATGTTCAATTGGGGCTGTACGGTTTTATTGTTGCTGACAGCACTAATACCTCTCCATAAAGTGGCTTCTTTGTTCCCATCCTTTCATCCTTTGTACTCCTGTCTCAGTGCCACTGACCTTTTAGCTTGCATGCTTTGCCAAACTCAAGAGAAAAGTCAATCTGTTCTTCGTTTTTCCTGGCATTTAAGTCTCATTCCTACCCTGACCCCTTCCCTTGCCTCTTGTATCCTTTTATGCTTCTTTTAGAATATATATATATTATCTAAGAATATGAATATATATCAAAGAAACAGAGAGAAATCACATAAGATGTGGATATTGAGAGTCTTTAATTGAAAAATGTTAACATGTGAAATGTCATCATTTATTCATATATGTATACATGCATATATATGTATATGACACAATTTGCAAAAATGTACTCACAAAATGATGGGCTTTTATACTGGTCTCTGCTCCATGGGAAAGAGAAAAATGCAAATGGGATGGAGAAGGACAGGTGACACAGTTGTAAGTAGGGATGGGATGGGTAGCCTCATGCTTTTGGCTGCTTCTGGCTAATACAGAGAAGCCAAGAACATCCCACCTTGTTCAGCAATAAAGAGAAGCATTCACTCAACTAGTATCAGAAGTATAAGAATTCTATCCTGTATTTCACTATATCTCTATATCCTGTAGAAGTTATTGGCACATCTGAGTAGAAGGAAACATTAACGGGTCATCAAGACTCACTAAAAGGAGAAGACTTCTCTCAAAAGCACGGGGAAACTTAGTCTTTGGGCAAATAGAATCACATTGCCCGTCTTTTCCAATGGGCAGTCAGAACCCATAGCATTTTTAGGGGTCTTTTTACATGTTTCAGAGATGAATCATCAATCCTTAAAATCTGCTTCCTCCGTGATGCTTCAGTGGTGCCTGTCATCTGTGGCGCTGCATTTCTTTTTGTTACTTTCAGTGATGGGTGTGGTGAGTGTCGTCGTTGTCCTGCATACTCTCTTTCTTTGGAGGTTGAGAGTAGATCCCCAATGCTGTGATTCTAGCCCTCATCCCTTCTTCCCATAGCCTGGTTGACCATGTACACATAGATTCACATTGTCCCATAACTTCACTTTGATGCTAAGGAACATTGAACAGCGAGCAGCTTAAAGGAGAAGTGATACCAGAACCCTCAAACATACCTAAGATACCTGAAGTTAACTTCTGAAAGCTTGGACCAACAAGATATAATGCATATATATCCTGGTAAGAAAGAAGATTTCCAGGGACTGAGATTCCTCCCATCCCATGTAACAGTGGTTCCTATCCTGGGATTACTATTCCTGGGCTCTCAGTGGCTATCTGATTTCTCTTTCTTCATGTGCCTCAAAAGCTCAGTAGTGACAGCAGACTAGTAGCAGGTTTTATTGATAGCTGGACATAAAGCAAGCAAACAAAAAAATAAACAAAAAATAGGCAATAGTGGTATTTAATGCCAGGTGCCAAGTATCACAAATATTCTGCAATATAAAAATGGGCCATGCCTAAAATACAACCTTACAAATTTCTTGTAGTACCCCATGAAAATGAGAAGACAGAGCAATAAGATGATGTAACCATCTCACACAATCTTCAGGCTCCAAATGAGATTTGTTTTGATGTTTACAAACCCCTTTCCTAGAGCCCATTTAATTATTGATGCATTGGCTTTACAGAGAAATTGTATCCTACGGAGTACTGGACCAGGTTACTAAGTAGGATGGAAACATTAATTATTAGATGCAAACTTGGTGCTATTATTGTTGCTGAGGAATAGCAAGACTCCCTCTGCATTATCCCATTAAGAGCTGGGTGGGATGGGTGGTCCTCAAAAAGATCTCACATAGGGTGGGTGCAGAGATAACTTGCCTAGGTATGAACTTTGATGACCAGCCATCATCTAGAAGAGGGAGACGGTGTGTGCTGAACAACTCCTAACATCAATGGTTCTTTCTGATTTTTTTGTTTTCTTTCAATAGCGTTTTGGGGGAAGAATTTGTTAACTCTGACGTTATGCAAGAGAAAACTAAGTTTCAGCAGAGGGAAGTAAGTTGTTCAACAGATCTCATTCTGGAGTGCCCAAAGGAGACAGAAAAGCCAGCAAACGCATTTGACAAACACATGCTTTGTCTCTCCACACTTGTCATCTCCTGTTTTTTCTGAAGTTGTCTTGGTTCCATCCTTTCAATACTCGGGATTGGATTCATTTCTGTTTTCCCTCCAGTTCTGTTCTCTGGCCTGCTGTGTGTCTTTAAGCTGATTTGCAGTTTGAAGCCTTGAACCCAGACTCTTCCTGCCATAGAGAGTTCTTTGTTCTTTTGCCATAATGTAGCAGGCAACACATGCGAATTCGAATGTCAGAGTGCAAAGTCTTCCCTCTGACAGTAATCTTCAAGTGTAAGAGAAGCAGTTCTAGACACTTTATTTCACCTCAGAGAGCTCTCTGTAGTCCAAGGTCTGGTGCAGGAGTTCGTAATTCTTTCTCTTTACTGAAGGCTGCATATGGTGGGCGGCGGGGGGGGGGGGGGGGGGGGAGACAATTGTAACACTAGCAATCATCAGGGCTTTTGTTCTATTAGTGTATTTATTCAGAATTGTAACCCAAGCTGGTAACTTCCACAGTTCCCAGTTCTCGGATGAAATCCTAAAACTGCTAGAGCATGCGAAGCCCATGACTTTCCTACATCTCCATTTGCCCCTTCCTTCCATCACTTCGAACACGACTTCCGTGGGTGTCATCTCCACTGGCCTTTCATGTCCTCTCTATTGTTAGCAGCTTTCTCCATTCACAAGGCCTTTACACAGTTTCTTTTCCTGGGATCCTCTTTCTGACCTTTAGTCAATATTTTCTCAGTCTTGAAATTATTGCAGTGATCACTTTCCCAGAAGCCAGAATCCCTGTCTCAAGAATAATTGAGATCCACGTGTGTACCCCATGTACTGTGTATCGTAGTATATAAACCATTATTAGTTTTAGTACTGTGAATGTCTATATGTTTTAATAAATTATAAATTACATGATGACAGAGATTGAATCTGCTTCTGATCACCAGCATAGATCCAGGAACTGGCCCCTGGGATGCTCCCTTAGTCAGGTGGTAAAATTTTTGAGGGTTTGAGTTTTATTGTGATGGATCCAGTAGCTGTTCTCAGTGTTCTGATGCAATGGCAAGAACTGTTAGAACATATCTGATACGACAGTAGTTGAAGATTATGATCATGCTTAAAATATATTAAATTGTTTGATTTTTTGTGGTAGGCATGTACATGTTGACACATATGTCTACATCTGTACACAGTGTGTGGACACTAGAGGTTGACAGACTATCTTCAATAGCTATCTACCTTATATTTTTAATTTATTTTCTGACAATTTCACACACACACACACACACACACATACACACCTACTATAGTTTGAGCATATACATCTCCTAATAGCCACACTTATTCCCCTCCTCCTCCTCCTGAACCCCTTCTTTAGAACATAATATAGATTTTTATGAATGAAAGGAGTCTTGGAATATATGCTCTGAATATGGAATTCTACTCAAGTTCATTTTAGTTCAGAACACTATTTGAAACGGTGGCAGGATCCATGTTGGGTTCAGTACTTGTACATAAAGTGTAATTCTACTTTGTCTGTCAAAGTCTGTTGGACAGTAGGAAGCAAATACAAGGAAAATGTTTATGGAATCACATACCACAGGGCATATCACGTGTCAGTTCTAGCTCTAAACTTCTTCAGTTCTAGGCCTGCTCACCTTTGGAAATTATTTGCTTCTTTCTGTGTTTTTCCACGTGCACAATGAGCATAATAATAGAAAACTTAAGGGAAATAGATGAGAACAAAACATGACAATCTAGGGAAAATGTACAATGTCTTGTTGAACACCGAATAAGTGTTCAGTGAATGTCAGGGGTTCCGTAAGCAAGGGGGATATGATCAGAAATGCTTTCAGAAGTAATAAACATGAGCAACCATTGTTGGAAAGTTCTGATTTGAGGTAATATCTAAGGAATCAGTGTAATCTGGAAATGGTACATTGAAGAATGTTAAAATCGCCAACAGAAAAAAGCAGCAGATTACTTCCGAGAAGAGGGAGTCACATAATTCCATGTTCTCCACATCCCTACCTGCTCCAAATTCCTCTCTGCCCACAGGGGAAGCGTTTATCATGCATACTTCCTGATATCACAAACAGCATTGCCTCTGCTTACTTCTCTAAGCCTTAGAGCCTCCTACATTATATGTGAAGGTGGGTGAGGTGGCCAGAGTTGGCCTTTGGAAAATGAGCTGTGTGGGTATTTTTAGATGGCCCGAAATAGCAGGCGGAGGATTCCATTTATAGGAACTGTGAGAACTGTCTCCTATCTGGAAAGTGGTAATGGCTTCTACGAAGTGACAATATTGCCATCACGAATTTTATCCCGAGGAAGATTCCCTGAGTCTTCGCCTGACTTTGCATTGTGTGGCTGTGTCTTTTTAATGTTGAGCAAATGAAGCCCTGGGCATTTTTCCCCTTCCACCATCTCTTGCTTCTTGGGCTGGAAGAAAATGAGAAGCTAAGGCAGACTACCTCTCATAGTGAAATTGTTCCTGGCTAATAAAACTGCGGGAACTGTACATTAGGATGTCTTCCATAAATCAGCCTTGGGGAGAATTAGGTGCTGCGAGATGGAGGAATGATGTTTAATCATCACTTGTAGGGAATCATTAGCTGCACACCCTCATTCTGCTGCCTGTCCATTCGTCATTGCCCAAATGCGACTTTCCCCCCTAGACCATTAACATTTCTCAATGACTTTCTAAACGCAGAGAAAAGCCACAGAAGGGGTGAAGGATGGGGAGGCATTATGGAAACACACAACTGAGAGATGTCTCTGCCGCTTGCCTTCTGTGCCTGTGCATGTAAATGGAGCACTGCAAGAACGAGTTGATCGATCATCTGGCCAGCCAGCTGCTGCAGTTTGAGCTAAAGGAGCATTTGCCTCCTGTTTGTCTACAAAAATAAATAATGCCTCGAGATACCTTTTCTTTTATTGAGTCCAAGAATATTCTGGTGTTTTCTTTCACATGTATAGCAAGGTCATGTTGATTGTCTCGTGGCAGGCTACACCAGCTTTGGGAAACTGAGTCTCCATGGATTACCTTCTTAATTCTCTCTAGAACAAGAAGACAGAAAGTCAGTGTGTGTAGGGTGTAGGAAATAAAGAAGCAGCCTGTTCAAACTGGTTCATTGTCCAAAGGCTAAACATCCTTCAATGGTTGACAGGTAATGATGTGTATAACACAGCTTGGTTCAGTAATCTGCAGAAGGGAAGAACCTTCTAGCATTTTCTACTAATCATAGTTTGTGCTTTCTGATGCTAATGCATGCATTAAAATTTTTTTTTGGGGATTTTTTTTCTCCTTATCAAATTGCCTCAAATCTTTGCTTGTGGTTGTTTCTTAATTACTTTTGGTCACGGATCATAGCGGTTTTCAGTTTCTGTGTGCTTTCATACGGGCAGAAGTACTATGGTCAGTGACAAGAAGATCACTGAGAACTTACCACATGGCAAGCACTGTAGTAAGAAGCATGGCCCGTACTACCGCACTGCAAAGAAAGGGCAATTATGCTAATCTTATTACCACAAAACTTGGAGGTAGTGAAAATAATTTCCTACGTTCACGAAGACTCTATGAGTCAGATCCAGGTACTGTGGGGCCTGGAAGTTGTGCTGTAGAAATGGTCTTTAAAAGAATTAGGAATATAAATGGACCTGCATTAAAGGCAAGTGAAGTTTTGTCAACTTCCTGCTGAATTTTCTTCCTTTCAGCTGATTGTGGCAAAGTTGAACTGACCTAAGTCTTTTTGAAATAGCAACTGTACCTAGTTTGTGCATACATTAAATATATATGCCCTCACTATTGCAATCCATTTGTAAGGTGTAATAGATATATGTGATTTTGATGTTCCAATAGTCTATAAAGAAGGGATTTTGAAATAATTGAATGAAAATGAAGGCTTAATCATGAGCTGTCTCTTTGGGACATGAATTCTTCCTGGGAAGAAGCTGTAAGTGAAGAAGGCCTCTGGATAAGTTCACAAGAAAGCCAGGTCCATTGAGAAGAAGCAGAGACTAGTTACAGATTTTTGTTAACCACAACTTAGTACAAAAAGAAGTCCTACTGAGCAAAGTTGAGAAGGGCAGGACTTTATGGACTGCCTGTATGCCATTTGATGGCCTGGTACCCACACATATTTGTCAGCACTAAAAGGCACAGGTAGTTATTCATAATAATAGCAATATTAGTAATAATAAAAGTAAGTAATTATAAAATAGTAATAATAAAATAGGTCATGAAGTGAGACAAGTTATGTTGTTAGCTGGGTTAGGAACTGTGGATGATGTTGGAAGGAAATAATGGGGTTTAATAAGAGTAACATAGATTGTATACATGGACAAAATTTTAAACATATAAATAAAATATTATGAAATAAAAGAAGAGGCAGTTAATTGGTGTTGGAAGGACTATAGTGTAGCCCTGGTTCTATCATGAAAGAGCCTTGAGACCTTGTTTCTCAAGCTGGAAACAGAGAACTCAAGTGTAATTGTGGAATTCTGTGATTCTAGCTCAATAGTTCTACATATCTATCATTCTCCTTCTTGCTAAATATTTATGGAAGACTAGATGGTATTTTAGAATACATCCAAGTGAAGTGTATAAGTAGAGAGAAAAGGGGAAAAGAAATTTGGGGTATGTTGTACGAAGATAACAGGGAACAAATGGTAAACATCATAGTACTAAAATTAGGACCAAATATCTAAGAACATAAAATCTAGCATTGCATCATTGTTTGTAAATGAAAGCCCAGGGGAACAGCAGAAGATACAAGCAACCATACATCCCATAACATTTAGGTTGCAGGGTGACAGATATGTTTTGTGTTGAATCACAGGTTTTTCTCTGGTCTCCATTGACAGTAACAGCAGAAGACCAACTGAAATAGAAACAACACAGATACTTAGCTGTTTTGTGGCATGCATTTTGAATGGATGTACACACCCATAAGGTAGTCCATGTAGGCAATCTCCTAGATACTTCCTCATATAGCAAATGTTTTAGAGGATGTGTATATTCTTAGGGTTGAAGATCTATTAACACATCACGTGACTGAGTATATCTTATTCTAATAACTTGCATTGGGAAATTTAACTAATGTTGATACACACTCAGAAATTCAGGAAATATATAAAAATTACACTAAGTTTAAGAAGCAGCATGTATTTAAAGAGGACGGACAGAAAGGAAGTAAATGAAATTCTACGGGAACTGCCAGGGGCTCTAGAGGATTCAGAGGTTGTGGTCCCAGTTTATCATCCCCTTGCTTTCAATCATATCTTATTTGTTGGTAATGCAAATACTTAATACAATGGCCTGGAACTTTGATAATTGTCAGGAGACGGACTAAAAGTGAGAGGAAACAAGAGACAAATATTCTCTTAAGGTTATTGGGCATTGGCAGAAAAGGGAAGGACAGGAGGTTGGTGCAAGTGAAGGAGCTTGCGTTATGGGGGAAATGGAGAGAATTTTTTAAAAAAAATATTAACATGTCTTTCTGGTCTCTGGACTGTGAGAAAAAATTAGAAAGCAAATTCTTTCTGTCACTGCTTGGGAAAATTTAGCCTTATAATAATGTGTTTGCTTCCAGAATTGAACAAGGGTTGGAGAGGAGGAGAGATAACAGTAAAAAGAAGCAAAATCGTAGAGGTATCTTAGAAGATGAATACAGGATTAACTGTTTATGATAAAACATTATGTAGTAAACGTTTAAAAACAATGACAGGATGGAAACATAGTGCTGTCAGATAGGACTGTCAGGAAGGAAGAATTGGGATGTGGGTATGAGTCAACGTATTTAAATAAATGTGTTTATACATATTAGCAACAATGCTGTGCCAGTCTCTGCCCCCCCCGTGTGTATGTGTGTGTGCAAGTATGTATGTTTATGTGTGTGTGTGAATAAAGTACCTGAGACAAAGATGTGGACTTTCAACATGCAGAAAATCTAGATGCACACAAACACTTGTTATAAATTATCCCTTTTATCATTCTAAGCTAGTTTGTGATAAAATATATGTGCATTGCTTATAGTCTATAAAATACGGATAATAGTATTTTAGTTTTGATAATTCACTGTGCAAAGATTACATTTTATAAATTAATTTTGTTGGTATTGAGGGTTGAACCCAGAGCTTAAATATCCTAGAAAAGTGCTTTAGCTGACCTGTTTTCACAGACTGTGCAATTTAAATGTACTAGGCTACAGTTTCTTAAGTTATTAGAACACACCATGCTGAAGACATTTCATATCTATGAAGATTTTCAAATCTTACCAGAGAATATTAAAGTGACTCCTTAATGTTGGTTTCAGCTCCGTTTAAGATGGGTGAGTATACATTACACCAGGGGCAATTGATTAGCCTCTTCCTTAATGAGCCCATTTCCAGGCAATGACAACAAATATTGATATCCACTAATCAGTTGCTCTTGAGTTCTTTTGATTCCCTAGGAGAGTTGTTTTTTCTTACAGGTGGGATAGAAAGGGTGATAGGCGTGAGTTCTTGGTATCAAATAGAGAGCTAAAAGCTTGTCACTCACTGAGTGTATCGTGTGACTTAATGAAGCATGTTTTATACTATAACCTGCTGAAGACACTGCCATGGAGACACTACTATTGTTATTTGATGATTATACAGGCCTAAAAGTGGAGAAACATTTGCTGTGTATTTTACTTACAGGGACAAGTCTGTAGTTCTGTTGATTGTTCTCCTGGAACAAATTTATTTTCCTGCAAATAACTATTGTGTTTTCAGTAAGATGAACCATGACCAGATATTTTCATCAAAGCCCTCACAGCCCAGTGAGAAGGCAAAGGAGTTCAACAGACATCCTTGATCCTTACTGGCCAGTTTTGCTGCTAGACCAGCCGCAGTGGGAGGAGAAGAGGCTGTCTGTGTAACACTTACTGGATCAAACAAGTCATCTTGTGGAAGCCAGCACCCACAGTGCTACCTGAAACAGATAGATCTAAACAGTATTCATAGTGGGAGCAGTAATTATAGATCATAGGTTAGGGGAAGAACTGAAGCCCTATAGGAAACATTTTTACACGTCACTGTTGTGGCATGTTGTGGAAGCCGTTTGGTATATAACATTGCTATATTTCTGTTTGTTAGCAAAGATAGAATTCATCTTCTGCAAGTATAGATATTCTTTTATAAGATCATGAGCCCAAAGACAAAGATATCAATAGGTGGGTGATAATTTGTAGCTTATAGAAAAAATGTTACCAAAAACATAGCTATCTGATTTGACACATTTTTGAACAGCATGTAGGCTCCATCAAGGAAAGATGGAGTCTGACTTAGATTAGTGAACAATTATTTGCTTTAAAGTACTTCTAGCCTTTTTTCAAACACACTCACGGTGGTTACGCATGATACTAGTCATAGCAACTCAGGCACCACTCACCGGATATGGGCTACATGCCACGCATCAGTCTGACTTCACTTGAATAGATTAGACTCTTCAAACAACTCAGCAAGACAGGTTGCATCTGTTATCCAGTCTTACAGATAAGACATAGAAATATTGACTACTCTTGCCAGGGTCACAAGGCCAGCAAGTTCTTTTCTAGGAGTCGGGCCCCCGAAGCTCCTTGTTGAGTCCTTGTTCTTCCTCCCATACGCATGCCTTGCCTATTAAAACAATTTCTGTTGAGATTTGTAAAACTAGTCCATTACCACTTCTCGATTGCTTAGGTTGTTATTTCACTTTTTGTTTCCTTATTTTACTGCTTTCATAAAACTATTGGTGTATATAAGCTCAAGATTTTATAGGCTTAACTCGTGTGTCCCTGTGAAGTTCATAAAATTGATATGATTAAAATTATTCATACATTAAAATTTTTGATAATGAAGCTATTATATTCAACATTTCAATTTCTTCCCAGACCCATCAGTTATAAGAGATAAAAAATTCATATGGAAAGATAGATAGCTATATATGAATTTTTCTAATATAAGGGAACCAGTCATAATGATGGATATTTCAATGTAGATAGTCTCTTATTCAGCCACTCATCCATCTATTCATTTGTCAAATGTTTACTGTTTATAATCGATGTGCTGGACTCTGATTATGTGTTAGGGATACAAACAAAAGAGACAGAGTTCTAACCTGTGAAGACTCTCTCAGCATCTGGACTTAGTCAAGCTTCTATACCTGCTCTGACAGAAGAGAGAACAGGAAGCAAGAATCAGGGAACTGGAGAGAACAGAGGTTTCATTTTTATTTATTGAGTTAAACAGTAAATGTTCACTGTTATTAGAAAGGATGGGATCTTTATATTTTTTTTTTAAAGCAAAGGTCAAGGAAAAAAGAATCTCAACAGAGGAACGTTCATGAACACATGCACACACAGAGATATGCATGCACACACTTATGTATACACACATTCACAATGATAGTCACACAACACACACACACAATTTCTGAATACCTCTAAGTGATTGACAGACCTTCTTTTAAAAACTCGGCTGAGTAGAGGGAAGAAATAGAACTGTAACATGAGGATTTATAGTAAGTTGGTGAAAAGGGTTGTATTAAATTTTGAGTAGGGAATTTATAATATATTAAATAATAATTGTGTTTAAGAATTAATGCTGGCATGCTCGGCTATATCTAATGCTTGCTTCCCTTGAACTATTGTTTAAAGATCAACCCTTTAAAGACACGATTAGCTCTAAAAGTAAAGTTCATGCTTTAAATCTGTGTTTTTTAAAGAATGAAATACTGTGTGGAGGTGAGTCTTGAAAACTATGGGACTAGATTTTTGAAAGTTAGCCTTCAGCCCTCAATTCCCCAGACAGCACATGAATTGTGATTCTTTGTCTATAAGGAAAACAGTTTGACTGGCCTCTCTTTAGTATTATAATAAACCATTCCAAAGTAATAAAACAAAATTAAAGAGAGGGAGCCCATCCCCTGCTTGCTTGGATTCCTCTTCCTGTGAAAACTTTATAACACATGCTATTGTAAAGAGCCTCCTGACCACAAATGCAGAGGAGAGATTCTACCTTTGCAAGGTTTAGGATCAGGAGACAGAAAAAGCTCCTGGGCAAACAGCCAGAGAATCTCACACCATCTGGGGAAAGAGCTGATACAGTATCAGCAGAACTCTAACGCCGTGTGCCCTTCTCATTTGACTTAGTGCTCTCAGAATCTTCCATGACTTTAATGACACTTCTACAGTATGGTTGAGGAAACAGAAACACGTGTCTAAGGTTTTCCTGAGATCATACTGTTATCAGGAAAACTAATAACAACAACAACACAATCCCCAACAATTTTCAAATGAGATTTGCCAACATCATGACCTGTGTTGTTCTCCAGTCTCTCCAGTCTGACTGATAATACAGATTGCTAATTCCAAGAAACCAAGCAATCCTGCGTCTGTTCAAATGTATTTTTTCTCAGAACTCAACCTTTTTTCATTTTGTGTTTCTTCATTGCACTTTAAAAGCCATGAACTGAGCAGAATCAGACAGAGCTACTCACAGATGAGACAAGGGCCTTCTTCAGCTGTGTTCATTTGCAGAGAAGGAGCTCATCAGGGCAAGGCAACTGCCTTGATTTCGGAGCCACAGACAGACACACCCTCAGTTTGCCACTCCCCAGCCAGGGCAGTTTTCTACGAATGGTGAAGTTCCTAGATTCTTCTCCTCTGCTCCCTACATTTTCTTAATATAATTTAAATCCCTTAGTTTTCCCTCCAACTTCATTTTAACCTATTTTTTTCTCTAGTGGGATTATCCAACTTTGTTCATCATGAAATTCAGTTTTTGCATTGTGATACAACTCCTTAAAGTTAAATTTCCCACAATGCCTTGCTTTTCATTGAGTTCCGTGGTCTCAATGGTGCCACGTATTTCAGGATGGATGGCATTCTCCCTGTTGCCATGAAGTAATAGTAACACATAGGATTCATGGAGATTGAAGCACCTTCCGACAACAGAAGCTGGTCTGTTATGGACTGGAATGCTCAGTTCTTTATCAAAACATAAAGAAATAAGTTCTCATTGAATTGAATTTGATCTCTGACTTTTTCACAAATGTATAAAGTATATTCTGATTACTTTAGATTCCAACCACTTTAACCTCGTCCCTGTTACCCTCATTTTCTCCTCTTCTCTACAATTTATGATGTTCATGTATTTTTATTTTCTTATATTTTCTCACTGAGTTCAACTGGGAATATCGGTATGACTATGGGTTTGGGTATGTCTATGCACCAAAACCAGGAATACACCGTAGATACACAACTAGAAACAATGACAGCACCTCCTCCAGAATCCATTTTGGGCATTCATCATGGAGGGGTAGGACCCCAAGTAGACACTCCTCCCTGCTTTATAGTTGACTGTCAACAGCCCCATCCTCTTGGTTGATTATAAAATGATACAAGTAAGCGTGCTCAAGGGGCCCTCAAGCGTGATTCGTCCATCCAACCATGAGTTGCCTCCTCCTTCTTGTGTCGTACACCCTTCTCTCATAACCATCGTCTTCCACCTGCGCTGGTCCTATTCCAAGCTCTTCAGATATTTGTTCTTTTCTCTGCTTAGAGTGCCCTTCTATCTGGGCTGTCATGTTTTATCATTCAGGGAACTCAACTCTCTTTTATAGCAAAAGGGCATATTTTATCACCTTGTCTCAGCTAGGTCCCACCTCACATGACATCATGCTTTAGATGTGACATTCATAGATTTCTGCACAGAAGCTACTACCATATGAAAACCACTTTTTAACTAATTGAGATGCTTATCTAGCCTGTGTACTGTAAGTTCTATTAAATGTGAGGCCTCTTACCACTGAGTTTATTGATACACCCCAGGTCTTTAGATGCAACTCTGAAATATCATAGGCACTCATTAAAAAACTGATAAATGGAGCCGGGCGATGGTGGCGCACGCCTTTAATCCCAGCACTCGGGAGGCAGAGGCAGGCGGATCTCTGTGAGTTCGAGACCAGCCTGGTCTACAAAGCTAGTTCCAGGACAGGCTCCAAAGCCACAGAGAAACCCTGTCTCGAAAAAACCAAAAAAAAAAAAAAAACCTGATAAATGACTGAATAGACTGAAGGCCTACAATATGATGTTTTATTCTCATTTTTTAAATAACTTCTTGAGAATTTCATGCAATATAGTTTCCACATTTATCCCTTCAACTCCTCCACTTCCCAATCTCTTTACTCTCCCAGCTTTTTCTATCCGACTTTGAGATTACTTCTTGTTTCTAATCTTCTCCTCCTATCAAGCCCCTTTTGTATTACTCAGTCAGTTTTGGGATTGAGATTTCTCTGGTATGTGGTCAGCCTACCATGAGTCACATCCTTAAAAAGAAGCGATTCTCCTTTCCCAGGTTATCACCAAATGCTAATAGCTCATCAGTAGGTGATGGGATTACATATCAACTCTTGGCTGGGATTTTTTTTTCTGCCTGAAGTTTGAGTATGAGAGTTTTAATACCACTCTATGTAAGATCTGTAAGTGGCCACGAATGTCTTATTCCAGCAAAAGCAACAGCCATGGTCACATCTTGCATCATTTACCAATGTCAGAATCCAGTTGCTGGAATGGTGCAAAGAGATATAACATTTTGCTCTAGCAGATAAATTCAGTGTTTACATAGGATAAGAATGAGAGGCTTCTCTTGCTACAATCTTGGGCCATAGAAGGGAAGAGGGAGATCTCTATGCTTGGCGTTTCTGGAATGGGTCCTTATGTAAATATTCCTGATTTGGCTTTGGTCATCTTTCTTCATAGGATTGAGACCCTGGACAGATATGAGATATCCATCTTCCAAAGGGTAGGCTTAATGCCCTTGCTTAACCCTATATGAATCTCACTTACTTTCACAATCCACAGACAACACTGTACAAAAGTTCCGACAACTTTGCATTATCCAGTTAGATCGGTGTCTGGCCAGGCCTCCCACAGAAAAGCATGGACATCATATTGTCCAAGGACACTTGTTCGTTCACCATCCCCATTATATTAGTGGCTTTGATATGAACAGTGACCTTCCTTGGACTTGATAGCAGGACTTCATCTCAAGTTGAACAGTGGTAGCCCTACAATAAAAATTATAATGTAAGGATTTTTCAGAACAGGGCTTCTTAAATATTTCCTTTTTAAATGAGACATTTTTTCACATGACCCTAGGTATAGTGGAACGTAAAATAGATAGATACCTGTATTAAGCATTTACTAACAATAAGTCATAAAGGCACTGAATTAAAAATATTTCACATAGATATAATTTTGTCATTTATTCAAGATGAAAACAAATTTAAATGCTAATAAAATGCATGTACTTTTTTTTGCCTAAATAAATCTTGGCTGATAGTGCAGGACATAGAAAAACATCTTCAGCCCTTTTCAGAGTTGATTGATACTTCAATTTGATAATCATCAATGCTGAGAACGCTGCTGTGCATAAAATTACAGTACAAAATAAGCAGAATTATGTTTAGTGCCATCTCAGAAATTTTTGGAAGCTATATCCTAATCCCAAGCCAACATTCATTGAACAGTTTATTATGAAACCCAGCTCAGCAACTGCAATAGCAAATTTTAAAATAAAACACTCGAATACAATATAATCCAAGATAACAATTTGATATTTACACGACGAGGAAATATTCAAAGATGTTGCTTTCTGTAATTAAATCATTCTGTTTCTCTAAGAGAGGAAAACGTGGATGTACCGAAAAAAAAAAGCACCACCCTAATTGAGGACACACTAAAGTCTCAGATCTGAGCTGCAGTGTCCCAGGCACCATTTGCTGACAACGCTAGGTGTAACTGCATGCACAGTGCAATGTGAGCATATCCTATGTGCAGAAGCAATTCTATAATGCAGTTACACTAAATAGCACGGGCGAGTGCTGCAGAAACACCTCACACTCTGTTAACATTTATGTGGGATTAGCTTTTGGTCCCTGTGCGTTCAGAGACATTTTACTGATGCTAATGTATTATTGTGGCCCCCATATTCAATGGTCCAATCCAATCTGAGGTTGCAACCCACAGCCTAAGAATGGGAGATTTGGAGAAATGCTTAGGATGAATTGATTTTCTCCCCTCTCGTCTCATCCCAACTCCTTCAAATCACTCACACCAAACCAAACCAAACCAAACCAAAACAAAAGCTGGGAGAGCCCCTAAGAATCAAAAGGCTTAAAGATGACTGGGTTCTTACATATATTTCATAGTAGGGAACCATTTACGCATGAAACACTGGCAGTCTGGTGTGCTCTTTAATACTAACTGAATCTCTTAGTTTAAAGTTTGATGCCACAAATTGGCTCCTTAGTCTGTTGCAATAGCATTAAAATATTTACCCCTATTACCCTAGCTCCTTTTTAAATTTATATCTTATTGGTTTTCCTTTTCTTCGTTTCTTGCTTACTTTACCAAGGTTAAAAAGTAAGCATTACTGTTAAACTTGTTGATAATGCTCTGTTACCCATCAGAAGACAGCTGGCAATGTCTGCTGAAGTGTTGATTGCTATGACTGTGCTGGGGATATGGAGGTATGCTCTTCTATTGGGCATCTCAATTCCATTTGCTCTTGGGAGGCTGAATAAGGTCATGGGCTGTGCACAGGAGGGAGGTGTTCAATACCAGGACTTGCTAAAAGGAGGACACCAAGGCATGGTCTTTAGTTCTGTTTCTCCTCTGCACTCTGGGAAGAAATGCCCTAAAATCCTGAAATGTCTACAGTGAGATGGGAAGAGGCTGGTCCTTGGAGAACCCCTGAATGAAAATCTATGGGCTGGACTTAGCCTGAACACAAACTACATTTATATGGCAACCAGCCACTGGGGTTTCAGATTTCTTCTCTTAGAGGGGCACATGCCACCTAAATAATCCAAATACTATGGAGTCCTTTAGCTAAATTATCCACTGTCTCCTCAATAATCTTGCAAAAGACATGTTGTTTTCCATATTTAAACATAAGGATGAAAAGGGCTCAAAGCGACTAAGTGACATAATATAGTAAAGTGGAGATAATCAGGTCTCAAATGCCAGCTTTTCCCAGTATGGTGAAAGTTAGGACCTTTTTTCCCCCCTGTGATGGTTAATTTGTGTATTTGCATATTTCAGGTAAAGTTTGTGATGCTGAGATTCTCTATGGAAGTCTTCAGCCTTCATTATGTTTTGCATTTTAGATAGGGAGAGAAATAATCTTTCTCTCATATTTTTTGTGCATGATTTAGTATGCCCATACAGGATCCTCATTATCTAAAACATTTAGCCTAGCTTGAGAGGTAATGTAGTCATTGGTAAATAGAGGCTCCATTTCTGTGTGATACCGTTTTATAAGACATTCATGAATGGATAACAAGAAAACTTTCACAAAAGTAGTTAAATAGTTTCCCTTTACATAGCTTTTCTCTTTGATGAACTGAGAGTGTACAAAGGCAAAGAACTGTTCTGCCTCTCCCAGCTGCTGGAAGGCAGGCTTCAATTCACAGTCTGAGAGCTTATTGTTCCCTAAAGATGCTGGACATGATGTTGCTAGTAGCTAGGCAGTATTTGATGTGTACATTTGGCAGCCTTGGAACATCCTAGAAGTTTATACGTGGGCCAGAGGAGGGCAGAATGTGCCTCTTTGACAGGGCACAAACCAAAAAGAAGAGAAAGAACTTAGTTAGATCAGATTCCAAGTTGCAAGTCCTCAGAGACATTGAAATGACTTTGTTTTCAGGCTATCCAGCATCATTTGTGGGATGCCAGCTCTCTTAAATTGGGGCTAAGTACTCCCAGCCATTTCCTGGGTTGCTGAGAAGGCCCACAATTTACCCATTACTTTCTTCATTCTTTGTTTCTTACCAGTGTCGCCTGTATAGTAACTCTGATAGGAATGGGCACATTGCCCGAGTGACAGTCTAGGAGTTGTCCTTAGTGTGGCATGTGTGGTGTCATGGGAAGGACCTCTTTGATTCCAGGGATCTCAAACATCTGTGCTGGATAAGCCTTGGCACCACAAAGCTATCCCTTCAATGCTGGAGAATATTACCTCATAGAAGACAGCAGTTTAGACTCAGGATACCATGGAATGCTTGATTGTGTATGCCTACTACTAATAACAACTACTGGGGAAGCTAAAGCAGAAAGCCATATTCAGCACTGTTCTGGGTCATAGAAGGCATTGCAGGAAGGCTTGAGCAACCCAGTAAGGCTCAGTCTCAAATAGAAGGAGTTAGAGATATAGTTCAGCTGTTATCTTAAAAAGCAATTAAAACGTGTTTTGGCAACATAATTCAACTCTTAAATATTGCTGTAAATAAAGTTGACTAAATGCTTTGCCGTGTCAGGTTTTGGAGTCAGGCATGGTCTTATTATCTGCGCTAAGTTAGCCTAAGTTTCAGTCAATCACTTGATCCCAAGACAGCACATACCAGTCATGGGCTTCAGATCCAGGTGTGAGGGGGCCTATTGAGTGAAAGCCTGGCAGGATCTAGAGTCTCTTAGAAGGCGTGCCTCTGGGAACAGCTGTGGGAAATTACCTAGATTAGGTTAGCTTCTAGATATACCTGAAAGGGATTAACTGACGTGGAAAAAAAATTAAATCCATCCTAAAAGTGATTGCCACCATTCCCTGGGCTTAGGTGCCCGAATGAATAGAAAGGAGCAAGCCAGCTGAGTACAAGCAAGTCATCGCTACTGATTCTAGAAACTTCAAGTTTCTGTCCACGTGACTTCCTTATCACAATAGATATTACTGTAAGCTGAAATAAGCCATTCTTAAAAGTTCCTTCTTGTGCAAGGATTTTTTTTTTATAACAATGAAAACAAAATAGTTGATACACCAGGTTAAGTATTTGGACCTTTTACTGGGAGTGATAAGACATCATTGAATGATTTGAGCAAGATATAGACTTTTCAATTTTGTTATTATACAAGCTGCATGTAGAATAATATCACACAGTGGTGCATAAAAGATGTGAGAAGACTCCTCATCATGCCCACAGTGCAATATAGGTCACTATACGTAGTGCTATGGAGAAAGCAGCCCGTTAGAGACATGCCAATGGTTTAAAACTTACTAATACATAGATGAGATATATGTGGGAAAATGAATAAGAGATAATTTGTAAGAATCACTCTGAGAAGATAGGCTTGAAAAGTGGGTCGAGGAATCCTTTAGTGGAAATAAGAGGTATCTGCAAGAATGCAA
The DNA here is from genome assembly GCF_037038515.1 of Microtus pennsylvanicus. NCBI lineage: Eukaryota > Metazoa > Chordata > Mammalia > Rodentia > Cricetidae > Microtus > Microtus pennsylvanicus. Next base: position 25,666,861 of record NC_134596.1, read on the forward strand.
ATGTGGAATAATGAGTAATGAATTTGTTTCCTAATATGTTTGCAACATGCTTGTCACATTTATATAAAGATTTCAATAAGACAGTTGGAAAGTCCTGCTTGGGAAGAAGGATGCTTTAAAAAAAAATCCCAAACTAGCTCAGAATTCAGAATAATAGAGGGTTATTTATTTAGGAGTAGACTCATAAATTAATATCCTCTGCTAGAACGGAGAACAGCAACCGAATCCTGTAGCCGGAAAAGAGTTTGGATGCGGATGCACGCTTTCCATCAGCATAAATAGTATAAGAGGCCACGCCCAAGTGGGCGGGTAACTTAAAGACTACTGGCTGTAGGAATTCCTATAGCAAGCTTGTTTCAGAAAAGTTCTCTATACATGAAGAAAACACTTGCGTGGAAATTTCACATTGATCGCTGGTGTGCGAACTTTTCCTGTGGAGACAAGTGTCTATTCACCCAAGGCAGGGCTCCAGCAGCAGACTAATAGAACAACTCCACTCACGTCTAGCTTGGTGGTCCGGTGAGTTTAATTAGGGTCACTTAGAGGAGCAGGTGTGAGAGTTATTTATAGAAACATAGGCAACTTTGCCAGCAACCATTAGCTACTTATATATCCTTGATTAGGGGCAAGAGTGTGTAAGCCCTCTCCCATTCAAAGATGGAGGTTAATAGCCCCAATTTTGTGTAAGTCTCATGTGAGCAGTCACAAATGCCAAAGGGTTCAAGAGGACAACAGCTATGCCATGCCCAGAAATCCGGGTTTCGCAATAGTAGTAATTTAAATTATAGGGACGTGTGTGGCTGTAGCATAAAAGCCAAAGAACAAGAGGAGGAGAGGACCTACTTGGTGCTGGTGACTCCCATGCTTGATGGAAAATGAAAATGAAGGAAAGGCAACCAGAGAGGTAGCAAGAAATAAAGAAAGATGTTACAAGAGGCTGGGGCAGGAAAAAAGTATTTGGAAGCATTCTGGTGTGCACTGGTGATTGCTACAGTGGGATGAATTTTTCTAGGAAGATGCATGGACACTTGTCTTCTTCCCAGATGGGACATTGTCCAAACCAAAGAAAAAAATACCATTGAATTTCAGCTTGGTGAGCCAACAAATTTGTTGGGGTAACATATAGGAGACTGGGTTACTCATGCAATTGCATCACCTCAATGTGGATGAGTAAGCCCGAAAACTGCATCATAGGGCCCCAGTGAGGCAATGAGTCAGCACGGTCAACCTTTCATCTTCCATGTCCACCTGCATTGGGAGCAGGGTTACTTGCAGCAGGCAGGATCAGAAAAGTGAGAATCATGGGAATATCAGATACAAGTCTGATGCCTACCTCTCTTATAAGGGAATGCTGATAGACCTGATCTCCTGAGGGTCTTTTGTAGGTAATGACAACTTCTCTGATTTCAAGATGGTGAGTTTCCTGCTACAACTGGAGAGCAGAGCCTCACTGCCATTTCTGACAGTTTAGTAAACTGAGGCCTGAGAAGGGTTCCATGTGGAGCACCATGCACACCACAGGTGATCCATTAGTACCCCTTTTCATTAGGAAGATCAGAACAAAAATTTAATGCAGGGGGTTGAAAGGTGAGTGAGAGTAGAAGAAATGGAGATAAATGACCATAAATAGCTCCTCTAGGCCAGTGATTTCTCAGAATCAAGAGCATGGTTACTTTGGTTTAACCTTCATTGTCCACTCAGCTGGATCTAGAATCTTCTAGGAAACAAAACTGTGAGAATGTCTGGTATTTTACAGAGGTTTAACTTAGGGGAAAATGTGCCCTCAGAATGTAGGTGTTAGCATCCTATAGGTTGGCATCTCTGACTACATAAAAAAGAAACATGAGCATCAGCATTTATTGCTCTCTCTGCTTCCTGCGTGAGGAGAGAATGTGACTGGGCATCTCAGGCTCCCGTCTTCTCTGCCACGATACATAGATTATATCTCTCCCTAGACTATGAGCTAGAAACAAACACTTCTCCCTTAAGTTACTTCTGCCAGGTGCTTTCTCACAAGGATGAGAAATGTCACTAAAGCAACGGCTGTTCTCAGCTTTCTGCCCAAGACTTAGTTTTTGTCAACCAACATTGATTGAGCACATACCTGCATAGAACTGTATTCTAGGTCTTGAGCATTTAAATGGCAAAATGAGTTGGGTTGGGATATCTTAACTCAAATTGAATATTCGGCGTCTGGGTATGAAGGAGGAATTTTTGTGGGGAAAAGTTTCCCTCCTGGGATGAGAGAAAGCTGACCCAAATCTTGAAGGATTTTAATTATTCTCTTTGGAAATATGTGTTCCATTCATAGATCTGTGGCATAAGTGAATGCCAATACTATTAGCCTTCACATACCCAATGGGCTAAAACATGAAGAAACTAGAATTCAATTACTCCATCTGCCGCTAGTTGGCTCTGTATCCATTGATAAAGCAAAAGGCAGTGCATCTAGATGTGGGTCGAGAAGAATCTCCTCTACGTTGCTTATCTCCATGGGGTTTCAAATGAAATATACCAGCTCCACAGGGAAGACTCCAACAGATGGGAACCTATTTAACAAACCATGGAAAATGAATCGGTTGGCTCTGATAGGGGCAGCACTGCAGCAAAAATCTATTCTCAGAGATGCGGCTGTTGGTGAGCCCCAGTGACCCACATTCAGAAATGTTTGCCTATTAATTAGGGCAGGTGGTTCTATCCCAGAAGGCTTTGCCTAGCAACTGTAACCAAGAACACCTTCAACTTCAGTGCTGAGAAATAACTGGTGTGCGGAATCGCAGTGGTGAACCCAGCAGCAAGAGGAATCAGTGAATCTGAACCCAGGGTAGTTATGTATGTGTGCCAGTTTTGATCAAAGAAATTGGAAATTTCATAGAATATGAAAAGTTCTCAATGTGGAATCGTTCTCCATCTACACACTTGGAGCTCTTTATGGTCTTTTCATTTGGTGTGTGGTTAATGATGACAGATGGTTTCCTACAGGGATTTTAAATAATGTTTGAGGGTTATTGTAAGTTAGTTACAGCATAGAGAAAAGACAATAAATAGTTCATTTGATGCCACTTCTTAAAATCTTTGTTTCTGCACTTGCGGGTAAATGTTTAACACTTTTACATGCTGAGACATATTATTGAACATAAATGCCAGCCTTTAAAAGATGACATCGTATAAAATTGGTACCGAGTTTAAGTTCCTGGGACACTGTGATTGAGTACGTGGCACTTAAGTTACAATTGGGATTTCCTGGTAAATGCATCTGGAGGAAAAAATGCTTGGATTCAGTATGTTCCATAAACAAAACTGAACCTGCTCAAACACTACCAGATTGTAGATGCATCTCAGACTTAAATCCTCCAATTGAGAAAGATAACATAGAAGTTCAAGGTTGTACAGTAATATAAAAACAACTGTCAGTAGCTCACATCATAGGTGCAGATTCTTGGTTCTAGCTAACTTCTGAGTTAAACAGACTTAAGACTTTAAACAGACTTAAGGCAGGCTCATATTAAAAACCTCCTTTTATTTTTTTTGAATTTCTTTTTTATTACTTTATAAATAATACCAATCAAAATTTCCACTTCCTCCCCTCCTCCCACTCCCCTCACCCCCCCACCCCACTCCAGTTCTAAGAGAGGGCAAAGTACCCTGCCCTGTGTGATGTCCAAGGCCCTCCGTGCTATATCCAGGCTTAGGAAGGTATGAATCCAAAGAGAATAATATCCCAAAAAGCCAGTACCTGCAGTAGAGATAAATTCCAGTGCCATTATCATTGGTTCCTCAGTCATCCCCAACTGTCAACCACATTCAGAGGGTCCAGTTTGATCCCATGCTCATTCAGTCCCAGTCCAGCTGGAGTTGGTGAGCTCCCATTAGCTCAGGCACGCTGTCTCAGTGGGTGGACCAACCCCTCACGGTCCTGTCTTCCTTGCTCATATTCTCCCTCCTTCTGCTCTTCAACTGGACCGTGGGAGCTCAGTCCAGTGCTCTGATGTGGGTCTCTGTCTCTGTCTCCATCTGTCACCAGACAAAGGTTCTATGGTGATATTCAAGATCAGTCTGACTACAGGACAAGGCCAGTTCAGGTACCCTCTTCTCCACTATCCAGGGTCCTAACTGGGGTCATCCCCGTGGACTCATGGGAACCCCTCCAGAGCCAATCCTCTTGCCAACCCCAAAATGCACCGTCAATTAAGATATTTCCATCTCTGCTCCCATATTCATTCTTCATACATCTCTACCACCCCACTCCCCCAAGCTCTCCCCAACCCTCCCCTTCTCTCCTCTCTCTCCCCCTCTTCTCTTTCTTCCAACCCCACCCCCACCCCCATGCTCCCAACTTTTGCCTGGTGATCTTGTTTGCTTCCAATTTTCAGGAGGATCTATATATGTTTTTCTTTGGGTTCACCTTATTACTTAGCTTCTCTAGGATCATGAACTATAGGCTTAATGTCCTTTGTTTATGGCTAGAATCTACTAATGAGTGAGTACATATCATATTCATATTTTGGGGGTCTGGGTTATCTCACTCAGGACAGTGTTTTCTACTTTCATCTATTTACATGCAAAATTCAAGATGTCATTGTTTTTTATCCCCGGGTAGTACTCGAATGTGTAGATCGCCACACTTTCTTTATCCATTCTTCCACTGAGAGGCATCTAGATTGTTTCCAGATTCTGGCTATTAAAAATAATGCTGCCATGAACATAGTTGAATAAATGCTTTTGTAGTATGATTGGGCATTTCTTGGGTATATTTCCAAGAATGGTATTGCTGGATCCTGAGGTAGGTTGACTCCCAATTTTCTGAGAAACCACTACCCTGATTTCCAAAGTGGTTGCACAAGTTTGCATTCCCACCAGCAATGGATGGGAATCCTCCACATCCTCTCCGGCATAGGTTATTGTTGTTTTTGATTTTAGCAATTCTGACAGGTGTAAGATGGTATCCCAAAGTTGTTTTGATTTGCATTTCCCTGATAGCTAAGGAAGTTGAACATGTCCTTAAGTATCTTTTGGTCATTTGAAATTCTTCCATTGAGAATTCTCTGTTCAGTTATGTACTCCATCTTTTTTAATTGGGTTGTTTAGAATTTTAATGTCTAGTTTCTTGAGTTCTTTATATTTTGGAGATCAGACCTTTGCCTGCTGTGGGGTTGGTGAAGATCTTCTCCCATTCTGTAGGTTACCTTTTTGTCTTAATAACTGTGTCTTTTGCTTTACAGAAGCTTCTCAGTTTCAGGAGGTCCATTTAATCATTGTTGCTCTTATTGTCTGTGCTACTGGGGTTATACATAGGAAGTGGTCTCCTGTGCCCATGTATTGCAGGCTACTTCCCACTTTCTCTTCTATAAGGTTCAGTGTGATTGGATTTATAGTGAGGTCTTTAATTTATTTGGACTTGAATTTTGTGCATGGTGATAGATATGGATCTATTATAATTCTTCTACAGCTTGACATCCAGTTATGTCAGCACCATTTGTTAAAGATGCTTTCTTTCTTCCATTATATAATTTCAGCTTCTTTGTCAAAAATAAGGTATTCATAGGTGTGTGGATTAATATCCGGGTCTTCAATTTGATTCCATTGGTCAATGTCTCTATTTTTATGCCAATACCAAGCTCTTTTCAGTACTGTAGCTCAGTAGTAGAGTTTGATGTCAGGGATGGTAAGTTCCTTTATTGTACAGGATTGTCTTGGCTATCCATGGTTTTTTGTTTTTCTATATAAAGTTGATTATTGTGTCTGGTAAAATTTGTCTTTCTTTTACACTCATGGAGAAATCATTACCTAACCAAACAAAACAAAGAGTTTGCTTTTACATTTTTCTTTTAAAAGTGTTAAACACTTTTCTCTGACCCTTAGTTATGTTCTTTGAAATTTATTTGTAAATATAGGAAAAGGGATTCTAACTTAGTTATTTCTGCACATATATAGCCAGAGAGTAGACTCAGCAGGAGCCTCAAAATCTTTTGATGATACTTCAGTATTGTGTAAGCTCAGACATGCATGCATAAGTGCCTATTCTTGTTTTGATATTGTTTTATTTTTGTTTTTTATTAATTTTTATTCTTGTAATGCTCCATCCAGATTAATGTATTAATGCCTTAACATTTTATTATTTATAATTAATAACAATACATTTATGTATTATATTTTTAAATATTACTGATATCTATATTTTTCTTCTCTCTTGTTCTCACACTTTTCACCTGCCTCTCAACTTTCCTTCATTTTCAAAATTCTTTTATACATTATTAGATTTAGCAGCTTCTATAGGATGTTTAAAACTTGCTTGTTCAAACTGAGAACAATTATTTTGCAATTTAGACTACAATTATATTGAATCTGTAGCTTAATTTTTAGAGAATTGCCAACTCGGTGACATTACAATTACCTTCCATGCAGATATACCTGGTTTTGTTTCCGGTCTTCTTTTTAATCTTCTAATAAAATTTTACAATCTTGCCATAAACCCTTCATATACTGTAAAACCATTTGGAGAATGGTCTGAAAAACAATTCCAGATTTACATTTCTCAATAATTGTGCTACTTTGTCTCTGCTTCTTTTGTGAAGTTTTGTGTTTAATATAAATACAAATGTGTAACTCAAACACGGTGTTGTGTGTTTACAGAGGTGTTATGACAAAGATTCTATAGCAACCAAAGAAGATACAAAAATGCAAAAAGTTAAAGGAAGCACTGTGCATGTTCCAGAGGCAGAGGGTATATTATGCTGAAAGTACACTCCCTTATTAGGGAGTCTCTGATCACCATTATCAAATATCAGTAGTCTTCTTTTAAAATGCTGCAGATATTAGAATCCCACACCTAGTAAGCCTAACTTGTATTTATAAGTACGGTCTTTATAAGTTTTTCATCCACAGTGCTGTTATGTGTTTTCACTGCTGAATAAGTATTTTCTCTGGCCTGAAAATTTGTGTCCACACTAGACCCATATATTTGATTTTCATCTCCAGTGTAATTGTATTAAGAGGGAATGTCTTTGGGAAGGTTATTAGATCATCAGAGTAGAGCCCTCACAAATGGCATTTGTGCTCATATGAAAGAGGCCTAAGATTGCCTTGATGTGGGGAAGTCAGGAGAAGTTGTAATTTATGGACTGGAACTGGACCTTCACCAGACAGTAGGTATTCTGGTCCTTGTTTTAGACCTTGTCGTATTCATAGCTGTGCTAAATAACTTTGAATGACTTGTAAGAAGCTCTGTTAATAGTATTTTGCCCACCACACTGTATCTATTTGTTATCTATTTACCTAATTTGTTGGTCCATTTCAGCATGTATTCAGTGAACCACCAGTGCTTACTTGTGAAATTTCTACAAGAAAGTCAATATTCAGAGTCCTAAAAGAAGTTGAACTGTCCTTTTGTGGAACATATGATTAATGACTCATATTTTCAGAGGGTACTGACTACTGCCAAAATGTTTATTAGTACCATATGGAGAATGACACTGTTTTTTATTCCCAACTATTATTGGTATTCTTTGTTTTCATTAATTTATTTCTTAGAATACATGTTTAATCTAGTGCAAGATTACTTGTTTGTTTCACTTATTTGCTTAAAACTTTATAGTTTTATTTTTAAGACAGAAAAATGCACACATTTATTTGTGGCATAGTATAATGTTTACCTTTTGGTTGAAGTTTAGCAATATTTAAGCACTCAACTATGCTTGCCATAGTTCTCTTCTTTATTGTCTCATATGTTCATTATAACATCGAGGATTTATTAAAACTGGTCATCCCTGGTGCTAATTGATACCTATCACCTATCTTTATTCTTCACATGCATTAATGTAACCCCTGTCACCCTAGTCTGAATATTCTGCTTTTGATGCTTCCTTTCCATATTTTTGAACATCTATTGACCTCACCAACGTTATTTATTATCACTTTCCACTTTACTGTTTGGAAAAGCATGCAATATGCTTTCTATTCTTTTATACATTTCTCTTAATATTTCACTGTGATGCCTCCTTTGTGGGAGTTGAAATGAGAATTTAGTAGTGATAACGAGGCCATGTATTCTGAAAGCAAGACCCATGATAGGTGCTCACAAAATAGGCATTATTGTTATGAGTGTTCCTGGAACCAGAAATCTTATCACAGTAGAAGTATAACCTTTTCTTAGTTAATAGATATCTACATATAGATATGTATATGTCTGTGTGTGTGTGTGTGTGTGTGTATGTATGTACATATTTATTCCTAGGACATAATGGGAGCATCAGGTGTATCATTAAATTTTGAGGTGTGATTTATTAAACCACTGGAACTCAACTGAATCACAGAATGACTTCTAAGCTGGTCCAGGTAAATATGAGGGGTGATTCAGCATGAAGCCAAAAAGACTTGAAGCTGATAGGTACCTTTCCCACCTTCTTTTATGGGAAACGTGTTCCATGCTGTTTATGGGGCTACTATAATCATCTACTGGGGAGAATGAACACAAGGCATTTTGCTCTAATATTTTTAAATTAGTCCTGAATTTGCTACTAGGATTTGTTAATTTCTATTATAATTTCTCCTGAACCTTAATTCTACTGTCCCTGTCACATCTCACAAGCTATATACCCCTGAGAATCAGCTTTCGATATTTAATAAACCAAATTTCTAACTCCAAAGTTACCATTTCATAAGCTCACGCAAATATAAGGTTTGATATAATGCAGAATAAAATAATCTTTAAATTACACATTTCATTTTATATATCTTTTAAATAGAGGTGGATTTTATGAGCCTTTGATTTGTTTCAAAAATCTTTATTAAGTTTTTAATTTGAACATTGTTTAGCAATAAGCTTTATGTACCAGAGGGCAGAGAAACCTTCTGGATATGATAGAGTCATTTGACTCCATGCTAACTGTCAGATATAATCTCTTGTTCCCATATGCATTTCTCTCCCTTGTAAAAACAGACAGTAGGATTCAGGATTGATAGGGTTTTACTTCTTATTTTAAAACCATGTGTGAGAAATACCATGTAGCTTTCTCTGAAATTGCAAGGTCCAGAAAATATTGTCTCTTCCTTTGATGATGACATTTAAAATGTACAACGATACTGACCTATGGATGAGGGTTGGGATCACATTCTCAGAAGTTGATCAATAACACTGTTTAGAGTTAACCCTGAAACTTACATTTATTAATGGAATCCAAGGAGGAGAGAAGTCTACAGGTGGCTATTGAGAAGAAAGAAATCTCTTCACAATAGCATGAAGAGTTCCCATCCAGTAGAATTTGCCTCCTCGATGTAGAACAGACATATACTTGTAGGTCAGCATAGAAATGTCTACAGGGTTGTTAGAGACAGTGGGGACAACTTTTCTAAAATTGCTACATTCCAGGGCTGCTTCAGATGAAGGTAAAATTAGATTCAATTTGCAGCATCCATACCCTTTAGTTGCTTTTCCTTGTTTTCTGGTTTTTAAGTGGTGCCTCGTCTCTCCAATGATGTGTATAATTTGTTCAAAGGCTGGAAAAACAGCAGGTTCCCATGGGAATCCAGACCCATGAAATTGCTTCATTCTTCCAAAATTCCTTATGCTTTCCAGTTGTTGCAGCCAGTTCTTTGCTGAATGACACTGCTGTCTTAATGACTTCCCTTCACCATGTCCTGGTTGCTGTCCATTTCTTTCTCTCAGTCCATTTGGATGCAATGTCAGCTGCAGACCGTAAAGACTTACTGCAAGTTATGGTCCTCAATTCTGTTTTCCTTCCTGTTTTTAGAAAGTCCTGTTTGGGGTTAATGTGGGTCAGTTAGTATAGAATGTTATAATTTCTGGAGTACTCAGGGAATGTTTGCGAAAGGGGAAATTCTTCTATTTATTTTTAACCTTTTATTTCTATTGCAAAGCAGAAGTAAATATTTCTATTGCAACTCAGAACTGAAAGGTGTGCACAAGAAGCAAGTAAGGTCTGGGATCATGTAGCCATGTCATTCTGGTTCCTTTGCCAAAGAGTGTGATGCCTTGCCATGCACTTCCTTGGGTCCTACTTGATGAGGATGATGATGTATGTGTGTACACTCGTGCCCCAGCTTGCATCTGGAGCTCAGAGGATAATTTTGAGGAATCTGTTCTTTTCTTCGGGTTTCCCAGAGGTTCTAGAGTCAGGTCATCTATCCTGTACAGAGAGACATGCACATTTAGCCACTGAGCCATCTTGCTGGCACCACATCTATTTTGTTTTCGGTTACAGTCACTGGGATTAATTGTGATGTTCTGCGTGGCTCTAGCCTAGTTGCTAAGAAAATTAAACTCAAGGTTGGTGGGAGGCTGTGCGGACTAGAGTTTAAAAAGTGGAATTTGAGGTAGGAGTTAAATGAACTTGAGACCGTCCACTAGCCTTTACTCACGGGGCAACTTTGCTGTCTCTTAACCTTGGTTCCAATTTGTAACAGAAACAGGAATAATAATAATGTTTGTCATAGAAGGGTGTTATTAAAGTTATAGGAAATAACTTATATGAAGTATTTCAAACAGAGCTGGTATGTTGTAAGCTCTTAATGCCATCTTAAATATTGATGATAATATGAGAAATGTTGAAGCAGAAAGATCTCGGTTATACACGGAGGCAGCCTGTTGATTGGATTAAGAAAAAATATAGCTAGGAAGTTAATTTTCTGTTTTTGGATGGGTAGACTGGAGACAAGAGATGTGGTTGTACAAATTCCAGAAGTAATAGCTAGCATTTATTTGAGTTTTCCACAGTCTATACACTCCTCATCTGGTTTGCAGATTTTCCTGTGACTAAGAGTTCCAAAATAGCTAGTTATAATGCAAGGATAAAGGTTCGGTCCTTTGAGTTTTCACCTGCCTCAGTGGCTAAGAATATGTTTTATGGATGTTCCCTGGGTGTTCCTATTGACTTACGTTCTGGGCTTGGATTCAGACTATTCTAATTTTGGTGGTGCTCATTTTCTTAGGTATTTTCCCATCTACATGAAAGCTCTAATCCAAGGGAAATTAGGATTTCTTGTTTTTGTAAGTTATCCATTGAAAGTGTTAGTCGCTCTTCCCTAGAACACAGATCTTTTACAGTACTCTTTTTTTTTTTGAGTAGATCTAACTCAAGTTCCTTCAAGATGGGTTCAAAACATGTGGACCAAATGAAGTCTGGCATAATTAGAATGGTGAGAGAGTATCATTTTTAAAATTTTTGTATAAATCTCAAGTTATTCAAAACAAAAATATTGCTAAATTGTTACTAATTATTCTTACTTATCTATGCCAGTATTGTGAATATTAGTGAGGGTATCATCACATACAAGGAAGAGAGCTATATGCCATACCTAATGACACATACCCATAATCTCAAGACACAGGAGGCAGGAGGATTGCTATAAATTCAAGGCCACACACCTGAGTTCTACAGTTCCCTAGGAAGATCCTGTTTCAGAATGAAAACAATACAAAACAATATCAACAGCAATGCTATGGTCATAATAGTTAACCAACCTTAAGACCTACAAAATTCAGTAGAGTATGAAATTTCATATTCCACGTTACTTTGACTCAAGAGAACTGAATTTTAAGGCACTGAGTGTTCAAACATCATAGAAATAGGAAATAGAGGTTTGGAGCTTATATCTGGGTAGAGTATAATGATGCATGCATAGAACTACATCTGTAACAGGTACAAAATATAAGACTGGAGGTAAGGAATGATTTGAATGTACGTTTGTTCTAATGTGTGAGATAGAGTGTCCTATAAAGTATCTTATGTAGGAAAACTCCTAGTGAAATGGTTGTGAAGGGTTTGGCTTCTCTTTGTAACCTCCATTCTTTTCTGGGTCTTCTTGAGCATTTATTATGGTTTCTCCTGTATTCTTATCAGTGTATAAGAATCCATCTCGGGAAGCTGATGGATGCTAGCATCTCAGAATTATTGAGAAGAGCCTGGTATGTTATGAGATGTGTAGTGGTGATGGGTTCAAAGGATGTTGTGTGTAATATATTAAATATATCTTCATATTTACATATATAATTGTAGTGATTACGAATATATTTAATATTACAACACAGCGTAGTGGCATTTCATTTGCATTTTAATAAATAAAGCTTGTCTGAAGATCAGAAAAGTAAAACAGTCACATTGGTCAGCCTTACAGACCAGGCAGCAATGGCATACACCTTTAATCCAAGTAGCCACAATGACACATACCTTTAATCGCATGTGGGATGTCCTTGTGTATGCTATAAATGTGTTATATTACCATTGGTTAATAAAGACACTGCTTTGACTGTGGCAGTGCAGAATATATGTAGGTTGGAAAACAAAACTGAATGCAGGGAGAAAGAAGGCAGAGAGAGATGCCATGTAGCTGCTGAAGGAGGCAGATATCATGTAGCCACCCAAGAAGCAAGAGGTAACAAACCACAAGACTCGTGGTAAAATAAAAAAATAATAGAAATCGGTTAATTTAAGATATAAGAGCTAGCTAGAAACATGCCTGAGCCATCAGTCAAACAGTGTTGTAATTAATATAGTTTTGTGTGATTATTTGGTTCTGGGCAGCCAGGAAATGCAAAACAGAAATGATTAAAATAGAAATAAAGCAAACATCTCTATACCTGTATCACAAAACAGCTTCTCTTTGCAACCTGAGGTTATCAGAATTTAGCTTTCATTATTCTGAGAACTGCCTTGTCCCTTTATTGCTTGTGCTGTGTGCTAGCCAGATTTCTGTAACAAATACCTGCAATCATTTTCTTACACAAGAAAATGTTTTACTGGCTTATGGTTTGAAGGATTCAATTTGCAATTGGGCAGGCCTGTAGTTCTTGGGCTTCTGGTGGAAGGAGTAGCACTTCACCATGGAAGGTGTAGCATCACTAAACGATTAGCCTCATAGCCAGAGGCAAAGGAAAGTGGAAGAAGACTAGCTACATTGAGGGGATTAATTATCTCCTTCAAGGGCACAACTCAATGCCAGGGAGACCTCCCACTGGGCCCCCTTCTCTTAAAATGTCCACCACCTCCCAATTCTGTCATTCTGGGAATCCACACTCCCAATTCTTGAACACACACACAGGGGAGAAGTCATTTCAGATGTGTAACTTATCTCCATCCTTGTTAGACATGACTTTTGCTGTTTATCCTTTTTTCTGGGTATTGTACTGTTTTTTAATTGCACACATAGATAAGATCGTGCAGTAATTTTTATTCAGTGTATTATTCCCCTCGCATAGATATTCTTTTGATTTATTGGTGTTGCCTCTGTAACTTAGACATCATGAGCCGTGCTACAGTGAACATGCCACATGCAGGCATCTCTACAAGATTCTACTTCATCTCTTCTGTGTGTATGTGCAAAGGGGAAATGCTGGGTTGCATGGTTAATTTGTATTTTCTTAACTATCACTCAGTTTGGGCAACTCAAATTTTCTTCTAATCATTTTCTGCTAATATTCCATATCTACATTTTTTTATCCTTTTATTTGTATCTTTTTAAGGTCAATTTCAAGTCATGTATAGAATTTAGAGGCAAATTCCTTCTGTTTAAACTATATGGAAAATACATATCCTCAAATTGCTGGGCGTTTCCTGATGAACTATTTTCTTGTATACAATGGATAAAGTTACAGAACAGCAACAAAATAACATACATCAAGTCTTTGGATGATAAGATGAAGCATCAGAAGGTACTGGCCAAAAGCTGAGTTACAAGGGACAGAAAAGCACCATGCACTTTCTAGAGGCTGATGGAACTACCTTTTCCCTTCGGGGAAGCTAGTTATTTTCTCTAGTGTTTTGTTTACAAGTTCAAGCATCTCAGATTCTGTGGAAAAACATAACTATGGATAAAGGAAAAATGAATAACTGAGTTGTTATTTCACCCAGCACTTAGAGGACACATACCGTGTTCTGGACTGTGTACCAAGTTGCCAGTGATCTGTGCATGAAACAGACTTTGGTAGTTGAATTTTCACTGTTGTCCAAGAAGACATGGCAGGACAATGTGAGATGAGTTCAGCTGAGCTAAGCGTTGGTTAATATTTAGGGGTATTGACTTCCTTATTTGTAAAATAAGTGTTAAATATGTACTAGATGGGACAAATAAGTGAAAAGGAGACACAAGATCACCTCAATATGTCTTTAAAAGATAATCATAATCATGAGTGATCAATAAATAAATGCATAAAATCACTGCCATGCTTAACTAATTAAGTGCTAATAAATGCTGGGCCAAACATACTTTACAATATGTACCATGAAGTGTTGGGTAGATCTGTCTCAGGCGGTCCAGCCAGAGGCGGATTATCTGAGGCTTGTAAGTTAGAACTGAGCTGTGCAAGAAGAGAAGGAACTATATGTAAAATCTTGGAGTTGAACATTCTAGACTGAAAAAAAGACAAGTACAGGGGATGAGGTAGTCACAAGGTTGTCATTCCCAGACAAGCAGGAAGCTCAGAGAAAAGACCAATAGCATCTGTGGACATCAGAATCTGAGGTTGAAGTCAACTTTTTGGCAAAAAGTTCACATGGGCAAAATCTGAAAGGATGGAGACTTAGCTAAAGATCGTTCTGTCCAAGAGAAATAACATCAATGGAGATTCGAAATGCAATGGATAAGATCAAAGTCTCAGCATCTAAAGCCATTAGTCTATACAACTGTAAAGTAAAAAGCAAGACTCGCAATGCACTGTATTTTCTTTTGTTATTTATTAAAAGTTTCCACCTCCTCCCATCCTCCCATTTCCCTCTCACTCTCCCTTCTCCCCCTCCCCTCCCTCTCCAGTCCTGAGAGAAGTCAGGGTGCCTGCCCTGTGGGAAGTCCAAGGTCCTCCCCCTCCATCCAGGTCTAGGAGTGAATGTGATGTGGGAGTGTCATATATCAATCTGTTGATTTCATTGGTTAAGCAATAAAGAAACTGTTTGGCCCTGATAGGTTAAAACATAGGTGGGAGGAGTAAACAGAACGGAATGCTGGGAGGAAGAGGAAGTAAGCTCAGAGACACCATGCTCCCCTCTCCCGGACAGAGGTGATAGCTCTGCTCTCTGAGGCACACCCGATGAAGCTCCGACCCAGGATGGATGTAGGCTAGAATCTTCCCGGTAAGCGCACCTTGGGGTGCTACACACATGATTGGAAATGGGCTAGTCCAAGTGTGAGAGTTAGCCGAGAAGAGGCTAGATATAATGGGCCAAGCAGGGTTTAAAAGAATACAATTTGTGTGTTGTTATTTCGGGGCATAAGCTAGCCAGGCGGCCGGGGTGCCGGGGACCCAGCCTCGCCGCTCCTACTACTACATAAATGCACTGAATTTTCATGCCTGTCTCAACGCACTTATTTTCATACTGTGTCTCCTACTCTGTAATCCTGGGTCTTCAGAGATTCCCCTCGAGGCATAAAATGATGACACAGACTGGGAGGGGTTATCCCAAAGGAGCAAATCTTTTAGAATGCAAAGTCTGTTTAGGGGTAAGAGCAAGACAGTGACACATCTGAAGGGCACCGTCCACAGCAAATGTCAACCAAATTCCCTCAGTGCAGCTTCTATGCTGCGTTTCACAGTTATTGCCAGGTTCCCTAAGTTTTCACCCCAGATGTGCACGCAAGTCCCCAGAAGATCCTATCGTCGGAACAAACAGCTGAGTCCAAATAGACCTGATTCTACCTTCCCAGACAGCTGCAGGGAATTGAGCAATGAATATTAAATTATACCTCTAGGTCAATGAACCAGGTCTAAGTAAAATTACAGTCCAGAGTCTGCCAACTTGAATTGTCATGGTGCGTATTTCAGTAACTCTCAACTAGTGTTCACTCCAGTGGGTGTTTTTCCTTTTTTTGATTATAATAATTAATTTATAACTTCTCTCTTCTTCCAAATCCTCCTTTATACCCCCCTACCGTCCTTGGGGTATTCATAACTTCTTTGTCCATTAATTGGTATTGTTATGCAAATATGTAAAACATAAACATTCCTAAATATAACCTTTTTAGTCCGTAAACATTACATGTATGTATGTTTCCTGTTGTTTGTCCAAAGGGTGATCTTTAACAGGTGTCAACTTTAACAATCTCTATAAGACCTGGAGATATTCTATTGCTTTAGAAAGAAAGGAAACAGACTGTTGACCCGTTAAATGCTGTTGATGATGGCAGGGACATAAAATATTGTACCCTTTCTTGGGGGAAATTCTGGGGAGCCTCAGTTCTCTCTTCACAGCTCTTAGTTCTGTTTAAATGACTGCAATCTTCTGAATCATTTCTGATGATGAAAATAGTCACGGGGTGACTGACTAGAAGGCATCACACCTCTTAATCAGCAAGCAACACACCATCATCTCTGATTTCCTTGATTCATGCTTCCTTTCTTATCTGATTTCTTAAAAGTTTAGGTGTTATTTAAAAATAAGAGTGTTTGTTGTTGTTTTTTATTAGATCTTTTTGTTATTTAATGCTCATCACAGGGATGGCAGAGCCTCCAGAGGAAGGAACATAGAGATTCCCTTGTCACTTGTCAATCATTTCAAATGCCAAAGCTCACAGAATATCCAGATGGGGAAAACATGTTGTTTCTCTAGAAATAAAAGTACTATACAAATTATCTCATCAAGTATCCAGGGGACACTGCCAACTTGAGGCAAAGAGCCTGCATGCTGTGTTAATCTCAACAGCAGAAAAGAAGCCAAGAGCCTATTTCTTTCTTCAAATACAAATTCACGGAGACACATGCACACACAGCTGTATTTTATTCAGCATTCGATCCTTCTCGGAGCTTGGTAGATATATATGCAGGAGCCGTATTGAGGCAACGGTATGGAGGATCTGAGAACTTAGGAATTTAGCACTTCATTTTCAGAACTGCTCCCTGGTCACCTTCTATGCTAAATACCCTCCTGCAAGAAGAACCCAATATACCTTTAATTGAATTCAACAAAGACTTAGCAAAGGCATAGCTACCTGTGGTTGGAGCTCCTATAACATAGCCTGTGTCTTCTGTAAGCCAAAGGAAACATGTCTATGAGAGAACGCACAAAGTAGTCCTGCTCAAAAGAAAACAACTGCCGAGAAAAATCTACAGACAACATAATAAGAATATTTGTTGCAAGTGACAGAGAAGAGAAAGATATACTTCTGCCAGAGTGCTTAGACATTCGCCATCAAGGAATGAGTTGATTTCTTTCATCCTTGGCATCTCAAAGTCTCTCTTCTTTGCGACACATCCTGTCATCCCTCTGTATGCCCTGGTGTTCCTTTCCTTCTAATAAGCGCCATTCATTTAGGTGAAGGCTTGATCTCTGCAAATAATTTAGCCTTTGTATCTGAAAGGAATCTGTGTATGTATCTGAAAGGAATCATATTAGTGTTTAGAGATCTGAAGGAAAGTGGAAAAGAAAACCAAAAGAATGTGGTGGCATTAGAAGACGGGGAGTATTGAGATGAGAGGTTTTTGCTGTGCAGCCAAGCAGTCTTCAGATTTATGGTCTCCTCTCCTTACTTCGCATCCAAGGAGTATTGATGTCATGCCTGGTCTCCTGGTCTTTATAAGGCTTTGATAGTAAATAATACATATTGTATACCATTGAATTTAGAATGAGACTTAGAAAAGAACTCCTGGAATGTTGTCTTTGATCCTTATTTATATTCCATGCATGATGCACATAGATATACATACACATAGAGACACATACATACAGACACAGACACATGCATATGTACACCAAAACAAACAGAAGCATTGACACATATAAATACAAATACACACACACACGCACACACACACACACACACACACACACACACAATCTCTTTCTATTGCTAATCTGAAATACAAAGAGTAACTTAATCTGACATAAATGCCCTTTTTGGGAAATTGCCATAATTCTAGTCATATAAGTGAACAGAATACCATTGAGAATAAAGCCATAAGCCTGTACCTGGTCAGTTGATTTTTTTGATAAATATACTAACACTATCAATCAGGTGATGAATGAGTTATATCCTTAACAAATAGCTTCAGGAGAGGCTATCGCATGATCAAAGAAATAGATGGTTCAAGTCTGCTTTTCTTCATTTATAATATTAATATAACATCTATCATAAACATATATGTAAAATATAAAATCTCAAAATTCTTAAAGCAGACACAGCAATAAATAGTTATAACTTGAAGTTTGGCAATGCTCTTTAAGTGTGACACCAGCAACATGAAAAAATATTTTGAACTTTATAAAAATTAAAATATTAAATAGTACTATTAAAACAGTAAACAAAGAACCTATAAAGCATGAGAAAATATTTGCAACTGATTTCACCACCATAGTCTAGTAATTTGAGGACATAATAACTATATCAGAAGGACAAACAGTAGTGTTTTAAAGTCAGCATAGTATGACAGTTGCACATAAATAGACTTACTATGATCACGATTTCTGATTTTAAAGTTTATGTTCCAAAAGAAAAGTGAAATCAACACAATAAAGACACCTTTGTGTGCTCTTGGTTATCACAGAACCCCTACAATGAACAAATGTATAAAAACAAAATTTTATATATATACTTATATATATATATACACACACACATACATGCATAGTAGATTACTATTCAAACATAAAGATTAAATCTTGACATCTGAATCACGATAGATGGGAGTCTATGATAAAATGTTTTCTCTCAAATATGAAAACTTAAAACACCCAAATCAACCTGAATATGGTTGCAGAATAATAAGTGTTCAAGGTCAGGAAGTGAGTAAGGGTCAAAATTAGGTCGGATAGTGGACATCAAACACAGACATCAGAAGTGAGTTCTGATCCTTTTTTTTATAAGACTGTGATAAGTATGTTCACAATAAGCTATTGTGTGCTTCAGACATAACTGTAAGGCCCTGAAAATGGAGATTATAAAGGGAAGGACATGTCGATTAACTCAGTTTGACCAGTTTGTTGTCTCCATGCACTGAAGTAACAATATATATCAACAAAAATTTTAGAAACATGGGCCAAATATTTGTATAGATAACACTTAGAACAACATCTAAACATTTATATTTAATGAATATGTTTTCAAAAGAGGCCCCACTTCATTTGAGAAATGCAAAGTAAAACTGTATTGTGATTATCAGTCTATACCAACTAAATAATAAATAAACCAAAAATAACCATTGCTGATATAATACGGAGCAATCATAGTCTTCAGTCATGGTGGTGGGAATGTAAAATACTACATCCATTAAAAATTTTGGTGGTGATTTAATAGTTAAGTGTAAAATGACACAGTAATTCCACTCCTGGTAATGTAACAAAATAATTGAAAACAGAAGAACAAAAACAAATAAACAAAAGCTTGCACAAATGCATGGTTATAACAATTCCATTCTCATTAGTCAAATAAAACAGATACAACTCAAATTTATAACAAGGGATAATTGGAGAGTAAAAAAAAAGTGACTTACTGACAGTTGAATATTATTTAGCCATATAAAGAATTAAATTACTGGTGCATACTATAACATGGAGAACCTTAAAAACATTTAAAAGAAGCCAGTCACAAAGGACCATGAATTGTATGCTCATGTTTGTTGGAATGGTCAAATGGGAGGGTTGGTAGAGACAAGAAGCAAAAAAAGGTTTGCCAGGTCATGAGTAGACGAGGGCATGGAGAGTGACTGTTGACAGATACACGCATGCTTGTGGGTAGTAATGTTCTGGAAGCAGAAAGTGACAGATGATTGTAGATATTGTGAAAATAACAAAAGTCACAGAATTGTGAGCTTGGCAATAGTTAAAATGGAGAATTCGTTGTTAGTGAGCTTTTTTCTTAGGAGGAAAGAGTATCTGACATGACTGTCTTCATGTCAGTGCAGCATCTGTCAAACTCTGTGCTCAGTAAAAGTCTATAAAGAACAACCCCTAGAAAACATACCTCATGGTTTTCTGTACCCCAGAAGCCTTCCTTAGCTTGTTTTGTGGTTAACTGGATGGGTAAAGGGCAAGGTTTTCAAAACTGATCACAGACCTAAATACAGACATCTAAACAACTAGTTTCATAGTATTTTTAGTTATGTAGCAAGAGTTGTAATATAAATATGAAGAATCATGTCTTCACATTCCAGAAAGTTTTTAATTAGATAGCCACTTTCAACAACCACTGTCAAAAGCATGCATATACATGAATTCATTCATACATACATACATATACATGTGTTTGCGTGCACACGCACACACACACACACACACACACACACACACAAACACACTTGCTTCACAATTTGAATCTAGTCTGTGTCTCTGAGGGTTCCAATGCCCAGCTCTTGTACCCCAGTGGCAATCAGAACCCTTTAACTGCCTTATCATTGATTCTCATTGATTTCCTCCTTCTGCCTGGATCACTACATGGACAAAGAGAAATAAGAGAAGATAAGTGTTGGCTGGATGAAGGTTGATTGACAGACCAACACTGTAAAATCTGCCAGCTGATCATTCTAAAGCAAGCTTGTCTGAACATATCTATTAAAATTGTGTAGTGAACTCTGAGCTATTCATTCTTGAAAGGAATGAATCCTAAACTAGAGGCCTTTATTATTTGGATTTGTTAGCACATCTAGATTGCTCGCTTGAGTTTCAGCCATGGGATAATGTTTGAGAGTTTAACATCTTGACTTGCAGGGCCCTCTCTGGTCACCAGCAGAGGCATGGGACTCTAAGCAAGTTGCTTACTGTTTAGTCTTATGAGCAAAAAGCCAATGTCCATTGGCTCACATGAAAAAGGTGCTAGGTTAATAATA
The DNA here is from genome assembly GCF_037038515.1 of Microtus pennsylvanicus. Taxonomy (NCBI): domain Eukaryota; kingdom Metazoa; phylum Chordata; class Mammalia; order Rodentia; family Cricetidae; genus Microtus; species Microtus pennsylvanicus. The sequence goes on from NC_134596.1 coordinate 25,687,622, forward strand.
CAATACACATGCACCTAGGGCTGCTATGATTTTTCTTCTTACATAGGAACATGACTAGATTAAAAATTATTAGATTTATTTCTTTTAAATTTATGTGCCTTATGGTCTGCCCACATGCATGTATGTGCACCTGACTGCAGTGTTTGTCTATGGAAGCCAGAAAAGGGCATTAGAATCCCTGGAACTGAAGTTTCCTATGGGTGAGAGTAGCCATCGACATGGGTGCTAGGAATCAATCAATGCCAGATCCTCTGAGAGCAGAAAGTACCTTAGCCACTTAGTGATCTCTGTAGCCCTGATAAATGACTATATTTTTATATTATCTATATATCTAAATTGTTACATGAATGAAAACTAAGTACATAATCACAGACTCGGAGGATAACCGAGTTGCCCAAAGCCATGAAAAATGGTTTTATCTGGAACCTACTTTCCTTTTCCATTCATTATAATTTAAAAGGCCACATCTGTGCCTCTTCATGATGGGATAAGTGTAGAGGCAAGTTGGTTGACTGAACATTTGTTCTCAGAGAAAAGTAAATGTCATTGGACTTTGAACATAATATACTCTATTCTTTCATTTCTGTCATAAAAGATTATCCTCGGGCCCCTAGAGCACATGTGTGAACTCTCTGCAAACTGAACCTCTTGGCCTCAATTCTTCCTTTGCCATCAAACTTGTGCAAAAAGGCACCGAAGACAGCAAGGGGATAACTTGCCCCTCGTGCATTACTGTCCAAAGTAAGTCATGTAGGATATGACAAGAATCTGTAAGACAGACAGATTTTTGTTATGGCTTAAGAGTTCCGTAGCCATTCTGGTTCATATTCCTCAATAACTTACCTCACCCTAGAATGAACTTATGGCTTTAGATCAAATTTAGAGTACTGGCCCAAGGAACAGGTATGGTGCCACGCACCCATCTGTAGTATCAGCATTTTGGAATCCAAGGCAGGAGGAACAGGGATTTGAGGCCAGCCCCGGTTGCACAGTAAGTTTGTGAACGGCGTAGTTTATTTGCTGAGATTGTAGGACATATCTGTGTGGGCTGGAGAGATGGCTCAACCATTAAAGGTTAGACTCACAACCAAAAATTTAAGAAAACTAAAGGATAAAGTAACAGAAAAAACAATACTTTAAATGAAAAACAAATAAATAAGAGGAAAATGCTCAAGAGTGAATCCCAAGCTTCTATCTGCTTTTATAAAGTTTTCTTTTCTTTTTTCTTTTATTTTTCAATAAAAGAGTTATTTGTCATTTATCCACATGTTATTCAAAGTAGTTTTTGTTCTCTAAAAATGAGTTCAGGGGGCTGGAGAGTTGGCTCAGAGGTTAAGAGCATTGCCTGCTCTTCCAAAGGTCCTGAGTTCAATTACCAGCAACCACATGGTGGCTCACAACCATCTGTAATGAGGTCTGGTGCCCTCTTCTGGCCTGCAGGCATATGCACAGACAGAACATTGTATACATAATAAATAAATAAATAAATATTAAATAAATAAATAAAAAGAGTTCAGTAGTTGCATCATGTATTATATAATCCATAAAAAGCAAAGTATCTCCAATTTGTCTCTTCATAGAAAAAGGATTTCAAGACCGGTTTTATGAATCAAGTAGGAAAGAGCCAGCTAGGGGATTTCTCACACTAGACATTCCCCACTGCCAGTCTTAATGATTGACTGAATTAGTTGTGATGTTGCTGAGCTGAGTGGCTGAATAGTGGAGTATAGAACATGGACTGTGGAGATCAGCATCCTGAATTCAAATTTCAACAGTTGCGTGGCTGTGCACTGTTTGGCAAGTTGCTCATCTACCCTGGCTTTATCATCTGTGAAATCCACGTGGGAGTCCTTCCCTCACAGAATTGTTTGAAGTCTAAGCAACATGGCATGTGTGTCAGGTACAAAGAGATCTCATTAAGCGATATTTCTCCTAGGACCCCTACAAACATGCATCTCAACATCACAAATGCTTTACTTATGTGGGTATCTGAGGGCATACACACAACTGCCACTGTCCTTAAGCACAACAATCTTTTCTTTTCTGCTTCTTGTTCATCTTCTTCAATTAAATCTGATGTTCTGCAGGTATCTCAACTGCCTTCTTTGATAAAAAAAACAATAGCAGGTAATTGTTAATTGCTGATAGTTTACTCTCTATTGATCTCTCCATCTGGCTCAAAGATCTCAGATTGCTAAGTGATCCAGCTAATCACACATGTGATCGGTTAAGGCAGAGGGACCCCATTTAAACTTTTCTGTGTGAGAATAGCTCAGCCTCTTCAGGGAAGCCAATCAACAGAGGTTCATCTCTGGAGAGAAAGACCTTTAAGCTAGAACTTCATGTTATACGTAAGCAGAGGGGTGTGGGTAACGGATCGACCAGCAGATCAGAGAGAAACAAAACTATGGACCAAGTTGTAATGGGGGTGGAGTAGAAACAGAGTTAGTTGAGGCAGCGGGCTCAAATTGAGAGGATATAATGCTGCTCTTGTCTTTTATCTCTTCTTTTTTGATAGGTATTACTTTGTCATTGTCTGTAAAATATTTGCATTGTATCAATCAGGGTTTTGGTGTAAGCAGGAAGGCAATTAGTTACAGTGTGTCTAGAAGGTGAGATGGATAATGCTTGGGTACTACTCAGTCATAGACAACACAGCCAGGACTAGCATCCAGCCACTGCTCGGAAACACTCTGACTGAAATCTTGAGGATGTTATTGCTGTGTCTTGGTACCCAACAAAATCCAAACAGAGTTTATGGTATAATCTCTACAGAAAAAAAAATTAAGTATGCTTTTGTAGTCTTAACTCCTACTTTCAAAATCATAAAAGCCAGAACATGTGTGGAGCCCTAACTGGAAAAAAAATCCTGGAAATTCAGACTTGAGTTTGTGGCTGTCAGTTAGTTGAAGCATCATCACCTATAATCATAATTATAATCATAATCATATTGTACTAGAGCTCAATTCCTAAATCCTCAATGTTCATATTTTAAGAATAACATAAATTGCATGAGGCTAAAACAGCACTGCCGTTCTTCATGGCATGGGTACGTTCAGATATAAGACATCCTTAAAGGTTGTAAATGGAGTATCCTGCTTTCCTTTGTAATATTCTTCATCATCATCCATTGGATGGGCCATTCATTACTCTACAGTACAAATAAGCTAGAACTTACCAACATTATGTATTCATTGAACTACCATGTGAGGTGAATGCCATTCCTTCCAATTTAGCATGTTAGAAGGTGAAGGGAAAGAATTTTAGGAAGCTTGCTCTGTTCACACTGCACACCTAGGACCAATACCTAAATGCTAGTTGTAAAGCCAGAGTCTAGAATTTCTTGAACATTGTTATGGATCAATAATCAGGAGATCTGCTATTCAGTTACTAATGGGGTTTTGTTTCTTTTTGGTTGTTTGGTTTTAATTCTTTTTTTACTACTTTTGCTCCAAGACTTAATTTGTGCCTTAGCTCTCCTGCCTTTTCCATTTTATGTGTTTAATATTTAACTCTTCCTTCCTTCCTTCCTTCCTTCCTTCCTTCCTTCCTTCCTTCCTTCCTTCCTTCCTTCCTTCCTGCTTTTCTTTTTCTTTTGGTTTTTCAAGACAGGGTTTCTCTGTAGCTTTGGAGCCTGTCCTGGAACTAGCTCTTATAGACCAGACTGGCCTTGAACTCACAGAGATCCACTTGTCCCTGCCTCGAGTGCTGAGATTAAAGGTGTGTGCCACCACGGTCTGGCATGTTTAATATTTCTTATATTCAGATTTAGGTCCAATTTCTCCTTCTCCTCTTGTGGCCACTGTTTTATCTCAATCTCTGTAGACATCATGTTTTGACAGTTTTTGTGTATGTGTGTACAATCTTTCTGTCAGTAAACATTAATGAGTCCACATCTTTTTTATTGCGCATGATACTACAGTAAACACAATGGCACAGATGTATTTGATATAACTAGATATTTCTCCAAAAAAGACACGTAAGTGGTAAATAGATAGACATATGTAAGGTGCTCAGCATCGGGAGTTACCAGAACACCCCAAGTCAAGAGAACTATAAAATCAAATATGTATGTGGTGCACACACACACATACATACACAAAACACACACATACACCTTGGAATTTAAATGTTCTGAACAACAAAAGAAACAATTATCAGAATAAAGATGGAGCCTAGAGAGTGGGAGAAAAATCTTTGCTAAGTCCCTGTCAAATACGATGCTATCTACACAAAGAAATGCAAAAATTAAATATCAGACGAGCAAATAAAAAAATCCATAATGAGTAACTGAATCAAATATATAGTTCTCAACAAGGAGAAGAAGAAGTGACCAATCCATTGAACAACTGTTAAACATTCTAAGTCAACAGGGAGATGCAAAATAATGTTGCTTTGAGATTCCATTTCACACCTATTAGAACAGCAACCAGAGTGAGACAAATGACAGTAAATGCTGACAGGAATATGAAAAAGGAGAAAACTTTCGTCTCGGCTGGTGAGAATGAACAATCGTCTAGTAGCCACTATGCAAATTGCTATGTTGTCTCTGCAAAACATTGAAATAAATTACCATATGACCCAGCTGTACCCTCTTCTATATATACCCAAAGTGCTCAACATGCTACAGGAATCCTGGCATATCTGTGACCACTGCTAGACTACTGGGACTATCTAGAAAGCAGAACTAACCAAGATGTTCATCAACAGTTGAAGAAAAAGAAAATGTGGTCCATCTTCATATTTCAATTTTATGCAGCCATAATGACAAATACAATCATAACCTTTGTGGAAAAAAGAGGGGCAACTTTAGATCCACATGTTAAACAAAGCCAAACTCAGAAGGAAAACACCACATGGTTTGTGCTCTCTTTGTATGTGGAAACAATATTTTAAAATTGATAAATATGAGTGTTTTGGTAAAAAATAAAATAGCAAAGAGATCATGAGAAGTGAGGAAAGGTTTAAAAGAAGAGCAAAATTGGCTGTTTGAAGATTTGTGATATCAGTAAAGGGTACTAACTAGAAGAAAGGGAACTAGTTAAAAGTGTCTAGGGGACACGGGGCAGTCAGAAAGAGCAGCTTATGCACAATGGCATATATGTATAAACATGACAAGATGAAATTCATTGTTTATATATATATATAAATTTATATATATATATATATATATATGTATATATGATCATTTTTGTTTCCTCACTACAGAACACAAGAAAACATGACAAGATGAAATTCATTGTTTATATATATATATATAAATTTATATATATATATATATATATATATATATATATATATATATATATATATATATATATATATGATCATTTTTGTTTCCTCACTACAGAACACAAGAAAACTATTTTGGAAATCATGTGCAGAAAAGAACTGTTGGACACCTGTGGTAGGAGTATTATATTAAATCTCCATCACTATATTTGTGATAGAAAACTCATATACCAAGAAAAGTGTTTGACTCCTGATATTAGAACTTCGAGCCCAGGATCAGTAGACCCTGTTGATTTTAGAAGAGTGACAAGGCAGTATAGCAAGGCACCCAACTATATTGTGGGTGGCAGAGTAAAACTACTCACTTAACTAGAAATAAATGAAATAGAGAAAGAAGGGGCTCCCAACAATCCTACTGAACAGCATGCAGTCAATGAGCAAAGCCATCCCCTGGTCTTCCTTGTAAATTTTCTACAACCACTCAGTAGCACCAAGTTGGGGATTCATACTCTAGAATATACAGGTTTGAGAAGTCATTATGGAAACCAGAACGGACGCTTCTAAAAATATGAAAAGTACAATTGCTATACAAACCAGCAATCTCTTTTCTAGGCATACACCCAAAGGAAATGAAATGCTTCCTTTTAATGATGTCTGAAAACATTTATTGTCTTAATATTCCCTCTCAATTGTTTGCTGAGAGGTTCATCTATGATAAAACGGAATTAATGTGATTGAATTATCTAAATCACAGGAATCCTGCTCTAGGGGAGTCCTGCAGGCGTTAGGCAGTTGAGGAAATGGAATAAGTAATTTAAACTTCACTTCTATTTTTTTTGTTGACTTTAGACTACATTTGAAAAATGAAGCTCCACCATCTTCATCATGCATCTGTAAGCCGTTTTGAAATTCTTAGCTAAAAAGTGCTAGGGAATTGCATATAAAACTAATCATTACCTTGTAATGAAATGGTTCTGCAAATTACTGCTTAATAATACTTGAAGTCATCAAAAAAGTTCAAAGATTAATTACCATGTAACTGGCAGTGTTTAGATCAGAAAATTAAGGTTCCAGTGAAGAACAGAAAATATCCATATAATTACCCAGGTATAAACTGCAACTTAATACATTGTGAAATCTGGGCTTTTCAAAACAGCACATTCTTTTTGGGGGCATCAATATTTCATGATCTTCATTTCTGTTCATAGGATAACCAATATCTTGCTTGTTTATCCATCTGTGACTATGTCCACTTCCTCCATTGTAAATACCCATAAATATGGTTAGAATGATACCACTTGATAGGTATTTATTTATTTATTTATTTTCTTGTGGATTCTTGGCACATAAGAGGCACATGGTATTTATATGTAGTATTTGGGCACATTTTATGGGCATAGTTAGGGTAAATACATTAAAAGTTTACAGAATGTTAGAAAGCATGGGGAAAGACTTTCAAATTTATAAATGTATCAGCTCACAGGAATTTTGAAACATATCACACCTTTCCATATATGTACAAATACTGCACCTTAGAAAACAGGGGATGGGGAAAGTTCAGTATTCTCTAGTATTTTATTTAGGTGGATGGAAATACAGAATATGAAACATAAGAGAGTATTTCTGTAAGAATCCCCAGAAGGCAACGCTTTCCCATGTACCTATGAGGACACTTTCTCAAGCTGCACTCTTAGCTTGCAAGTTTGCTGGAGGCGGGTGGCTACTAATGCTTTGAGGGAATTTTTCAAAGTGAGACATAATTTAAGAATTGAATTTGGCAAGCTATGCCTGGTTCAAGCAAGAACCATATGCTCGCGACCAGGCACCACCTGGCAAGCTTCGTTCAGAATAATTTTCACCTGCTGCCTCCCCAGTTTGAAAATATTTGCTCAACAGATTCTTACCTGGTTGAAAAAAAAACAGAAGGTCATTAGCAAACAGAGAGGGAAGGAGCATGGGGACATGGGCAAGTAAAAGAGAGACTGACTCTCTTCTTTCTGAGAGTCACTTCTTACCAGAAGCAGTGCTTCTCGGGTAGGATATAGTGGGTGATATCCTGATTGGGATATAACAGATGTCTCTTCAGGATCCTGACCTTCTGACCACAAACTAGAACTTTCATGCCTCCTGCTTATTTAGGGATTAATCTCCAAACAATCTTCACATTACCTTCCCACGGCTTCAGAGACAGTGATTGTCATTCTTTCACATCTTGTAAGTTTCTTTCCTGAATTCTAGCTGTCAATAAAATGGTATGGAAATGTAGGACAAAAAAGAAAAAGTAAAGGAGAGAGAACCGAAATGATCATATTTTTGCTTAGCTCAGGATCATGGTAATTTCATCTTGATTACATGTGAAAGCTTACAAAACCATTCATAACTTCACTCATGCCAAACTCTTCCTGAAGCTACTACTGTGTGAGTTTGAGATGAGCAATTTCTGGCTCACTGAGTGTGTGTGCACACCCTGGTGTTCATTCACATTCAGTCATATGTTTATCTTTATGAGATAACTCTTCCTTCTATGAATGATGATAATACACACCCAAGACATTTTCTTGACTTGTATCTATCTCTGTCTCTGTATCTCTCTTTCTCTCTGTGTGTGTGTCTTTCTATCTTCTTGTCTATCTAAAATATCTATGAATGAATTATGTAAGTCTGTAGGAATCTGATCTATTTTCTGACTGTTTATCATCTCTCTATCTATCTGTTCTTTTATCTTCTACATACCTACTATATGTATCTATCAGTTTTTAATCATTATATCTATTCATTAACCTACCATTTATGTCTATTGATGTATGTATTTCTATAATTTATATGAGTCTATCCCTACATTTCTCTGTCTGTCATCTATCTTTCCATCCGTCTATACATCCAGCATACATCTAGTTGTCTAATTGGAATTGAATGGAGCTTCAGGAAGTAGTTCTCTTCACAGAAGAGATTTGAAGTCTCTGCTAATATGTCTCACATAAAAAGTTGATAGATTTATGATAAAACTGGTTTGACTACTTGGAGAATATCAATAAACAATAAATAGAACATGTTGCTGTTATTACATGTCCGTCTCAAGAGAGCCACAGGTGTTTTAGACGTTCAAGAGACTTCAAAGTCATGAGACTGGAAATCTGATCAGTTTTTGACAATGATAGAAAACATGCATGCCCTTCCCACAACTCAGAAGTGCTATTAAACTTTGGAAGAATTAAACTTTATTCCTTTGGAGATCAATGGCTAACTAGATAGTAAGAATAAATTCTTAAAAAACCTTGGGTGGAGTCTAACTGTATGGTTATAAATAGAAAACCAATGGAAATTTATTTTTCAAGTTTTAATATCATCAAAATCTTACTCCTTTGTTTTACAGTTGGTATTATTGTTTTCTGTCTCAAATGCCCCTGTGTCAAATTATTTAAATCTTTCATTTTCCACTAAATACATTCTGTGGCATTTATAATGGCTAGGACTACATCAGCCTGAATATCCACTGAATCTGTTTGTATCATAGACTCTTGAACTTGGTTGCCCTCAACAAACATTTAATGCTCAGTGTACCTTCAGTGAATAAATGTTCAAGATTAAAGACATATGTTGAGTATTGAAAATAATTGTGTCTTTCAAAGTTTTGTAGATAGATTACAGAATATTAGACATGACAAACATTGGTTCTCAAAAAGCAATATTAACTACAGGTCAGACAGCGAGTGAGTCACGACAAAGCACAGGGTTTCCAGAATTGTGTTATTTAAAATTAAGAGGATATATTGAGGCGTGAAAAGAAGCACCATAATTTCCATTGGGAGTCACCTTCCATCAATCATCCTGAAAAGGGTGAAGGAAAGCTACATGCATTAGCTCATGCTCTGACGAACTTTAGATACATTAGCTCTCATGACTCGCTTGCAAACAGAATAATGTAGGAACGTTATTTACTGCTGTGAATCTGGGTTCATATAGATACCACCAGATAATGACAGTATCATCATTTCCTTTTAAAACTCTCTCACCTGTCTCTATTTCACTGTTTCCTTCTTAGCTCATTTTCTTTCTCCAGTGGTGGAAGAAAGAACAAAAACAGATAGATGAAAGATGATAGATAGATAGATAGATAGATAGATAGATAGATAGATAGATAGATAGACAGACAGACTCCAAACCAAAATATGACAAACCCCAAAACAAGCTAATCAGCCCCCGGGAAAGATGTGAAACAAAGGAAAGCCAAACCCTCTGTGAACACTCCATGTGTGGCTTGATTGCAGTTTAATGTGATCTTAAACAAGACATGTTGTGCTCACCCTCCAGGCACTGGCCCAAGGCACACCTCAAATGACATGAGCCATGCTATTTTCTCCAGCACAAAGATACCCAGGTCACTGCTCATGGGAATGACCTGGGTGTTGGGAGGGCTCAGGAAAACAAGAAGGTAAAGGGCAAGGAAGATTTCATATTTTCATGTCTACCTGGAAGGAAAATCATGGAAAACCTTAGTATGTTTAGTACCAAAGTCACTTTAGAACAATTATTATCTTCTGATGTATGTTCTTACACTGCACAAAGAAATGAACATTATTAGCCAAAAATCACAGACTGTGAGCCAAGAGCTTAGAACTAAGGCAGGAGAAGTTGACCTTTTCCAGGAAGGGCTATACTATTCACAGAACCTCCCAGGGAGTAAGGAAGGTCGCTTGGGAATAGCAGAGGGACTGACTCCCTGTGCCAAGTTTCTAGTGCATATTAGGTAAAATGATTGCAAGGGACTCAAGTGGGTTTTTCTGGCCCCAAGAGATAGTTGGTGAGCTGAACAGAGCTGTCTCACCCATGGGCCAATGACAAATTATAACAATCCATTATTTTTACAAAAGGAGAAAAAAAGAAAGAGCCTCTTTTGTTCTCTTGCTCAAAATGAATTTTATGACTGTAAGGAGCAGGGGACAAAAGGACAAGGAGCAGAGGATAAATAGACCCTAGAGGCTGCTGAGGTTTTCTATTAACTCACAGGATAGTGACCCAATGGAACAAAAGTAGCATAAAGTTTTCTTTATGAATTCTTACAAAACTTTTGAAAAAGCCTATCCTATTCTAGGGATTTCCCGTAACAAGTCCCTCAATTCCAAGGATACTCCTCAACTGAGCCTTTCTGTTCTGCTGAAAGGGAGCTAGTTAGATATGTGTAGGTAGACGTGTGCCATTAGGAGGAAGCTTGAGACTGTGTCAGAGAAATGTCACAATTAGAAATTACTTAGGATAACTCTTTTAATGTCATGAAGACATTTGGTTTTCATACAACCCAGAAGTTGGTTGGGGACTTTCTGGTTGATTTCCCTAAAGTTCACTGAGTACTTCACCCCACATATCTTACTTGCAAGATGTATGTTCTTCTAAATAAAATGATAAATTTGCTCTTAATTCCAAGGAAATCAGTGACAAACATTCAACAAGCATCTCTATCACACTATGGCTATACAGCATGGATGCAGACCTGAAAATATATTGGTATCAGAAATACATCCTAATTAGTTTATGGCATCCCTCTATTAACAGACAACATTTATAATTGTCTATAAGAGCAGAGTTAATGACTTTTAATATCCCAGTCAAAGGAAACTATTGCTAGGGACCTTGTTGATCTCAGGGTATCATTCACAGGTCCTTCTTCTTGCCAAAAGACGAACAGTTTTAAGAGCTAGTGTATTCATACCTTGGCATCACTGATTAGAGACGCATTGAGGATTATCAACAGAGAAAAAAATGTGCAAGCCAAGATGGTTAGTGGCAGGTACTTCTCTAGGATCATGCATCATCACAGTATTTGCCGCCGTCTGCCTCAGATGATAAGAACATGGTCATGATTTGAGCCAACGAAGTTCTACTAGAGACTGTAGGATTCCCTCTCCCGTCATCCAGATTGACAGTTTGAGGAAATCATTAACTGACCTAGAGACACAATGGTCTAAATAAAAATAAAGAAAAGTAGAAGTAGAAAACCTTAAGATTAACTAAGCTCAAATAGGGCAGGGGTGGCACACGCCTTTAATCCCAGTGCATGGAATGCAGAGAAGGTGGATCTCTGTGAGTTTGAGGCCAGCTTGGTCTACAAGAGCTAGTTCCAGGAGAGCTAGGATTGTAACACAGAGGAACCCTGTCTCAAAAAAAAAAAAATGATTAGCCAATCTCTTTCTGTTCTCTGAAATGTGTGTCCTAAGCCCGGGATTTCAGGACCTGACTTTAGATTGGCCATTGGATAGTGTGGTCACTGAAGACAGGTTCTCAGACTTGCTTACTAAAATACCCTCTCTGAGACTTGCTAGTTCTGTGAACTCCAGGAAAATGCAAATTAACGACAATTCTTCCTACTATAAAGGAGGGATCCTGAAAGTAAGTTGAGTTAGTTTTAATATACTATCACTTTTAACAATACTGTTCCATAAACAGCCTATAGAAAAAGTCTCATTATTTTAAATTTATAAATTACATTTGACCTATATTAAGAATCATGACTTACCTACCTGTTGTAGACTCATTCTATTGTTGTGATAAAATACTCTAACTGAGATTAGGGGAGAAGAGGGTTTACCTCAGCTTAAACTACCAGGTCAGAATCTCTCATTGAGGCAAATGAAGGTCGAAATAGAAGATAGGAACCCAAAGGTAGAAACCATGATGGAATATGTTAGATAGAATTGAACTCTATATAATTTGGGTTGGCCATAATGCTCCAATCTCATCAGTGCTTGGATTGCATGAATATACCACTATACTAGTGTGGTGGTTTGAAAAAAAAATGCCCCCCCAAAGGGAGTGGCACTTTTAGGAGGTGTGGTTAGAGTAGGTGTGGACTTTTGGAGGAAGTGTGTGACTATGGTGTCAGGCTTGGATTTCTCATATATACTCAACTCACACCTAGTGAGACAGTCTATTTCCTGTTGACTGTGCATCAACATGTAGCAGCTCCTTCTCCAGCATGTCTGCCTGCATGCCACCATGCTCCCCGCCATGATGATAATGAACTAAACCTCTGAAACTGTAAACTTCCACCTCAATTCAAAGTTTTTATTTATAAGAGTGGCCATGGTCATGGCGTCTCTTCACAGTAACAAAAACACTAAGGCAACTACCAACAACGTTCCTTTAAAGTTACAGTCTCCGTTCTTATCTTGATCATTGCCTCTCTGCTACTGTGACTTCTGTCTATGTGTGTACACGAGCACCTGCATTGTGTGTATGGGGTGCATTGTATATACATATGGGTGCACTTGTGTGCAGATGAATATGCCCATGTATGCACAAGTGGAGATCAGATATCAATGATGAATGCCTGTCTCAATTTCTCCAAGTTCTTTTTGTTTTGAAGGGGCAAGATCTCTCACTGGAGCTGGAAAATATTAATTTGGTTAGCTTGCTTGGCCATGCAGTCCTTGAGATTCTCCTGTCTCTGCCTCCTAGCGCTTAGAAGTGCTGAGACGACAGGGTAGGTGCACCATGGCCAGTCTGTATATGGGTGCTGGAGAGCTGGTCAGGTCTGCATGGCAGCATGATAACTCTTTAGTCACTGTGTCTTCTCTCCAGCCCGCTACTCTTACTTCTTGGCTTCATTTCTGTTCTCAGCCCTTGTCATCAATCATCAGAGATGGATTTTCTCTTTGGTTAATTCATTCAATTACGTACTCAGAAAGTATTTATTGATCAGTCATGACAGACAGTGTGAGAAACTAATGAAGGAACAAAGACAATCTCGGGGTTTCTTTGGTGTAGGGCTGTTTTTATTAAAATGTACATGGGAGAGATCTAAAGAAGGAGAGGTTTGTTGAATCCATGGTTTCATTTCATCCTCATCCCTGTAAAGATTAAAGAAAACAATTAACCTGCCTAACGTTACTAGCTAGAAAGTGGCAGATCCATGCTTCAACCCAAGAACTATTTGATTAAAATGCAGTGGTTCATTCTAACCTGGATATGCAGTGAAGCAATTTCTGTGGATCTTTCCGTTTCTACTCATTAGGATAGTTATTAACAAAATATAATATGGGGTTGTGAGTTTTTCTCTGTTTGTGATCTCTAAAATCCATCTGTTGTACGTGCACTTACCAGAGCCACTACAGTACCTGTGAATTTTATTCTGTCACTTGTATGAATTCCAATCACACGCTGAATTTCTAAAATTTTTACACATATTTGATTTAAATGGTCAGAACTCAACAGACTCAATAATCTTAGCAATTTAGTAGACCACATATTTTCAATCTAATAGTGAGGTCCAGGCCACCCAGAATAATTGGAAAACTTTTAAGAAGACAAAAAGCTGTGAACTGGCTCTGGGTGTCTTTGGTATGAGTGTTACATGGTATTTGGCTAGAATCGGTTGTATTGGATCATCAGTTTATGAATATAAATTATTACATCCAATGCAAAATATTTGGCATGGAAACACATTTTTGAATTTATCCTTGAGTTTGCTCCAAAAATGAAGTCAAGAAGTAAGAGTATCAGCTTGAACAGACTCCTTTTGTCTGCTTCCATCTTGAAGCAAGTGGTATTTTGTAGTCTTAGCCACAATATCTCAGATAATTTAAAAAGTTCTTGGAGGTGCGGAGAGAGGGAGGAAGGAGAAGAGAGACGAGGTAAGGAATACAAGGAGAGGCAGAAATAATAGAAAATGGAGGAGAGAGAGAGAGAGGGGGGGGGACTACAGCATAGCACAGAATGAGCCTGATCTCTGAAGCTAAGAAGGGTTCAATTTTGTTAATGTTTTTTGGGTGATTCATTCATCATAGTTTCCTTTGGTTTGAATAGAGAGTTCTCAAATGTCCTTTAGCTACAACATGTCCTCTGATTTCCTTTCCTTTCCCAACACACACAGCCTATAGAGAATAGCCTTTTCAATTGCTGGGTCCAATGACATGAGGGTTTTCTCTCCCTCTTTCCCTCCCTTTCTTTCCTCCTTGTCTCCTTATTCTCTTTCCTGGTCTTGGGAGTGCAGCTTGATTCGTGCCGTCTTTCTCTGAACCCTATTAATCAACACCTCTGAAAGATCCCATTACCAAGAATATTTAAAGTGTGACAGGATAATACACTAGGAAATATACTGTGGGGAATATTATAGTCCTGGCAGGGCTAAATGACCTAAAGTCATCCCAGTCTCCAGTTTGTTTTGATTAATTAACCTTATGTCTCAGGATCCTTGGGTTCAGGATTTTTTCTGAACTGATACTGGCAAGTGTCCCACCCAAAGGTGGAGTTTCCAAACTGAAATTTTCTTTGCTTTGGTGGTATCCTTCCTTTTATACTTTATGTATAAAATAGTTTTATCTATAAAATATTCATTGGTGCAACAGGCAAAAGTAAACTGTGGGCATGTGATAGACCCTGGGCATGTAGCTGGTGAGATCTAAGTCACCTTCCATGAGCTATAGGTCTTTAAGGGAAGCTGACCTCCATTAAGACTGTGAGAACATAGCTATGGCTATTCACCAGAGGACAAAATGCACGAGTCCAGTCTCATGGAGTTGGTTCAAATGGACCAAGGAAGGTTATGTATTGCAACGGTGGGGGAGTGATTATGTGCAAATACTTGGATGTTTCTCTGACCATTAGACCTGAAAGGGTTCAGTATGTCTGGAATTTTCATATTGGTTAGGGTATTAGTAAAGCATGCTTAAATATCAAGACTATTTAAATAAAGAACTATCACAGGATAGTGGATGTAGCTCAGTTAGGAGCATACTCACATAGCATACCAAAGGTTTGATGTATGTGAAATTTACCTTTATTTCACATGTTGTAGGACACCACTAGAACTGGTTTATTTTCCAAAGTGAATCTTAAGATGATCTCTCTGGAGGAAACATAGGTGGAAATTAAAAGGACATTAAAGATGGGGCTAACAACTAGGGAATACTGGAGAAGCTCATATGTGATAAATGAATCAGGGAAATTAGGGTTACAGATGCAAATGTGATTGCTCTGTAAATAGCCTTTTCTCTCCTAGGCTTGTTGCAGGTTACTTGGGTTAGTGATGAAGAATGAGTACATCTACTAAGTTTCAAAGCAAGTTTCCCTGATCTCTTTGCTCAAAAAACTCTCCTAATTGTTTTTATATTGTTAATTAAAACTGAATTTCTAAGTGCATGTGTTTTCTTTAACTGAATGGTCATAGGTATTCTTGGTGTCCAAGGATTTTAGATCGGTTTCTAATCACTTGAAAATGGAAATACTGGGAAAACAATCACAAAAAAAACTGTAGTATATAAAATGTGACAAATATTGAGAGTGTTCTAAAACGTCACGTGTAATGGTTGTCATTGACTCTGTAAGGTTCACAGGAAGCACAGATGCCATGTTCAAGCCTAGAGAATATCTCATTTCAACCACATGTGATAGTTCACATCAGTTGTCTTTATCCATATACAACTTCGGTTCACAGCTTAGCTGCTTTAACTCCAAAAAGCAGAGGAGAGTGCCTGCGTTGCCCACCTCTCAGGCTGAGCACATGGGAGAAAAGACTTAGTGAGGTTTCATTGAGTCCCAGGTTACATTGTAACATCTATGAGGAAGTCAATGATTTGTAGTAGAGGTCATAGAAGTGGTCTTAGTTCTTGTAAGTGTCGGGATAGCAGGCCTAAACTAGCACGACAGTTTTTTTGCTTGCTTTTTAAGTGTTTTCTTTCTCATATACTTCATTGAATTTCAAAAGAAATTGACCCTGAATGTTATTTTTCCTACAGCAAAGTTAAACTCCTCTATATAAGATATTATAGTGTCTCCCTAATTCTGATTCCTCTATATGATGATTCTGTCAGGCAGTCGGCTTAAGTTTACTTCAGAGGAATCTACAAAGATAAATAGGAAGTTGTTCAGTCTCCTTTTTAGAACGACTATTGGAATCCTCAGTGCTGCTTGGGAATTATAATCAGCCAAGGTATCGTAAAGTAAGACTTTCAGTGCCTTAACTCCCAAACTCTTCCACCTGACCCCAGCATAACGAGGTTCAGCCTTTGTCGTAGATTAGATCTTAGTACATGGCTAAGTTCAGCAGACGAAGGTGAGCATGAGCAATGCTTGTGTCTAGCTGTTGGTTCAACAATTGCATCCTGTGAATTTGTGACACAGTGCTTCACACAGGAAAAGCATATCACCCATCTTCCCGTCCTTAGCTTCAGTCTCATAGGCGTTGCTCTAGTTCTGCTAGAAATGAAAGCATGCACACTTGTTCAGACTCACTGGTACTGTCCAGCTTACATCATACCACATAGGGAATGAAAGAAATAAACATCACCTCTGTCCCCAGTTTCCTGTGGGAAGGCACAATCCAGGAAGAGTAAAATTAATGAGGTTGTGGTATTTGCAGGAAAAACAAACAAACAAACAAACCAAAAACTGCATAAGAGACTAGAAGTATCCAGAAGTATAGAGAATTTTGTTTGTTGGAGGCTGGACTAAAAAGGTGTTACAGAAGAAGTAACTGTTTGGCAGAATTTGAATACAAACTGAGAATGAGAATTGTCTTCCAGATGAACAGGTCCAGATAAGTCAGGCCAGTGTAAGTGGAGGGCAGAAATCCATTAGTGCAATAGAGAAGGGAGATATTCTGGAGGGGTGTGTGTGTGTGTGTGTGTGTGTGTGTGTGTGTGTGTGAGAGAGAGAGAGAGAGAGAGAGAGAGAGAGAGAGAGAGAGAGAGAGAGAGAAAGAGAGAGAGAGAGAGAGAGAGAGAATCTTTAATCAGCCTGGAGCACAGAGTACCTTAAGGTTAATGGTATCAATGATCAGTCACAGCTAAGGAAGTACGGATGCCTCATTAGATTAAAAGAGCAAGACCAAAGAAGGGCTTTAGGTACCTAGCTCAGAGCTCTATTGTGATATTTTTAATGCCCGCATGGGACACTAATCTTGTTTTTTATTAGCGATACTTTAAAATATATATATTAAAGTAATGAGGAATTCCTAATAACATTTGAGAGCCAGAAGAAATGTTTTGATAATGATGGTCAATCGTACTTTCTTGCTTTTTTTTTAAAGAGTAGTATGTTTCCTAGAAGATGCTTTTGCTGTCTTCTAAAAAGTTAACCATGACCATTCTTTTTCTTCAGAGGCAGACAACTCTAAAGGCTGTAGTGTGATTACCCCCTTTGCCCTCCACATATCATCAAAAGCTCTTCTAGAGTCCTTATCTAGCTTTCCTTCCTTTTGGGTGACAGCATCATTGTTCTGAGAAAATGTGTTGATATGGAAATTCTAGTAGTCTAAGCAGAGATATGAACATTGCTAATTCAAATCCAGGGAGCCTTAACTCTGCTATAAGAGATGGTGAGAAAAATCCTCCCCCCCAAATCTCCACCACAGGATTGGCCCCAGTTCCTCACTATTGGTATATGAAAGTCATGCATATGACCTTGAAACTAAGGGAAGGTTCTGACTGGGCCTGCCAACTCCTCTAGTTTAGATTGCTGACATCCTGATAAGCATGGTTCTATGTGATGATGTAAGGCCAGCCAGTCTGGCTACCCAGGGACTGAAACTGCAGAGAATAGTTGCATTGACTATCACCAAACTTCACATACAGTGTTCAACCCCAGGAGCATCCAGGACACCGAAACACACTCTGCCATTGGGAACAAATGTTACACCTCCAAATAGGAGATAGAAGACGAACTAACAAAGCCATATGAAGAATTACTTAGGGTAGGAAGTAGAAATCTGGCTTTGAACTGTCTGGTTCCAGTGTGAGTTCGTCATCACTGTTCATATCTAAATTCAAATAATACAAGCCCTGTGTTATCTCACTCCTGTGCTCACCACAGGAAAAATTCAATTTTCTTGCTGATACTGTGTTCATTCGTAGGGATTTTTAATGCTTTTTAGCTTCATTTCTACCTTCTTTGAAACGGAAATAGACAACACCTGCCAGGTTCTTGCTGAGAAAACCAAAGTAAACGGTACTATTTCCATCGGAATTCTACCTATTGTCTTTCTTAGTAGCAATGTATTTAGTAGTCGTAGTAGATACCTTAGTAGTAGATATTTGTTGCTTTATCTCCTTTCCTTTCTGTGTCCTTATAACTATATAATTTATGTAGAAAAGTCAGAGAATTAATTTGTTTTTATATGGAAATTGATTACCCTTGTATATCTGAGGAAGGAACTATGGACAAGATAAAGATACTTTGTATCTTAACAACTAAGCAACACTTACCTGTGTAATATGTGTGAAGTTATTGACTGAGAAACTGCCTTATACTCTAATATTCCTAATGTAATGATCTAAATGCCTTACACTCAACATGTTATTGGGCCTGGAGGGGTAGGTCGGTAGTCAAGAGTCGCCAGAACACATGTGGGGTAGTTCACAATCCTCCATCACTCCAGTTCCAGGGGCATCCAACATTTCCCTGGAATAGAGGCCACTTTCAGTCAGGGACACACACTGACACACATACACATTATAGAATAAATCTTTTAATACAAACATTTTATTTGAGGGCATTTTTATTCATCCTTTGAGAATTTTGTACAAAGTATTTTGATCATATTTAATACCTTCCTCTAAATCCTCAACTTGTGGCATTTTTCTTTCATTTTTCTAACCTGTCCACTCTAATCTGAATGCTCCATATATCTTGGAAATATAGCTTTTCAGCTGAGTATGGCCAACCTAACAGGGGACGCCCTCTTAAAGAAAACAAATTCCCCTCTCCCAGAAGTTACCAAATGCCAAGAGCATTCTATTAATTAAATAACTTTAGAGATATTGTATCTTTTAGCATTTCAGTTTTAAACTGGGTATTTTTGAATCAAATGAAGTTTTGAGCTTTAAGTGAGTGGGACTAGCTGAGTGAGCACAAATTTATAGAATATACTTCCTAGACCGAGCACAGTGTTAGTATTCCTTGCAGAACGTACTAAGACATTCCTCCACCACTAAGAATGGTGTGAAGGAATTCAAGTATTCATGGTTAGGAAGTGGGAAAAATCATGAACTTGGTTGGGATCATCACACTGATGAAAAGTTCAAATTATCAGGAGAGGTACAAGCAGAAAAGACGCTGAACAAGGCACCTGTCAGAATCATCGAGAAGCGTGCTGGCCAGGTAGTACCATTAGGGGGACTGATTAGAGTAATGCAGACAAGTGGAGTAGTTCAGGTTTTGCTAGATTACTCTGGACTAACAAAGAGACGATGAGTCTCAACACTTGTGAAAGGCACGGATAGAAAGCAAAGTGGAATTATAGGAAGTGAGTTCAACCTCTTGGCTTTATTTTTGTTGTCGTGACTATTTTTCATTTGTTTATTCCTTTGAGGCAGGATCTCACTATCCAACCCAGCTAGCTTCATCCCTGCTATATTTTAAGCCATCCCGGTGCTTTTGATGATCTTGCTTCCCCCAGCTCACCAAAAGCGCCGGGATTACAGATATAAACTCTCGTTCCTGAATGGAGTTCTGACTTTTGAGGCTAAAAGAATATCTGTAGCAGTGGGGGAACTGGACAAAAGCTGCTTTGGTGAGGGGAAGGGTAAAGAAACAACTAAGGCAGTGGCTTGTGCTTTATAGCTGTTGAGCCTGCAGAGGCAGAGCGAGCACCGCACATGTGTTCGAGTGCTGGGGAGTACGTTCCCCTTTCATCAGCGAGGTGAATATCACTATCACGTGTCAGTTAAAGCCATGAAGAGAATGACTCCTTTCAGAAGGACCAAAGAAAAGTCAAGTTATGAAAGCCTACAGACCAGAGAGCACGCACCACCAGGACAGATATAAAACGTGCGCGTTTGTAAATAGAATGGGAAGGCCTTACTCACAAAAAACAAAGGTTCAAAAAGAGTCACCTGTCACATCCAGGAAGTTAAAAGCAAGAGAACGTCAAGAAGGCAGGGTGGCCAGCTGGGAGCCCCAACAGAATCATCAAGAGGCACGCGCCCAGCCATTTGCTTTCAGTGTCTATGTTCTTTAATGCCATTGTGACTTTCGAAAAGGCAGTTTCACTGACAGGTGGCACAGACACCAAAGAAAAAGCAGGAGGATAGTTTAAAAGGACTGGAAAACACAGCTAGCTGTAAAACATTCATCAGGAAGTCTGTCTCTGCAGAGAAAGGGACAAGTGAAAATGGCGAGGAGGGTCGTTTAAAAGTCACTGCAGGATTAGAGAAAAGACTCCGTTTGAAGGAAATTCAGCTGAGGGAAAAAGGGGACTCTAATTCAAACCCATAATTGGTACTGCAAGTAAGCAAAAGTCACTTAGAAGACTTGGGACAAAAGAACTTTCCCACGTTGAGGTCTCTGGCTGGAAGGAGGTGGGAGGTGTGTGTGTTTGTGTGTGCGTGTGTTTGTGTGTGTGTTTTCTTCCCTTTGTAGCACCTCAGCACTCAACAAGAACTGCAAATGCAGTTGGTTTGTGTTTTTACTTCAACAGATATCTTGAGGTCTTTAAACCTTCACAGTAATTGCAAGAAAAGCATCATTAGGAGCTGGAGAAGATGGTTCGCCATTTATGGGCAGTTGCTTCTCTTTCAGAGAATCCAGCTTTGGTTCTCTGCAGCCACATGGTAAAACCCAACTGCAGTTCCAGGAGAATCCAATTCCTTCTTCCAGCCTCTGGAGGAGGCAGTCGTGAATGTGGTGTACAAATATGCAAGCACTCATACATAAACAAAAAACAAAAATAAATAAAATTTTAAAAAGAAAAACGTCGTTACCTTTGCCTTAAACTGTAGATGAAGTCCCAAAGCAAATAACTAAATAATTCATATTTTCATACATAGGCAGGGGCAACCTTGTAACAAAATCTGAGACCTAGTCCTAGAAGACCAAGTACCATCCAAATTTTTTCTATGCTTATCCTCTTTCTCATATGTATATTAAAATGAGGACTGAAGAAAATAATAGTGATTGTGATGGATAGCCTCCAAATATTAAATCGTGTGTGTGTGTGTGTGTGTGTGTGTGTGTGTGTGTATGTATGTGTGATGCTATTAGGAATGGGATCGTGTACCTTCTAAAGGTATGTTGAAGCCTTAATCCCTGCTTCCCATGAATATGGCTGTAGCTGAAAAACAAGGTCTTTGCAAATATAATCAAGGCGATATAATTAAAATATAATTTAAAATCAGGCGATGCCGGAGTAGAGTCAATTTGTAATATAATAAACTGTATCTGTCCTCCCACGAGGAAAAGAGGCACTCAGATGGGTATAAGGGAGGAAGGCAGCATGAGATGACAGAGGGAGACTGGAGTAAGGAATCCTAGGATAAGTGCGCCAGGAAGGACATTAGATGCTGAAAGGATCAAAGAACAGATCCGCTACAGGCTTGAGAAAGAGCAAGCCTCTGCCCCTATCTTGAATTCTGACTTCTGACCTACAAAACTACAAGATAAAGACTTTCTACTATTTGAGGTCACCTTCATTTTGACATTTTGTTGTGGAAGCTACAAAAATCCCAATAGGGAAGAAGGAATCTCTCAGTAGAGGTTAAACAAAAGCTGGAAACGTATTGAGAAGAGGTCAAAAGTCAGCATGGATGGGAAATGATTGATGTTCACCGGGAAGAGAGGTGACAGTATAGGAGTATTTGTAGGGGATCTAGACACAGTGTCACAATGTAGACTTTGTCACTGGGCACACTAATTTGGGGGTCTAGACAGCACTGGTTCAGTTAGTATTCTGCCTGTGTTTGGACTGGGAGACAGAGACAGTTATTTAAGATTTTAAGGCCGTGTTTACTTATTTCCAAAAATGGATGTAATAATTTCTATAGCATCGGGCTATTATGAAGATTAAATAGCATGGATCATGCAAAGCCTTCAGCACAGTCCTGTTTTAGTGCTCAATAAATTTAGGTGAGTTGGTAGCGCTTGAAATGGTTGCAGTTTTCTTTTATGCTCTTGCCATTGTATGCCCTTTCCTATGAGTGTTTTTGTATGGAAACTATAAAAAAATACACAAAGAAGTTAAGAAGGCAAATCAAACATTGCAGCCCTTGGTATACTAAAGGTGTCATGATGCCAACAATGCTAAGCAGTGCTCAAAACAGAAGTGGTGGTGGTCATCATAGTGAGAGGAGCAAAGAGTAGTCTAGGAAGAGGAAGCATGCTTTCCCTAAGGGGTTACTGCATCTCAGATATGCCCCATGCGGTTTTCATAATGAATGGACTAAACCGGTATCTGAGACCATGTAGGATGTGAATTTAGAAGCCAAGCATTAAAGTAAACTCAGGTGATAAAAGGACAATACTTTAAAAAGTCTGAAAGCAGTTCAGAAATCAGAGAGGAATGAATTTTAAGATCACAAGTAGAAGAGGAGATGGCTAAGACACATGTTGAAAATATAGTGTTCACAACGGCTGGTCTGTGTCGCAGAACAATAAATCAATTTTATGACTTTTTATCATTTTACGATGTCTTTAGATATGAACAGATGGTATAAAAGGTACAATGATATTTTCAGTGTGAATGATAATAGTAATAATATTATTTATTAAGCATACACTGTCTTGTAGTGATGCTAAGGGTGTTAGGTAGGCACACTCTATATTTAATAATCTACTCTTTTACCATCCTGTTATATTCACAGTAATAAGAGTTCAACTGTGAAATAAAGATTAACAAACAGAAATTGATAACATTCGTATATACTAAAACTAGGTGTGAGTAATGCATTGTGCTTTGGTGTGATAACAGCCACGAAGCCCCTAGGTGGTAAAAGTTTTTCAGGTCCATTGTCATCTCATAAGACCACTGTTGTATATATAGTCTACTGCTGGCCAGATTGTTATTACATAGCACATGATGTGTGAGTACTTTAATCCTACATCTTTTTGCTTTCTTAATTGTACCCCCTTTTTGGCAGAGGATTTTCGTTTTGATCAAGTCCAGTTCTCAATACTGTCTTCTATGCTTTCTATAAGTTGTCTGAGAAATGCTTTCTACAATAAATTCTGTTTTACTGATGATTGCATAAACAGCTGTATCACATGAAATATGCTAAGTATATAATATTTGATAATGGTAAATGCAGTGTTTCCTATGCGTTTTATCACTATCCGGGTATACTCCCTCTGCCTATAAAAATTGAAAAAAATATGCTGAATGTAATATATAAAAATATTTATAATTTCTCCAAAATAAAAAATGCTCACAAATAAGTCAATAACATGTAAAAAAAGAAAAGTTGATATAAATGAAAACTGTTCAAAATATATGTGGAGAGACCATGTTCATGGACTCAATGAGCTATTCCTTAAAGTTATTTATAGGTTTAATACAATTAATTAATACGGACTGCTTCTGTATTTAACCTGAGTATACCATAAAATTAGATTGTAAGAGGCTCATTCTAGAGCAGCTAAAACAATCCTGACAAAATCGTAAAATGGGAAAAATCATTCTTTCCAACAGTCAGCTTACTTTATGGCTGTAGTGATCAGGGAATCCTGTACTGGCAAAGAGATATACATTTTCATCAATAAAAATAAAGAACCCCAAAACAGATCCTATAAAGAAATAACTCAACTGACTTTGCTGAATGTGAAAAAAAATCAAATGAAAGATGTTCTTCTCACCAATGGTACTGAAGCAATTGGGCACTGCTAAGCAAAAACAGGCAAAAAAACCAACCATGAACTCAGAGAAACCCGACTTGAACTTCACACCTCATTCAAGAATTTAGTGAGCTTTTAGACTAAATGTCAAACACATGCTCCATGAGGGGAACAATTTGTAATCTTGAATCCATCGTTTTTATTTTGCCAAATATTTACAGCAAGGAAGAGAAGACAAGATCCATGATGGGAAATGTTGCAAGGCATATCTATATAGATGGACATAGCAAAGAACTTACACTTAGAATATTTGTGTAAGGCTTGTGAGATTCAACAGTAATATGTATCAAACTGTCTGATTTTTAAGATGGACCAAATTAAATATATGAAGAAAATTTATCAGAGAGGATACATAGAAAGCAAATAAACCTATAAGAATATTTCAAGTGTTATTAACTACCATATAAGTGTCGATAAAACGAAGTGGTAACACCAGATGCTGGTGAGAATGCAAAAATGTTAACTGATCTTTCATTTTTTTTTGTGGGAACTGGGAGGATGAATGGATGGGTGGGTGGGTGGATGAATGGATGGGTGGGTGGGTGGATGAATGGATGGGTGGGTGGGCAGATTACATAAATAGGTAGTTAAACAGTGAGGTAGATAGTGTATAGTTTCCAGTTAGCTAGATACATAATGCAGAGCTGTAGGAAATGACACAGAGAGATTCTGTGCATATCCTTTGCCTAATTTCCTGCAATGGTAACATCTTCCAGAATCATAGCCCAATACCAGAGCTGGGAAATCCACATGAATACAATCCACAGCGCTCATTGATTTTCGTGTTTCAGCGGTACACGTGCACCTGTGCATGCATGTGTGTTTATGCACAAAAGAAAAGAGAAAAAATCCTTAGAGAATATCCTTAAATCTTACACATCAAAGTCTTATTCTACTAAAGCCAAGATATATTCATTTGAATGATGATGAGAATAGAGTCAGAAGCCCTAGGGCAGTGGAAGTAGCAAAACGGATTATATGTAACATCTGAAACCCACCATCTGATAATCCTCTTGTGTGGTTTCCATTGCAACACCACTTCCACTGTGTTGTCAGTTCTCAGAGTCAACCCTGCATGACAATTACCTAGTGTTCTGCTTCAACATCTCTAGGGCCCATCTCATTTCATCACTACTGAAATTTAAATTTCTGTATCTTTAGAAGATTTAAAAAATGTTTATTTTATTAGCATGGTCATTTTTCCCATGTGTATGTCTGTTCGTCACTTATATTACTGGCACCACAGAGGCCAAAAGAAGCTATTGGATCCCCTGGAACTGGAGTTATAGACTGTTATGAGCTGATATGTAGGTGCTGGGAGTTGAACCCAAGTCCTCTGAAAGAGCAAACAGCCCTCCCAATCACAGAGCCACTATTCCAAGCCCCAAATGTTCACCTCTAAAATGTTCCCAAGGATGTTGGGTTACTCCTTCCTAAGAGACTAAATGATGGGGAGGAGGCTTTGAGAATTTGAGAAATTTAATGGCAGCTGCCCTCTGTAGACAGGGTTTTTACAGAGGAAGCCGTTAGTGTGAAAATGATCTCTTTAATATAAACGGTGGTGCTGAGAGTCCAGGCTGAGTGAGGGTAGGCAGCAGTTCTTAATCACCAGAAGCAAGGAAGATGTGCCTGGTTTAAGTACTGTAATGAGTAGGAAGGCTGGCAAGGCAATCTCCATGCCTTGATTGCTTCTAGCACTCTATAGAAATGTGCACGAGCAAGATGACCTTGATTGAAGGTGAAGTCTGGTCCAAGGAGAAAAAGAGCCCTTCAATGCCATCATACAGTGTAAAGGTAACGATTCTGATTCTTTCCAGCAGGATCTTTGCTGGAGCTACACGTGAACTCTAGGAAAGAAAGCATTCACAGACTGTTGGGTGGATCTTCTCAGATAACGTTAACTCAAAGATTCCACAATGCCTGCAGAACCCTCCAGCTAAATTTGTATAGGGAATTCAGCTTCAATAGACTTTGGCTCAAGTTCATCTCACACAAATTCAGGGGATATGTAAAACAACCTTGTCTTCATTTGCTTGCATCTTGAATAGATAATTGGCATAGATGAAATGGCACAAATATTCCCTCAAATCTCCTTGCTCTCCAAGATGAGACACTAAAGCAATATTGTGACCACTGGGGAAGAATAGCACTGAAGAGTTCAGTTATACAGAGATGGTGGTTCTCTTCCTACATTCCCAGCATATATCTGATCTTCAAAAGGCAGATGGATATGGTGAACCACAGACACTGTCAGTAAAAAGTCAAATGTCATAGTGGAGAATCAGCCTATGCCACCACCCTATTGATGACATTGCTGTTACCAACAACTGTTTCAGCACCTTGAACTGGGGACTATCAAGCCTATCAAATTATGTAGCATCTGAGTAGCAGTAATCAAGTCATATAGCACTGGGTAACAATAATCCAGCCCATAGTTCCAATGAAACATTTGAAGTTGGAGTTTGTCTGATTTACAAACCCACAGCCCTTGTCTCAGCTATACTGATGCCTCTTCCATCATGGCCATGGCCATGGACTGTGCATTGTAACCCAATTTCTAGGGATCCAGCCCCAGTACCTGTGTCTCCTGTCTTGTCAGGCCATGTTTACCTTCAAGCCTGACGTTTCATAATTGTATTAAGGCAGGCCTTGCTATGGTACCTGTGTGGCAGCCTGCTGTGCACAGTCCAGAGGTGTGCCAGTTAGTTCTCTCTGGGGACAACATATGGGGTACGTGTATCTTGGATACTTTTGTCTCTTTCCCTTTCTTTAGACTTTCCTGGAAAGGATCATGTATTATGGCAACCCTGAAGCCAGCCCCACAACATTGGTCCTGAGTTGTCACCAAGCACTGGCCCACTTGGAAAGGCATTCTCGCATTAGCTTTCTCCAGACGCATTCCCCGTTCCCCTGACTTTCTTGCTTCCCTGGAATTACACTTGCTTTGTTAATTAGTAGCCTCAGGCTCTTTGTTCTGGGTAATCCATGCTAAGACAGGTGTATACTATTTTTATCTCCCACTTATGGATGAGAAACCGAAGCCAAAAGGAAGAAGCAGCGTGTTGAAGGTCACATCTCCGTCCTTCCCGTAGGCCTGTCCTGCTATAAGCCTGCTCTTAATTAATGTTCTTAATAGAGGATGGACGTGATTGAGTTGCTAACAGCATCTGGAGTAGTAAAAATCTGTCCCATAAAGTAAGCAGTACCAGTTAGAATGGGGTGGTTTATAATGACATCCCTGAAGTGTAAACGGTCAAGCATTGAGCTGATAGTTTATCAGTGGGAGGAAAGAAGAGGCTTTTGCTTTCTGTGTTGCACAGGCAAGTGTGGTAGGCAGAGCAGAAAAGCAAGCGTTCTGTGAGACATGTAATGTGCATGAGGTGAGGTCAGAGGGGATGCTGGTGGGGAGGAACAAAGACGAAGACACGGCTGCAGAGCAAAGGGAATTTGCTCGGGCGTGTTGGTAAGTGAAACATCGGACTAGGATAAGAAGCAATTTGGTAGGAAATGAACAGAGGTGATGACTTAGGCTGTGGATGAGGGTGGTAAGCCCCAGGGAAGGAGAAAGTCATATATAGTAACAGCACATAAAAGTGGGTATGGTACAGATAGCAAAAGTTGCCTCAGACCTCCCACACAAACACGTGTGTGAGTGTTTGTATGTGTGTGTGTGTATGTCTGTGTGCCTGTGTGTGTTTGTTTAGGCTTATGACATGAAAAGACCATTCTTTATATAGACCCGTGGGCCACATCTTTCCCCTAAATGAAAGAAAATCAGTCTTTCATCTTTAATCGAATCTGCTTAATTCAGCATGCTGCTTGTAGACTATGCTTTGACTAAACCATATGATACAGTCTTAGAAAAATGTTCATATTCTTAAAAACTCTGGAGGTGTAGAACTCTAAATTTCTACCGCCAAATAAAATGTCCTGTTTAAAATCTCTGGAAAGAAATACTGAATTAAAAGTATATCCACTGGTTTCAAAATATTGGGTGTGGTGCTGTTAAGCCCAAATTAGCTAATGTGTCTAACAGGACACATGGTTCATACTTAAAATGGAAAATGAAATCAAGTTGGGCGTCAGTAAAGATTAGCAATGCAAGAATTGTGAAACCAAATAGCTGTCCTCAGGAGGCAGATTGTGGGCTTTTCCACAGAAGTAACTTTTTCAAAGGTTATAACATATAAACTAATCAAATTACACTAAGATCCGAATGCTTAATACATTGACACAATAGAAGAAGATAAAATGTGATGTTTCAGAGAACCAAACAATTATAGCAGAGTCTGACCCGTTCATCTCCTTCCAGTCGTCCCTCCTCACACCCTAACAACAGATGTCCTCAAGAGTCAATTTAGATTGTTCTGTTCTCTTCACAGAGTTCAAACCCTTTCCTTTGGAACCTCAAGTAAAATTCAGTCTGGGTCCCACTAACCTGCCTCCAATCTTCCCCTGTTTTCATTCTGCCTTGCTCAGGATTCTTCAGTTTCTCAGTTTCTCCCTCCTTACTCTCTCTCTCTCTCTCTCTCTCTCTCTCTCTCTCTCTCTCTCTCTCTCTCTCTCTCTCTCTCTCTTTTCGAGACAGGGTTTCTCCGTAGCTTTTGGTTCCTGTCCTGGAACTAGCTCTTGTAGACCAGGCTGGCCTCGAACTCACAGAGATCCGCCTGTCTCTGCCTCCCGCGTGCTGGGATTAAAGGCGTGCACCACCACCGCCCTGCTCCCTTATTCTTTTTAAAAAAATTTATTGTTAAATCTTAGCCGAAAGCCACCGTCTCAGGCCTCTGTACAACTTCGGAGAAAGCAGCAGCGATTCCACCTCTGTCTTGACTTTGCAAACAGCACCTTTTGATTTTCGCTGTAACAACTTTAACATCCGAAACTATCTATGCATTTATTGTCCGCCTCTTACTTATGATTTCCAAAGACTTAGAACGAGTTTTGCCACCTTTGCAGCTGGGAAAATTCATGGAACAGCCATCCATTCACAGCCCTCCCCTAAGCAAACCAGGTTGAAGGATGGAGGGAGTGAACCAAATAACACAGACAACTAAATACATTTTCATGAATGTCATGATTTTCACACCACCGGGATCTGATATTGGTTACTGCTTTCACTATGGACTCCTCTAAAATCTTTTCATCCCCAAGAAAATGCCATTTTGTGCAAAATGACATCTCTGCCTTTTAAGGCACGGAGGAATAATTAGTGCCAACTTAGTTCTCAATGGACAATGACTGCTTGTTTCGTTGAATAGCTTATGTACTATGCTAAATTTATTTTATTTCTGATTAGTATAAATTTGTTGGACATGTTAGTGGTGTTAAATATAACACATATGCAAAAAGCATGTATTGATCAAAGAACTATTACCATGCATGTTAAGCAAGAATAATCAAACCACAAGTCTGTCCACTCTCTGCTTTTATAAATGGATTCTATGCGAATACAACCCCACTCCTTACACGTGTCCTATGGCTTTTGTGTTTCAACGGCAAAATTTACAATGTGCAGCAGAGATAACATTATGTGTGTAGCCGAGAACATCTGCCATCTAGCCTTTAGAAAATGTTTAATGACCTTGCTCGGAAATCCAGAAACTGTGTAAGAAAACAAGTTGGAAAACACCAGACAAGGAACATGAACATTGACTAAAGTTTTCTTTGGGAAAAATCTAGGAACTTTTAGCATGTTAAAAAAACAAGTCTATCTTTAAAATGCTCTTGGATCAAAGCATGGAAAAGAAGCTATCCCTCACCCATCAAGCTGTCCCTTTGAATTTGCTCTCACTCAGGCCTTGCTCCCCGCTAAATGTCCAATATGGGATGTAAGGGACACAGCTATCTGTGAGATGAAGGGTTTCCTCTGTTGAATCCCAATTACTTGTTTTATATTTTATGGTTTTTTGAGACAGGGTTTCTCTGCGGCTTTGGAGCCTGTCCTGGAACTAGCTCTTGTAGACCAGGCTGGCCTAGAACTCACAGAGATCCGCCTGCCTCTGCCTCCCGAGTTCTGGGATTAAAGGCGTTTAGTCAGTTCATTATTCCACCTAGTGTGGGTTTCCTATAGTAACACAGTAGAAACTAATTTAATTGGCTTTATCTTAAGGAAGCACCACAAGAGATTGTTTTTGCCATTTGAGGAATGTTTTAGCTGATGGAGCAATTCCATCATGAGGTCTCTGTTCCAAATTGAAACGTGATTATTTTCATATTTTTCTTTGAAATACCTTGCATTGCTTTTCCATGCTGAGCGTGTAGTTTCTAACACTGAAGGGGGAGCCACTGACCCATAACTTAAAGTTCTACACACAGAACTTTTTATGCCGGAAGCTGTAGAGTGTGGCACAGAAAACCCTTATCTGCCCTTGTATCCTTCTTATCCACCAATTAAAAAGAAAAGATGGAAGGGTTTTGCATTAAAATGCATTCTTGCATTGCTTCCTGTTGCTACAGTTTTGAGTTATTGAAGAGATCCCACAGAGCAATGTTTGCATATCTGTGTATGGTTGTATTTCCCTAAGCCACTGTAGCCTGTGACCAGACTCTAAGCTCTTTGGGATGCCTCACTGGATAGTACCAAGCTCCCAAGGTTTTATAGATTCAAGAAATAAAATTATCACATCATCCAGTCATGATGGAGGAATATAATAGCTCAAGAAGGCAATTTTATCTTGCCCTTCAGGGCATTTTCTTCCAATTGGAAGGGCCGTGTGGGAAACCAATGTATAAGGGGTTTACTATGTGAAGATGTGAGATTAAGAGAACCAATATTGCATCTCTGACGGAATATCCAGAAGATCTGTCTCCCAATAAGAAGTTGCATCATCAGAGAAAAAGAATACATTTGTGGATCAGAGCCATGTACGTCTTAAAAAGTTCAGTATAGCTACTTCCAGCAGCAGCCTCTGCAATACTGATTTTTCTGCCTACATTCTGTGGAAATAGTCTCGCATTAGTGATTGTCAGGGAATCAATTACTTCATCAAATTGTCTGCTTTCTGCCTTCTGCCATAGGGACCCTCATCCTCTGAAGATGATGTCTACATATTTCTTATTTGATCCATTGCATGTTAAATTTATTATTCTGACTCTCAAAGCCCTAGAGTTTCTCATGCCTGTCTCTCTGTGCTATTAATATGAAGTAGGGCTTTCAAAACGTGACATTGCCAATATTAAGGGACAGATAATATCTTCTCGTGAGGGGCGGCACTGTGGAATGTAGGATGTTTAGCACAGCCCTGGCCTCTGTTCTCAGCATGTCAATAGAGACCCACTCTATGACCTGATCACAGATCTGACAGCTAAAAATATCTCTCCTGTCATTGCCAAACGTTTCTTGGGATCCAAATTCCCTTTTGTTGAAAATGGCTGCTACGTAGGAAAGTTAAGATAAAGGAAGAGGAAATTGTTCGGGATTCTTGTCAAGATTTAGGGTCAAAAGCATCCACCCCAACTCGATTTCAGCTTCCGTCCATTTGGCTACTTCACTACAGTCCTCTGAGGCGTAGATCAAAGCCAAATGTTAACTCAGACTTCCTTCTGTGAGATAGTTTTGTTTCAGTACTGCTGGAGTTTAGATCTAAAATGTCACCCCAAACCTCATATATTAAAGGTTTGGATACCAGAATGTTGTCCTATCTGGAGGGGATGAAACATTAAGATGGTGGGCCCTAGCAGGGTAGGGTAGGTAAAGTCATTTGAGGCACAGTTTTAAGTGGGATATTGACAGACCCCGACTCATTCCTCTTTCTCTGTTTCTCTGCTCCTGGGACACCATGAAGGAAATGGCCTCCTCTTCCATGAACTGCTTCTGAGGGTATACTGTGCCATCATAGTCCAAAGCAACAGGGTCAAATGGCTACCAACAAAGACCTCTGGAGTCATGCTCTTAAAATAACCAGTGCAAGCTGGTATAGTTCCTTTGGATATCAGTATGGCAATTTCTCAGAAAATTAGGAAACAACCTTCCTCAAGACCCAGAAATACCATTCAGAGGATGTTCAAGCATACAAGGACATGTGCTTAACTATGTTCATACCAGCTTTGTTTGTCATAGCCAAAACCTGGAAACAACCTAAATGCCCCTCAACAGAAAAATGGATAAGGAAAATGTGGTACATTTACACAATGGAGTACTACACAGCAGAAAAAAATAACATCTTGAAATTTGCAGGCAAATGGATAGATCTAGAAACCATCATACTGAGTGAGGTAACCCAGACCTAGAAAACAATTATCGTATGTACTCACTCATAAGTGGTTTTAAACATAAAGCAAAAAAAGCCAGTCTACAAATCACAATCCCAGTGAACCCAGACAACAATGAGGAGCCTAAGAGAGACATACATAGATCTAATCTACATGGAAAGTAGAAAAAGACAAGATCTGTTGAGTAAATTGGGAGCATGGGGACCATGGGGGAGGGTTGAAGGGGAGAGGAAAGGCAGGGAGGGAAGCAGAGGAAAATGTAGAGCTCAATAAAATCAATAAAAAACTAAAAAAATAAACCTCTGTACCTTATAAATTGATTCTCCCAGACATTGCGTCACAGTGATGCAAACTTCACAAAATCTTTTTTAGAAAAACACAATTTTCTCCTATATGGTTAGACAGAAAGTTTATAATCACCAAGTAAAGACTTTTGCTCAATTATAAACAGCATCATAGTTCTATTTAAGAAAGAAAACTATTTCAAAATTCCAGGTATGTGCAGATTCTGTCAATATCCATGTTATATTTCCCCTCTCAGACCCATGTAAAGTTCAGCTTCCTTGGGCCATCAAATCTCTGTTTTTCAACAGAATGCTGAGTACTTGAAGTACTGGTGCTATGACCTTTATCATCAAGGAGACAAAAAAACGATTCAAGATGAATCATGGGTCAAGTGTTTTCTTCTTACCATGGGGCTTTTTAGTGAAGACTTCCCAGAAATAAACATAAAATGAAGGGATATTAATTTACCAAGGCAGATATCTTATTTTATAATATTAGATATTCCTTATTTTTTTATCTTCTAATCTTTTAATCTACATTTGAGTCTTGGCCTTACATCTCAGGCTCTGGAATGGCCAAGGTTTAGGAGAGATAACTCTCATTCTTGGTCAGACACTGATTGGTAATTTTTGCAGATTTCAGGGAGTTCCTACAAATTCCCTGGTTGGACTGATTCTTGTGGAATGGAAGTTCCCACAGTGGCACATGCCACTGTTATCCCTACAAGGCTGCTATTTTCCAGGTGTAACTGAAGATGGAGGAAGGTAATTGTCGAATCACAAACCTCTGTCTGGTCACTCCCCATCCTTAGTAATTCCCTCAGGGGTATATTTTATCCATTCTTTTTGGATTTTATCACACGGAAGACACTTGTAACCTAGCACAATTTGTTTTCTACATGTTTAGAATGCTTGAGTCAGGTAGTGTTAAAAAATTGGATACATGCTTCAAACAGGGAAGAGGTGAATATATAGCCGAATCCAAATGTGATATATGCTAAAATAATAGAGAAGACAAAGATACACACTCCTCATTTCTTTAATCTAGTAGTTCTTGAAGTCACAGCTAAAATAAAATGAAAAGAGAAAGAAATAAAAAGCGAACAAACAGGAAAGAAAGAAAAGATAAAGTATCTTTATTTGTAGATAATATTATTCTATACCCATTAGCTCCTAAAAATCTAAACAGAAAATATTTTTCGTAAATTGAGAAGACACAAAATGAACTGAGAAATACTAATAGAATTGCTGCATAACAAAACAAGCATACCAAGAAGGATGTCAGAAAATTAATGTCATATAGATTTAAAAACTAAAGCATCTAATGATGTAATCATATGTTTTCTGTTCATGTGGTGAACAGACATTGTTCAGATAATCTGTTTTCATGTGGTGCACAGTCATTGATTTACATGTCTTGAGCCATTCTTGCATCTCTAGGGTGCAGCAGATTTATTTGTAATGGATAATGTTTATTCTCAATAATTTTTACATTTTACCTAAAAAAAAACCCCACACCACTCCCTCTTACCTATCCTCACCTCCATCATTCCCTTCTATGTCCTCTCCCTCCAACTCCTTCCATGTCCCCCTTATTCCCTCTCAAATTCATTGCCTCTTTTGATTTGATCATCGTTGCTACATGCATGCCCATGCACAAACACATACACATAATACAAATGTAACCTGCCAAGTCCATTTAGGTGCTGGGTACAAGCATAAAATTTTAGTGCTGACTACTTAGTTTTGGGCCCGTCCCTGGAGAACACTCATTAATTGTTAGCTTTCCCCCACCTTTTTTTTTTGTCTAGGCATAGGGGCCATTGAAATTTCTCCCCACCATGTTGACAAATCTGTTAGTACTATAATTGTCTGGGTCTTGTTTAGGTAGCCACAGTGTTATAATACCATGGATGCAGCTTCTCTGTCATTGCCTGAAGCTCTTCCACTCCATCTTCTTTGATGTTCCCTGAGATTCTGGCAAAGGAGTTGTGTTGTAGATGTAGCTGTTAGGTCTGAGTGCCCCGAGGTCAGTTCTTTTCTGTAATTCTAGCCGTTGTGATTTTCTCTGATGCAAAGAGAAGCCTCCCTCTTTTAGATGAAGGGTGGCATCTTCATTTATCTGTGAGTATAAGGATACGTTTTCAGATTTCAGTTAAGAATTATGTTGATTTAGGAATGTGGTGACAGTAGGTTTCCCTCTAAGATCCACGACCTCACTAGCTCCAGTGGTTAGGTTGTTCAGTCCCTGTTGAGAGCGCCTTAATTCTAACTGGACAGCTGTTGGTTACTGACAAGATATGAGTGTCTCTATTGGACCCTTAGGGCTATCTTGCCATGCTGGTTATGGTTGTGGCTCATAGGCATCATAACCTGCTGTAATTAGTGATTACTGACTCCATTTGGTAGCTTGCACTTTGTCATACTATGAAAACTGGTCCTCAGGGAGGAGGCTTGAAGACGAGATTCAGTTCAAATTTCCCAAATCTTCTGTCCTCAATATATGATGTTTTCAGCTGTAGTGACTTAACGTGAACTCTAGGAGGCCACCAACGTCAACAGCAATTACATGTTTGAGGAGTCTCCTGGAATTCCTTGACAAACAACTTAAAAGAAAACTTCGTTTCCCTGATCGCTAAGGAAGTTGAGCATGACCTTAAGTGTCTTTTGGCCATTTGAAGTTCTTCTGTTGAGAATTCTCTGTTCAGCTCAGTGCCCCATTTTATAATTGGGTTGATTAGCCTTTTGCGGTCTAGTTTCTTGAGTTCTTTATATATTTTGGAGATCAGACCTTTGTCAGTTGCGGGGTTGGTGAAGATCTTCTCCCAGTTAGTGGGTTGCCTTTGTATCTTAGCGACAGTGTCCTTTGCTTTACAGAAGCTTCAAAATCCTTAATAAATAAATAAATTTAAAAAAAAAGAAAAAAAAAGAAAACTTCGTTGTAAAATGGGGAACTTGTCAGATTGTAGCCAAGGGGCCACATGGCAGGTGAGAGACAGACACACCATGCACACAGTACTCATGTTGAAAATTTTTATTGGGAGAGAGAGAGAGAATGGGAAAAGGGGGAAAGATGGGGAGGAGACTGGCCTCTGGGGACAAGTGGCAGAGGAGAAGAGAGAGGCAAAAAGGCAGAGGGAGAGAGACAGAGAGGAGGGGAGGAAGGGACAGGAAGAGTGAAAGAGACAGACAGACAGACAGACAGACAGAGAGACAGAGTCAAAGAGAGAGTCATAAAGGCCTGTCTACCTCTTCAGAGGAAGTGGCAGGAGAGAGTAAGATTGGGTAGAGCTTGTCTCTTATTTTATTTTTTTAAAAGAATCTTATTTTACATACCAATCTCAGTTCCCTTTCTCCCCTGTCCTCCTGCTCCCCCCATCTTCTCCCCACCCCCTCCACCCCTCAGAGAGGGTGAGGTCTCCCATAGGGAGTCAACAAAATCTATCAAAGTACTTGAGGCAGGAAAATGGCCCTCCCCCTTGTGTGTAGGCTGAGTAAGGTATTCCTCCATAGGAAATGGGCTTCAAAGAGCCAGTTCATACATTGGTGACAACTACTGGTTCCACTGCTAGTGGCCCCACAAATTGCCCAAGCCAAACAATTGTCATCTATATTCAGAGGGCCTAGTTCAGTCTTATGCAGATTCCCTAACTGCCAGTCCCACCAGCTTGGGTCAGCTGTTTCTGTGGGTTTCCCCACCATGGTCTTGGCCCCTTTCTCATAATATCACTCCTCCCTCTCTATGGCTGGATTCCAGGGAATAAGTATGGTGGTTTCTCAGAAAATTGAGAATCTATCTACCTCAAGATCCAGGAATACCACTTTTGGGTATAAACTCAAAGGATGCAGACTCATTCCACGAGGGCATTTGCTCAACTATGTTCATAGCAGCATTATTTCTAATATCCAGAACCTGGAAACAATGTAAATGGCCCTCAACCAAAGAACGGATAAAGAAAATGTGGCACCTTTATATAATGGAGGTCTATTCAGTGGCTAAAAAAAAATTGACATCTTGAAATTTGCATGCAAATGGATGGTATTGAAAAAAACCACCCTGAGCGAGGTAACACAGACCCAGAAAGATAAAGATGGTATGTACTGACTCAAAAGTGCACATTAGACATAAAGCAAAGGATAACTGTCCTACAGTCCACAACCCCAGAGAAGACAGAAAACAAGCAAAATTCTAAGAGAGACATACACCTATCTCTCCAGGAAGGGGAAGTAGACAAGATCTCTTTAGTAGGCCGTGTGAGTGGTGGAGCAGGGAGGTAGGGGAGTGAGGGAGGGGAGAAGGGAAGCGGGGAGGACAGTGTGAGAGATCTGGTGAAGGCCAGAGAGGGAGAGCAAGGAAAGTGATACCTTGAAAGAGGAGCCATTATGGGGTTAGCAAAAAAAAAAAAAGACACTAAGGAATTTTCCAGGAATCCACAAGGATGATCCCAGCTAAGAATCTAAGCAATAGAGGATAACTGAAATAAATGCCCATCTCCTGAACTCGTATTGATGACTATCTTAATTGTCATCATATAATCTTCATCTAATATCTGATGGAAGCAGATGCAGAGATCCACAGCCAAGCAATGGGCCGAACTCCTGGTGTCCAGGCAGAGCTTGTCTCTTAAGGAGGCCTTTTTGCCTGTATACAGAGCCTTACACAGCCACACAGTGCATGAAGTAGTGTAAGGCCATGGGGCCCTAGGATGAATACATCTTTTCCTGAATGCTGACAAGTGACAGGGGGCAGGCCAGAGTATAGCCTGAATGCTAACGGGTTTCCCATGCCTTGTGTTTTTTGTGTTTGTTTGTTTATAGATAGTCTATGGCTCTTGGCGGGAGCATTATCATCAGCCCAAGTAGCATAATTTCTGTCTCATTAATTTACACCCTAATTTAATTGTCTCTGTATATCTACTAATTCTGGGCATTGTTTGTTCTTGTTTTTCCAAGGTGTCAGGTGCATACTTGTTATTAACATGTAATCTATCCATTTTTTGTGAAATACACACTTATTATGATAAATAATTGATAATAAGCATTATATAAAGAAAAGACATTTGACATAATTGAATATTCCTCCGTGATAAAATATTGGGGAATCTAAAAATGGGGGAGTATATTTCAACATAATAAGGCAGTATGTAGAAATCCTGAAGCTAACTTCATCTTGATTGAGAAAAGTTCAAAATATTCCCTCTAAAATCAGGGCAAGATAAAGATGGCCATTCTCCCCACTTGTATTCAAAATAGCGTTTAAGTCTATGCTAAAGCAATAAACAAGTGAAAGAGATAAAAGGGATACAAATAGGAAAGGAAGAAGCCAAAGTGCCCTTGCATTCAGGTAGTATAATTCTATAAATAAAAGATCCTAATTACTCCAGGAAAGCTCCAGCAGCAGATAAATAAATCCAACAAATGTCGGGACACAGGATTATCACACAAATATCACAATAGCATACACAAATGACCAACAGAGTAAGGAAGAAAACCACTCCATTTATAATAACCAAAAATCACTTTATCCTAGAATAAAAGTAGCTAAGAAAGCGAAAGACTTAAACAATAAAACTTTAAGACTATGAAGAATAAAATTGAAGATACCATGAGATGAAAAGACCTATGATCATGGGTTGGTAGAATTAATATTATTGTAATAGATATCAAACAAAAAGCAATTTACAGATTCATTGTAATCCCCATCAAAATTCCAATGCATTTTAAGACATTGAAAAAAATAGCTTAAATTTCATATGAAAACATAAACAAGCAAAGGATTTCCAAAACAATTCTGAACAATAAAAGAACTGCTGGAGGTATCACCATTCCTGGTTTTAAGTTACACTACAGAGCTATAATAATTTAAAAAATCTGCACAGAACTTGCATTTAAAACAGATTCAATAAGTAAACCTTATTATAGAATTAAAGACCTACTTATAACTCCAGACATCTTTAGTGACCTAATTTTTGAAAGAAGCAAAAAATATGCATCTAAGGTATTTTCTTGATGGAAGATTGATAAAGGTAGTCCCAGCCCTCTGTCAGTACTACCGGGGCAGGTGGTGCTGGATGAGCAGATTGAGTAAATCCTAGAGTAGCATTCCTCCATGGTCTCTACTCCAGTTCCTGCCTCCAGGTTCCTGCCTTGAGTTTATTTTTTGCCTTTCCTTAATGAGGGACTATGATCAGGAGGTTTTAGTCACAAAACCTCTCCTCTACAAGTTTTTCTGGGTCATGATGTTTATCATAACAATAGAAATCAAACTGGATATTTTGATCACTACTGTGTAACATTGGCTCATACGGAAAATTGTTAACATACTATGGAGGTACCTATGACTAATACTGACCATGTGGTTCCGATGTCTTTGGCATTGGTCTGTAGGAAGAAGTGGGGAAAATTGGAAATACAGTCAAGGGGGCCCCATAATGCTATAAGCAGTGCTTACTAGGTGATTCTGAGAGAGGCTGGGAAAGCCAGAATGCCAAAATGAATATGGATGTTAATGACTGTGATCAAGAGGTTTCGCATAAGAATGAAAACTCTGGGCATTTCGACTACATACCATTTATTTTATATTCTGGTGAAGAATGTTTTGCAGATCGTATCCATGTTCTGAGCCCATAGAAGTTAAATATAAAAGATAAACTTCAAGGCAGCTAAGTATTGTCTGAAGAATAGACAATTATTTTTATTGGATGTTTTCTTTGTCTTGCTGTGACTTTAGTTTGTCCTTCTTTCATTAATTGTTAATGTGTAAAATTAGAATGTTAAGCTTAGATGTTTCTCTTTTTTATATCACATTCTATAAATTTCATTCTAAGCACCGCCTTTACCACATCTTGCAAATTCTGACCAGCAGTATCTTCATTTTTTTCTTTAAATTCAAAAAATATTTTCTCCTTTTTGAGATTGCTTCTTGGGCTTCTATTATTTGGAACCATGTTGCCTGATCTCTGTTCATTTAGAATTTATCAATTGATCTTTCAATTCGTCGTTTCAGATCCAATTCGTGTAACCTTAAAACACATATTGTACAACTTGTAATGCTTCATGATATGTTTAAAACTGTTTTATGGCTAGGAGTGTGGTCTGTTTTGGTGGATGTTCCCTATGGTCTTGAGAAGCCTGTACATTCTGAAGTTCATGGGTGACATTGTCTGTAAATGTGTAACATCATTGAGTTTCTTACCACTCTTCTGATCACCAGTTCTCCCCATTTCTGATAAAGTGGTGTTGATGCTCCCAACCAAGATAATGGATGCATTTGTATCTTGTAGCTCAATAGATTATTATTTGTTTTTACCTAGAGAAGAGTTTGATATCTCTAAAGAGTTGGTATATCTTCTCTGAGAAATTGATCTCTTTATTAGTATGTAATAATTTTCTTTATAAATGATGGGATTTTGGATCCAAGATCTGCTCTGTCTGAAATGAATATGGAAAATCTTGCTATCATTTTTAAAATCAATGTTTGTATGGTATATGTTTCACCATTTGTCAGAACATGGTCCAGGAATTGGAGTCATGTGAGGAGATTTCGGAGTGCTTGTGAGAAAATTTCAAGACAACAAGACAAGTCTTGTGACTTCAGTTTAGTGAAAACCACGATTTGTTCTTGGATTTTTGTGCTTCCCCCGTGTGTAGAGGATAGGAGTGAGTTGACTTCAGCTGCTGTTACTCGTGTGCCCCTACAGAAAAATATGCTTCTGCCATGTGGGCTTGTCCTTGTGATTGAACACCTTACACAAGTGATTCCTCTTAACCCTAGGAGTATCAATTGTCTGATGCTCTCAATAAAGTTGGCTATTGCTTGAGACTTTAGTCCACCTCATTTTAGGCCCCACTCTCCCCAGCTCAGGGTGCCAGCTAGAGTGACACCAATTTTCTCTGCCTTCATTTGCTTGTATCTTTATATTATGCTCCTTCTTTGGTTCTTTCATTTCATGCTTTGAAACAGTCTAATTTTGGAGACCATACTGGCCTTGAACTTGCAATCTGTCCACCTCAGCCTTTGAGGGATAAAATTATCGAGGTTTGGGTTATTTAAGTTTTTTATTTAAGACACTATAGAGTCTGGTCCTGTTTTCTGAGCCACTCTATCAATATCTGCATTTTAACTGGTACAATTGTCCTATTGACTTGCCAGTCACTGATGTAGCTGTTTTAGCATGTGCCATAGGTGTTCCTCATCCATGTGTGCTGTGCTTGTTTCTTGTCCCTGTTTTTATCTTCCATTATTTTTGTGCCTTTTGTAGTTTAAAGTGCATATTTTATAAAATTCAATTTTACTTTCTTTTTTAAAATCTTTGTAATATAAATTTACAATAAATCCACATCCAGTTTAAAATAACACTATACTATTTTATTTGAGCAACATATAATGACAATTTTCTTAGTTCGTTATGGTCTTCTTATTACAAATTTCACTTGAATATAATCATGTTACAAATATATGCTAATGTATTACATATACATGAGAATGTATAATTTATTATATTTAAAATATTGCTAGATAAGAATTTAAAATATTTTACTTCCCTCTATTACTCCTTTTCCAATGCTCTTATTTATATAAATCTAGATGCTTGACCCCCATTTTTCCCCACAGAGACCTTTTTCTTTTTTCTTCCAAGGTCTTCTCTGTGCGTCAACTTGCCTCAATTTTCTGTTAGCTTGAGAAGAATTCTAGCTTGCTTTATTCCTCCAGAATATATGCCTTTCTTTACTTGCATGTGTGGTTTTTGAGTTGTCATTGGTAATGCTTGCCATCATTTCTCTATGGAGAAAGTCTTTCTATTTTTCCAAGGTTGCCTCCTCAGTTTTTTTCCACCGTAATCAGGTCTAAAGCACTCTTCACTTCTGTTGGGATGATTTTGATCTCCAGCTTTGTTTTTTAGCTCATTTTAAGGTTTCCATCTGATTTCATTGCCCAGCTGTATTGCAGGTTTTCTTTTCCATACGTTAGAGTCTTAACTATTAACCACACCTGCTTGAAACCTGGGTCTGCTGCCTCCCACATCCTCGAAAGTCTGATTGTGTTGTTTGTTTTCTTTTTTGATTTTGTTGTCTGCTTTTTCATCCTTATTCTTTAACAGGTGGACATGAAGCTCCAAGTAGGTAAGAGAAATTCTTGTAAAAAGTTCTGGAGGAATGAACCGGCGAAGGAAGTAGGAAGGGACCCCATGCTCTACTCTTCTGATTGGATCTTGGTCTTTCAGAGTCCTGTGGCCATGGACTATGTATTTCCCAATTGTTTCTAAGCAATTCTACCTTTAGATGAAAGAGGCTAGTCAGGGTGGTGTGGAACTGAGTGTTTTCTTCTTCTATATTGAAGTCTGAAGCTTCTTGGAATTGGCTGTTGCTCTTCCTTCAGGTCAGTTAGGCATTAATGAGAGACCTGCAGATTGGACTTTAGTTGAATAGTTCCCTTGAAGGCAAGCCTTGTTCAGAAAAAAAAAATACTCAAGCACTTCACAAAGTACTTACTTTTCTTCCACTGCTAGTGAACACACAGGGATTTCATCCCTAACACTATACACCTACAGAAACACACACGTACACACAAAAACCATTCATCAAAAAATAAATATATGAGTTTATCGTTTTCCAAAACTTGTTTTTTAAAAGTGATCCCTACTAGTGAAAATGTTGTAGGGGAAGATCATCGATGCTTTACTTGGGAGGAACAGCAAGGGGAGGGATGTTATTTCTCTGCCTTTAGCCGTGACTACTGCCCTGCTTTTCCTTGGCAGTCTCCTGTCAACAGCAGGGGAGCAGGCAATCGGCCAGACAGGTAAAGTAGACGTGTTAGTGACACGACTTGAAGATGTATCATTCACTGTGAGTTGACAGGCTGGATTCCAGGGAACTTGCTTGACACAGGGGTGTGAGAGGATGGGACTGAGGACTCAGAACAGAATGCAAGTGGCACTCACAGAGAATACTTGCTGGGGTGATGCTGTCAGGCTGGAAAATTCCATGGACGCCTTTAATTTGAATGGGCCGTTAATATTTGTTGTTTTAAATTTGTTTGTAATCTGTCTCCAGAACGAGGCCTTTCTAACACACCTTTCAGGTTTCTGTTGTAGGGTCGGACAAGTCTGGCTGAGGATCTACCCCACGTGGTAAAGGTCCTGCCAGGAAAACACGAGGCCCTGGCCTCACTCTAGCATGGACTTGAAAAGTCATATGTAATGGCATACACGTTATTCCTAGCCCTTACCACTGGGGTCACTAGCCAGACACCCAGCCTAACCAGTGCACTCCAAAACCTAGTAAGAGAGCTTGTCTCAAAACGCAACGTGAGTGACTCCTGAGGAACAAGACTTGAACTTGACCTCTGACCTCCATACCCCTCTTTCCCACCCACATTCTGCCACCCATACCCACACATAAATAAAATCATCAGGCGTATCCTTTATCAGATATGGGACTCTAATTTCTTCCTCTCTGGTTCATGTTAGTTGTTCAATAGAGGTAAGACTGGCTTGGCACTAGGTGTTTGGTTGGTAGGAAAGGCATTCTCCGAATGCTCCCTCAGAAGAAGCAGCCTTGCTTCTTTGGCTCTCCCTGACAGTGTGCAAGAATTGAGTGTTCATTCTTCAGTGAGGTCAGGATACCCCTGTGCTATCAATATTGAAAGAGCAAAATGCAGCTACGTCTGCCTTGAGTGTTTTTACTCCTCGTAAGGGGCAAGCTTTTATTCAAGTGGTAGTACAGGAATGGCCTAAGAACTTTGTTCTGACTCTGAGCCCTTCAGATAGATCAATTTCACTCTAATGAATCAAACCCTGAAGCCTCCATATGCCAGATCTCTCTGCCTGAGCTCTGTGGCCAAGAGAAGCCCCAGCTTCCCTTTCCATTCTGATGCAATTTGAAGGCTTGCTTTCTCTGAATCAGAAATGAGGGTCTGGGAACATCCCACTGGGTGCTCTGGGGGAACAGGTAAGCTAATCATTGATAAAGGGCCAGAGGGGCTTGTTTTGTAGAGAAACGTTCCTCTCCCAGCCGAAAGGTAAGAACTGTGCTTCATCTGGCTGCCTGATTATTTGGCTTATTGCAATTAGTGCAAGATCCAAATGGATTCCTGCATGTTAGCCCTACTTCTCCAATTATTCAGGCACTCTCCGGGAGGAAGCATTCTTTCCTTCTCACCACAAGAAGAGGGCTCTGCTCTGCTGAGGTCTGCGGAACAGAACCGCTGAATTGGTCTTCACTGCAATTCAGACAGAGGTGTTGCCTTCATTGCCAGCAGGCTGTTGTCTTTAGAGAGCCTGCATTCCTCTCCTTTGCTTCCTTAATGAACTCATTAGACAATGAATCAAGTTCGGAAAGAGTTTCCAAGTCCCACGGTTTGTATAATTGCACCCAGGATAGGGTTTGTGGTGCCTGCAGACAGATCAGAAACCATATGTTACGGTAGAAAGGGAGGATGGGGGCAGTTCCTCAAGCATAAGGCTACAAGTATGGACGGCGTGCCTTTGACTCTAAGTTACCCCTGACTAAGCAGGAATAGAATAGATTCCTAGTCAGCAACAAGATAATACAAGGAGCATGGATCTGTGTTCGGGGTAGCTCAGTGCTTCTGAAGAAGATCTCCGAAGTACATCGCCAGATCAGGGAACCTATGTCAAACCCCAGCAGATTGATGGCTCTGCTTCAGAGAAAATGACAGGTGTCACAGCTTTAAGAGAAGCAAACTTCAGT
This sequence comes from Microtus pennsylvanicus, assembly GCF_037038515.1. Classification (NCBI taxonomy): domain Eukaryota; kingdom Metazoa; phylum Chordata; class Mammalia; order Rodentia; family Cricetidae; genus Microtus; species Microtus pennsylvanicus. The sequence continues at coordinate 25,731,655 of NC_134596.1, forward strand.
AGGGCAACCCAGGGATCCACCCTCTCCACTCTCACACACAAATGGAGGAGAGGAGGGCTCCTTAAAGCAAGAAGATGACTGTAAGAAAAAAGTATGGCTGGATTTAAAGAGAACATGGCACAGATACTTGATGAACATTTATTATTGGGAAATTCACCAAATCCAAAGTGTAGTTGATTGGTTTTTCTTTCTGCCACCTAACTGAGCTCCATGGCTAACCCTGGGCTGAAGAATCTTGTACGTGAGTTATTTCATAGTTAGCTATACATTCCTACCCATGTAGGTGTTGATCTGTTTCCAGCGAACACATAAATTCTCACCAATACCCGGTTTTAGAACGTTGTCCTCATCTTAGCTTGACTGTCCCACCACAAGTGATTCTGTCACCTACTTCCACAGCACTCCCATCCACACAACCAATCCGGTTTGGTTTTCTAACCATGTATTTTTTTTTCTAAAATCCCATTTAAAAAGTATCTCATGATATACAATCTTCACAACCTGGTTTCTTTCTCATAACTCCTTTTGAGTCTTATTCATTGTGTTACACGCACCGGTATGTGGATCCGTTTAAACAGCTGAGTCATATTCATTGGTATGGTGATACCACATTTGGTTTCTCTACCATTCCACTGACAGATTCTTTCTAATTTGGAGATACTATGGAAATACTATGTTGCCATGAATATCTCCCACAAATTGTTTTACGGATATGAATTTCACTAAGATGAAACTTGCTAAGCTGTAAGTTGAGAATTTTTTAATGCTTAGGTAGCTTCAAATATGATTCAAGTGAGTGTATTTTTTATATTTCTGTAAGTAATATACAAGATTCCAATTTCCTTACCTCTTTTTATTATTTTTTTTACCATGCCTCTTACTCTTACATTCCATCATCATCATTTTGTTTGTATTGGTTTAGGTGTCTACATCTTTTGAGTCAGGGTATTATTCCATAGCCCAGGAGTTCCAGGACTTATATGTATGTCAGGATGTGTTCAAATTCAGAGCAGTTATCCTGCAAAGCCTCTGAAGTGGGTTTTGTGGGCCCGTGTGTGTGTGTGTGTGTGTCTGTGTATGTGTGTGTGTGTGTGTTTATGTTTCATCAATGAAAACATTTGCCTTAGAATTTTCTTTATGGAAAGTATATTTTTAAGTTCTAAATTTATTATCTATATTAGAAATATTTAAAATTTTAGTTTTCTGTTTGTTGAGAGATATTAGACTAGTTTTGTATTTTTAGGGGTGCATCTATTTTTGAACCCTTAGACATCTTATACATTTTTAAAATTATTCTCTCATACATTATATTTCGACAGATTCCCCTCCTTCCAATCTTTTCAATCCTCCCACCACCTCACCTCCATGATCCACTCCTCCTCCACTTCCCTTCAGAAAAGAGCAGGCCTCCTTGGGATGTCAGCCAAACACAGCATAGCAAGTTAATTTTTAAAACCACTGTTTTCTTCTTGATTTTGATCATGTGTGCTCCCTGCATCCTTGGCATTCCGCTGATCATTAGGGTAAATGTTGCTGACGTTGTAGATCTGGACAAAGAATGGATGCTAATATCTATGTGTTTCCTATTTTAATATTTCCCAGACTGTTTATTACTTATTTCCTTGTTCTTGGTTTCAGTTTAGTCTGTTTATTTTTATTAATCTGCAGTATGATGGTAGACAACATCCTTGCTTTTCTAATGACGTCACTTAAATTTATATATTCTGTCTAATTCTGTCCTAACTGGAGTCTCTGCTTTGGGTATATTGTACTTTCCTTTCTGATCACTTCAGTTATCGTGTGTGTGTGTGTGTGTGTGTGTGTGTGTATTTATTTGTCCTCCCCATCCCTCTTTCTCTCTTTTTCAGTGATGTCTGTTTATGTGCACCTGAGTAGGTTAGTAGTGTACCTCTGTATGGACAGTTCGAAACCGGAGGTCACATGGTCTTATTCTATTTTTGGAAAGCCTGTACCTTAACCACTGGTTGGGGCGGCTGCCCAGAAAGTTTCTAGTATAACTTCTGTCTCCACTTCCCTGTGCTCTGACTGCAGGTGTTTGCTAGTGTGTCTGGACATTTGCATGGGTACAAGGGATCTGAACTCCGGCTCCTATGCCCGAACAGCAAGTTCTTTACCAACTGAGCAATCTTCCCAGCCCTTGTAGCATACACTCAGGATAAGTTTTTAAGCTGTTTTTTCTTAGCTTCTCAATGTCTAGAGAATAAACCCCACCACCACCACTTTGTTTTCAATATATGATTTAATTCTGTTTTGATCAGAGAGCATATTTTTCATAGTCTTGGTTCTTTTACATATTGAAATTTGTGTTATGCTTTTAGCATGTGAAGATTCAGGAAGGATGCTCCAGAATCTTGACAGGAACATGTATTCTACAGTCACCAAGCAGGAAGTAATATATAACTTATGTCTGCAGGGTGGCCTGTGGGATTCTTTGGGTCTGCATCTTCTCTTATTTCCGGTTTAATCATACTATACATTCCTGAGAATTGACTATTGATGCTTTCAAATCATTGTCATGACTTGTCTATTTTTCTTCATTTTTGTCAATATTGCCTTCTTGCTTTTGAGCCCTCTTATCAAGTGCAGATATCTTTGTAATTATTATATCATTGATACTTCCATCACTACTGTCATTTAGTTTGCTAATAATAAATCTTCCCACAGTCAATATATTCTGCATTAATACAAATACTAATATTCCCTTAAACTTGAGCTTTCATGGTACACAAATCTTTTTTATTTTACATTGAAAATAGCCTCTTTTTAGAGTACATATGTTCTGTCTATTTTATTTACATTAATTTGAATCTTCTGAGTCTGTTGTGTCTCCTGAATGGAGGCTCCAATTATTTTATCAATTTTCTCATCCAGTTTGAACTTTCTGCTTTTGTATAAAAATATATCATCCATTCACAGTTGATGAAACAATTATGCCTTGGTATTATCCCAAGTATTTTGCTCTTTGGGAATTTTATTCTTTTATTTTTATTCGATGAAAGTTTCTTTGCTATGTTTATTTCTGTGGAATAGAAGCTTTAATTGTGTAAATTTAATTTCTTTGTTGCTTTTCTTATTGCTTTAAAATTTATTTTATGAGTGTTTGTCTGAATAATGCAATGCACATTTTAACTCCGAGCAAGCTAATTTAGACTGAACCCTGGCGAAATATAGGAATTTGCTGTAACATAGCTTCAATTATTTGTGCTGTGATTATTGTGTTTTATGTGTCTCTATGTCTAGAATCTGAATAGAGAATGCTATAGTTTTCATTTCCTTCTACCTCACATTTTAAAGCTTAGGAGAGAAAGGAGGAAATACGTGTGTCCCGTATATATTGTTGCATTTACACGTATATTTAGGTGGGCTATTTTGACATTCTTTAACTTTTTATGTTAATTTGAGCTACCACCTGCTTTTATTTCTTTGTAGCATAAATGATTCTGGTTTCTCATGTACACCATGTTAGCCTAAAAAGCACCATTTACAGCCTTCAATTACCTGGCATGTCTTTGTTTTGTCTGCAGTCTTGAGGGATACATTTCCTGCCAGAATGACAGAGTTTCACTGTTCATTTTGCTTCCATTGGTATGAACATGTTACTTCTCTGCCTTTTAATCCCCTTTGTTTCTGAGGGAATGTAATATTTTATCTTCATCTCGGTATAACATGAAATTCTCCTTGTCTCTAGCTATGATCCACAACTGGTCAAAACGCAGAATGTATGTCACTATGTGGTGCCCAATCCCAGCTACTCATATACCTAAGGCTCAGGTAAATTTTGGAAAGGCGGAATAAACACTCTAAGAACTAGAAGGCCATGATGTCTGCTATGAAGCAGTGTCTTCTACATATGACGGAAAAGCTGTTCTCGTGAGCTCTATACACAGTATGGTTTCTTCAACAAGATTGGCATAATCACACCAGTTGATATGCTAAAACAGATGGGGTAATTATTCCACACAGTCCCATGCCTAGAAAAAAAGCTGTATGGAGACAAGTCCTGGTGTTTGTGTGTATGTTTATGTGAGAGAGAGACAGAGACAGAGAGAGAGACACAGAGAGAGAGAGAAAATTAGTCTCCATCAGAGAGGTGCTCACATAAGTTTTCCAAGTCTGGTTAGCCTTGGACATATGTACATATGATGGACATATGTATATATGAACAAATCTTAAAGGATTCAATATGTTATACATACATGTATTTATAGATATCGATGATATATATATATATATATATATATATATATATATAAATATGTATCATTTACAGTAACAATGATAATTAAGAAAAGATCATGAATTTGTATGGCGGGCACAAGAGAATTTGGAGGGGATAGAGAAAAGGGTGTGAGTGATTGCAATGCGTATGTAAGTACTTCTCAAACATATTTATGAAATATATGCTACAATATAACTACGCATGAATCTCTTAATATTTCTCTTACTCGGAATTTGTTAATCTTCATTAATTTATAGATGAATACTTTTTGCTAACATTTGGGGAGCTTCGGGGTTATACTCTTTTCATCTTTTGCTCCCCCTCTTTCCTTTCACTTCTTGAAAGTTCCATGATGTGTTTATTGATATCCTTCAGTTTCAGCTACTTATGAGATATTTCTCCTTGAAAAACACATCTTGGACATATCTTATTGTTCTGTCTTTAAATCAGTGAGTTTTTTTTTCTTTTGGTATCTCAGTTCTGTGATCCAGTTTCCCTAATGTAATTTTCACTGAATATTCCTCTCATAGAATTTTTACATGGCTATTCTTATACTTTCTATTTATTTATTTATTTATTTTTTACTTATTTATCCATTGTTATTCTCATATTATTTAAATATAGGTTTTTTTTTTATCAATTGTAATCTTTTCAGTACTTTGAAGTCTCTAGTAGGAACAATATTTGGGTCTCCTCAAAGACCTATTTTATTTTATTTTTTGATATTTGTTACACTTTCTTCTTTCTTTGTATTTCTTATATTTTTTCCTGAAATCCAAAACAATTTAGGGAATATATTGAGCTAAAACTCAATGTTTTCAAGGTTTATTTCTAATAATGTGTATGTACATGAATTCTGGTTTTTATGGAGACCAAAACAGGGCCTGGGGTCCCCTGGAACTGGGGCAATAGGTGGTTGTGTGCCCCCTTCTGTGAGTGTAGGGTGTAGAAGGGAATGGTTGCCTCTGGAAGAGCAACATGTGCTCTTCACTGCTGAGCCATCTCCCCAGCTCCCATGAATATTGATTTATCTTATTTGCCCAAAGTTTTTTACTTTCATTTCCTTTGTTTTGTTTTGTTCATAGTAACTCCCTTTGACTAAATCCATAGAAAATGTGGTGTGTGACTGCTGTTGTTCCTGCTCAATTTTAAAAATAAATCTGAGTTTTATTTATACATGTTTTCCTGTGTCACAATGATCTGTGTAGCTTTGTGATCAAGCTGTGTTTGAGAGGTTGTGCTCAAACATCTCAATTCAAGACGTCTCTACTCTCTGCCAATAAATCTGTGTATTGTGAGACACAAACTCCAACTCATTCACATTTTAAATTGGCTGTGATTTATACTTTCTTCAGGTCCTGTTCCACATATGTGTAGACTTTCAGCAAGCATCATGTGTGGGGAAAACTTAAGTTTTAGGCTCACCTTGTGGGTGTGCATTATCTATTAGTTATGAAAGAACTGACAGAGAACTCAAGGCACCTGATGGCTGTTCCATATCTCAGAATCTCTTTGAAATTTCTGACTCTGCCACATTTTCGTTTGGCTCACTGAGTATTAATTGGTTGGAGGTGGTGATGGCTGGATTCGCTGACAGTGCTGTTTGGTGTAGGATGCTTTCTTTTTCCTGCTTCCTGCAAGTCAGCCTTCTCCTTTGATGAGTTTGTTTCTCACAGATGGGCCCAGCTAATGTTAGAGCCCTCAGGGCGGGAGATGAGTAGGCAGCGGAAGGAAGCAGCTAAAGGCAAGGATGACACCAATTGGAGTTTTCACTCATTTAACCTGTTTTTAATTTTTTTTTGAGAATCTATTATATGAGGACTGTGTTGACATCATTTCCTCCTTCCTGACTCCCTCTAGCTCTTTCCATATACCCCCTCACTTGTTCTCAACTGCATGGCTTCAATTTTAAGGGCATTTATTCTTTAGTTGTTATTGTTATAGACAAACATGTATGAAGCCTGATGAGTTCATTTAGTGTTGCTCACATGTAGGGTATATGTGAACACAGCACTGCAACCATGGCCTCATTCCTTAAAGTAGGTATATCTGTACTCTATGCAAAGCCAAATATATTAACCTAAATTTAGTAGACAAATCTGAAAGTTCAGCTGTTCAGGATACTTTGCTTTGACCTTAGCTGCGGATCTATTATGAGAAAAGACATTAGAGTAGATTTCCATCAGAGGAATTGCGGTCAGTTATAAATAAACACCTTTGGTCTTAGGTTTTGAATGTAGCAGGAGCTTATTGATAGGGCAGATGGAGATTATAATGATATTAATAAGATTCAGCATCTCTTGAATACATTCCCTCTTCTAGGTACTGAGAAGGGTTTGGCAAACTGTCGTTATTTTCTGCTTTGATGTCCTGCTGGTGAAAAAGCAGAAACCAGCCGGAGCAGGCCGCATGGTTAGACTCGCAGATAGCGAGGAGATGAGCTGGATGGGGTCTGTGGGTGGACACTCGCTGAATGAACCCCTGTTGCTTGCTGGCTGTGGAATGGGGCAAGTCATCTCTAGAAACGCCCTTAGGAACTAGATGAAAATCTGAGAAAAATTTTCCTTGCCTTGGCTAGTTGTAAAGTAGTCTGATAAAAAAGACAATCACTGTAAATTTTCAAATGAGACCAGTTTATGCAATAATAGTGATGCATAGTTCCAGTTTACATCAGTTTCTGTGCTGGTCCCCGGAAAACTGCTGCTCTCTAAGAGGGTCCCTAACAATCAGTTTCCCTGAATGTTGACGTACCATTTGCCATACATATTGGGAGTATATCCACCACAATAAGTAGACATTTCCACCATTTAGCATGGTAGAAAACAAATCATTGAGGGGCTAGGCAACGCTAATTAGAATTTCAGAGATGCTAAATCTAAGGGCATTTGTTTTGCAGAACAATAGGTTGCAAAAACAAGGCCATACCCTCTAGTAATTCTTCCCCTTTGAACCAATATTCTGCAAATTACAATGAAATATCAGGATAGCATGTTTTAGGATGCTGAATCTGGATAGACTTTATTAATTTCAGATGAAAATGGAACAAAAATATCTGAAATGGGAAGAATTGCAATTCTGGGCAGCTTCACCCCCAAGCTTTGTGATGTATGACACTGGATCTGTTAGGCTTCTTATCTGTCACCAACTGTGGCTAGTCACATTTACTGAAACACAGATGCTCATCCTGATAGTATGTGTTTGCACTGAATTCGGGCACTCAGGAACCCTGGGCTCCTGTCAGAAGACACCTCTTCCAGCAGGATGCTTTAGTTTCAATGAGAAGTCGCAGAAAAAGTAATTTCTGACATTTGCGCAAGTGTGACAATAAAGAAGAGTGTTAGCCATGTCGAGCCTCTCTGTCCAATCATGCTGACCTAGGAGACCTCAGTGCTAACGCCTCGTAGGGCCTAGAACATAGACCTAGCCACTCGTGTGCGGTCGTTCAGTTGCCTTCAGCACAATCATACTCAGTGCAAAGGGTAAGATGTCTTTGCTGTGCAATCATTTAAGCACGAAACACCTATTTCGTATAGGCAGGAAGGGACTGATGACTGGATGCGAAAGGGACCGTCATTTTCAAGGCTCGAGAGATAGCAAGACGTCACCATCTCTGCAGCCTCGGGCTATGAACATGACCTGTTCATTCATCCATCCATCATTTTATTAAGCAGTGTCTGGACATGGCCCGGGCTAGATGTGGGAAGAATCGCCAATATGCAGAGGGCATGTTCATTGCTCTATTTGATGTCCTGATCCTGTTTCTGTCCCTTCTGTTCTCGCTCTCTGTCTCGCTCGTGCCTACAGCAGCTGTCACATGTCATTTCTGTGAACAGAACTTAATTAAATTTCACTAAGAATAAGGATCCAATTGCCCTCGTACTGCAGGTAGACTGTAGCTGTGTCACCTCTGCCTGTATTCTGTGACCTTGCTTTGGGACATGCTTTATTCACCAGAGACCATCCTCTCTTTCTCTCAGTAAACACTCTACGTTCTATTCACTGTTTGCCTTAAGATGCAGCATTATTGATTATGTTAGCTATGAAATGGTTTTAAAAACACAATTTCAAATAGCATGAGCTGACCTCACACTCTGTAGCCAAGATTTGTCCCAAATTTCGGAGGCTCCTGATGCTACTTCTTTATAACCGGGATGAAAGGAGTGTATGTATTCTCATGATTATCTTGTCATTTAAATTCTCTGTAGACTTATCTAAACATAATACAGGAGTAGTAATTACCCATGTTGTAAGGATTCCAAGACATTCAATAGCTGCTCAAAATAAAGGTGCACACTACTCATTCATCAATTTTCCTTTGTATCATGTGGTCATTCTCAAAACTCAGAGAAAATGAAAAGCAAGTATGCATATGTATATATATATGTGTGTGTGTGTGTATATGTTTGTACACACACACACAAATACATACACACATATGCATTTGGCCAACAGAAATGCTAATAACAGACACATTCTGTCAGTTGTATATTTTGTTAACCATCTTACCTTAATATTTATTGTTGTACTTATTTGATAAAGAAACTGAATTATAAGAAATCATTAATTACTTCCTACCATCACTTCTAAGATTACTTTGATGGAGTGTTGAATCAATTGTTAAACTGACTAGGTTTATAAGATTCTTCAGTGAATGTGGCTGAAGGGAGTGTCCTAGTTAGGGTTACTATTGCTGTGATGAAACACCATGACCAAAACAACTTGGGGGTAGAAAAGGTTTATTTGATTTACACTTCCATGTAACTGTATATTATCAAAGAAAGTCAGGACAGGAAATCAAACAAGGCAGGAACCTGGAGGCAGGAGCTAATGCAAAAGCCTTTGAGAGGTGGTGCTATTTACTTAACAGCTTGCTCTTCCTGGATTACTCAGGTTGTTTTCTTATAGAACCCAGGACTGCCAGCCCAGAGAGAGCATCACTCACAATTGGCTGGACCCTCCCCCGATCAAAGAAAATGCCTTATAAGCCTGCCAACAGGTTGATCTTTTCTTCTTCTTCTTCTTCTTCTTCTTCTTCTTCTTCTTCTTCTTCTTCTTCTTCTTCTTCTTCTTCTTCTTCTTCTTCCTCTTCCTCTTCCTCTTCCTCTTCCTCTTCCTCTTCCTCTTCCTCTTCCTCTTCCTCTTCCTCTTCCTCTTCTTCTTCTTCTTCTTCTTCTTCTTCTTCTTCTTTTCTTCTCCAACCACAGTTTCTCCTCCCTCCTCTCCTTTCCCACATCCACTCCTCTATCTGCCTCCATTTAGATAGGGTAAGGTCTCCCTTAGAATCAACAAAGCCTGGCACATCAAGTTGAGTCAGGATCAAGCTCCTTCCCCATGCATCAAGGCTGAACAAGGCATCCCACCATAGATAATAGGTTCCAAAGAGCCAGCTCATGCATCAGGGACAGGTCCTGGTGTCACTGCTAGGATTTCCACAAAAAAAACAAGCTACACAACTGTCACCCAGATATAGAGGGTCTAGGTCAGTGCCATGTCAGCTCCCTAGCTGTACATCCAGAGTTTGTGAACTCCCACAAGCTCAGGTGAGCCTCCTCTGTGGGTTTGTCCATCATGATCTTGACTCTCCTCCCCCTTGATCATATAATCCTTCCATCCCTCCGCTCTCTCTTCAACTGTACTCCCGGAGCTCAGCCCAGTGCTTGGCCGTGGATGACTGCATCTGCTTCCATCAGTTACTGGGGGAAGGCTCTATGAAAATTAGGGTAGTCGCCAGTCTGATTACAGGAGAAGGCCAGTCAGGTACCCTCTCTCTCCACTCTTGCTAAGAGTCTTATCTGGGCTCATCCTTGTGGGTTCCTGGGAGTTTCCCTGGCACCAGGTTTCTCCCTAACTAATGACTTCCTCTATCAAGATATCTCTTTGATTACTGGGGGAGACATTTCTTAATGGAGGTTGCCTCCTCTCAGATGACTTCAGCTTGTGTCGAGTTGATATAAAACCGGCCAGTACCTTGAGCAACATTCCATGTCACAGAAATGGAAAGATCAGCAACTCTCATCTCTTAGCTCTTTTCTGATAGCAGCACCTTCATCTACTATTCTGGGAAGGAGGGCGGAGGTGAAAGGGATGAGCACAAATATGATGCTCTTACTGGGAGTTAGGTCCGGGGATTCTCTCTCTCCCGAGACTATCAATCCCCAGGGTTTAGGACAGGTGCTGGTCTTATCTCACAGAGAGTGCTAGAACTGCCCCACTCCATCCACCTAGCCCTTCAGGACGGGGCTGAGATAAAATCTGATGAGGGCTACAGAGACATATATTACTGAGTCAGCCACCTCTCATCAGTGTTCGTCACCAGGCACCGAGAAATGGGTCTGGGGGAAGAAAGCTAAAGACATATATTAGACATGTATAGTAAAATGGAAGTGTGCATGTATGCATGTGCGTGTGTGTGTGTATGTCTGCATGTGTAAATGGAGGCCAGAATGTTAAGCACCTTCCTCAATTACTTCTCTGCCTTTCTTTTTGAGACAAGTTTTCTCACTGAACTCGGAGTTTACTGATTTAACTAGGCTGCTTAGTCAGGAAGTTCCGGAAACTCCTTTCTCCAGTGCTGGGATCGAGGCACATGCTGCCATGCCTAGATCCTTCCATGGGTTCTGGGGGGACTGAAGAACTCAGATCTGCTGTGTGTGCAGCATTTATTTTACTAAGTGAGCCATCTCCCTCTCCCTCCAGTAAATGGAGCTTTGCTTTTCTCAGAATTTCCAGAAAACTCTTTGGAAAGAGCAAGAAATTTCTGATCCAATATGTCAGGATAAATGTTGATACACTCATGGATTCTTCTAATTCTGCCCCCTAAAAACTATCTAGATTGGTAGCTTGAAAAAGAACTAGAGTATTGGACAAGAAGCAGTAATAGGAAAGAAAGGTAAGCATCAACTTTAACCTGGCAGGTAAAGGAAAGGGACGGGAAGTGATAGACCTGCCATATGCTTTGTCAAGGTGGACTTGGGAGCCATGATGAAAACATGGCAGCAGTGGCTAACAGAAATTTGCCTTTTGGATAGAAAAAGGGATGTGGTTCAGAAGGTCAGACCTATGAAACTTAAGTGATTCATTCACTTGCCTGTATCTTTCACAAGTTTCCACTTTTCTTATGATTGTCTACTTGTGTCTGATGTGCATGTGTGTTTAGGAATGCTGTCATGGTGCATATGCATATTCCAGCTACCCCGTTTAGTTTGTCATATGGATGCCTTTACCTCTGTCTCTTCGATGCTGGGGTTATAGGAGGCTTGCACACTCAGAGTCCTTACACTTGACTTGCAAGTGTTTTATCCATTGAACCATCTCTTCAGATCCTCCCTTGTTTACTATTGAGTTCTGAGAAGACTGCTGTGTTTGCCTTATTCACCATGGTCATAGCTAATACCCAAGTTGACATTGTTCAAAGGATGAAGGGATGGTTGAGCATTTCTTGAGTCTCCTAAAGTACTTTATCATGTCTGGGACGGCATGGATATTCCATTCTAGCCCATCTCCTGTCTGTTACATACAATGTAGACATTGTGACTTAAAAAACTCTTAGTTACTTTCCCATCACTCCACTTCACACAGTAGATTATTACTGTGAACATTATTCTCTAAACATTCCGATATGCTTGAATCACTCCAGGGCTTGCTTCACAGTAGCCATCTGCGATGTGTTACCTAAGATGAGCATCTCTTGTGGTAGCCACCAGAGCATCTGTCAAGTCCCTTTCCTTGTAGCAGGAAGGAGGAAAAAGACAAGAGGCTTTGGAATTGTTCTCCTACCTAAGAGGCAGTTGGCTCTGAGGTTCAGAGCAATGGTGCTTGGCCCTAGCTACGAAGCAGCTGGGGATTTGTAGACATGCAAGGGTGGTACCCTTTGCTTGACCAATTAAATCGGAATTGATGGGTGTGAGAAGGCTCTGGCTTGGACCATTTAAAAGCTCCCCAGGTACATCATCGTGTGGTCAGTCTTGAAAGCTTATGAGTCGTGGTTCTTTAATTTTGCTCTAGTTAGGATCACATTAGGAAATCTTAAAAATCCCCAAGCTTATGGTACATCCCATATCAATTAAATCAAATCTCTGGAGTTCTACCAAGAGCTCTACTTTCTTACAGCTCCCTCCACAATCCCAATGAGCAGCCAAGTGTGAAAATCAGTATGGGAGTCTATGAGACTGTGTATACACTTGATATAATGAGCTACTGTTATTTGCTCATTGAATTCCAGTTAGTACCACTGGCGTAGAGCTTTGACTAAAACTAAATAGATGCTTAACCATCCTATAAGGCTATCCTTTCAAATAAATAAACCTTACCAGTTAATCATGCAGAGGGGACTAATTGTCTTTTTTTTTATTATGTCATGATTCCTAGGTATCAGAAATAGCAGAAATAAAATTAGCCACTATTGCTTTAGTACTGGGTCTTCAGAGCAGCCTTGAGAAGCGGATAATACCATCCCAAGTTTAGAGACAAGGAAGCTGATACTTACAGAAACTAAAGAACAAGTCCAAGGTCATTCAGGGGAAAGGGATTGGAAATAGGGCCTGGCCTATGCTCTAACGACACAAAGGCCCAGGTTCTCCTTACAACACTTGGCTTCCGTTATATAATAAGAGCTGCATTGAAATATAATTTATATACCATAAAACTCATTTTGTTTAAGTGTGCAGTGATTTGTAGGAAATTTATAGCGTTGTACAGCTATCACCACATCTCGCTTTAAAACATTTCCATCAGTCCTGAAAGATCCCTTGTGCCCATTTATTTGATTGGCTTCAAAGAATGGAGGAGCAGATGCATGGAAACCTGGGTTTTATTCCCAACCCTGCCATTTATATAGTCCTCTGACCTTGAAGAATACAGCAACCTCTCTGGGCCCCAGTTATTTTTAATTAATCACTCAGAGATAATAATTCCTGCCCGAGGAGAAAGGTCACATAAAGCGCAGGGAGGTGCACTGTCGCGCAGCGCCCGGAGAGTGGAAAGTGCTGCCGTTTTCAAATGCCTGGGAATCATTTTCACCTTCAGAGCGATTTGGATCTGAAACCGAGCTCAGAGAGGCGCAGTCTCACAAGCCCAGCTCTCGCTCCCTCTCCCTCACTTTTCTCCTTTCCTTATTCTCTCCCCTCATCGATGCGTGTCTCCTGACACTCCTCGGCGAAGCCGCATTTCCACCAGGCATCTCAGCGGGCGACAGCGTACATCTCTTCTGACCGCTGGAGTGACAGTTGATATTCAAGTCAGTGTGGCATCGAGCTCTGCTATGGTGCTTCAGGGTTTTGCCGTTGCTGGCAGAAGCCTGAGGTGCTCATATGCTCCTGTAATGACTAACTGTCAGGGAGATGCATGGTGTCCTTTCTGCGGGAGAACACAAACAGATGTGGCGCACCATGGTATTTCTGGCTCCTTAATTAGCACTGTGATGGGTGACAAGGGGTCCGATCGGATGCATTCCATCAGAGCCACAGGAGAGTCAGGCCAAAGTATCGTCTTGTTGATCTGGCTCCCAAGTAAACAGCCAACTTTGTTGAGCAGCATATGCGCTCACGGCATATCTTTTTAAATTGTTTTAAGCTTGAATGTTTGGCTTGGGCTCGTGTGTGCACGTATGTGCTCTATGTATGAATGCACGGGTATAGGACAGAGGTTGATATCTTTCTCGGTGTCTTACTTTTTGACCCAGGTCTCTTCTTTAAGCTGGAGAGCTCCATGGTGGCTAAACTGACTAGCCAGAAAGCCCCAGGGATTCACCAGCCTGTGGCCCCAAGCCCTGTAACTGAAGAAGCTATTGGCACATCATGCTGTTTATGGGGTTTCTGGGGATTCAGACTCTGGTCCTCATGCTTACACAGCAAGCACACAAATCAGTGAGTTATGCTGCCTGTTCCCTTGGGATATTTTACTGTCTTCATAGAGCATATCCTGGACTGGTGTCCCTTTGCAATAATCACTTTCTGTAGATAAGAACATCAATGCACAGTCAATAAGTTATGAATAGTGCTTGAATCTCTGAGTAATTTTTTTCCATCTGCCTTTCTCCACATTGCAGTATCCAGTCCTTATCATCTACCTATAAATGCTTACCCTTTTTACCCAGCATTTTAGCGTCTTCACTTTTGGCTAATCCCCATGCAGTAAAGGTTCCAGGTCTAAATCTCACATTGAGTGACATAGTTGACCTCTTCACATTAAGCCTGCCCAATTTAGACTCTTCAGACGGGTGAGCATTCAGGTTAAGGCTTCACCTTTGTATTTAAAGCTTCTAGTCACAAGTATTTGGGAGATGTCTACTATGGATGAAACATGGGAGCCATCCTTGGGGACTAGTTAACGAATCATCTAAATACACAATGAATATGTTAGGAGCTTCCTTTCAAGCCAAGATGGTCTAGAAGCCAATCAGTTGGTGATTATAGACCATTTCTAAGAGGGTCCTAATAATCCCAAGGCTAAAATGATACATGTGTGGTTATTTCTCCAATGAATTCCAACTCTTAGCACCTCTGCCTCAGATTCCCTTCTGATCCACACAGCTAGGCACCAGTGTGGGAGATACGAGCCTCGTCCCATTGAGCATCTGGCAGATCTCACTGTCCCCAGCCACAATGCAAAGCTGGAACAGACAGCTGCATGGGAAAGGCGATGGTGATATAAATACATGTTTAATTGCACATCAATTACAATTACTTACTAGGCTGCGTTTATTTAAATGCAGTGTAATTAGAGCAAAAACCTTGATTTAATCATAACCCTATCAAACGCAGATCCCTTCTTCTTCCCCGCATAGCCGTGCGCCTTCTGTTGCCCTCCGTGCTGATGCTGAAAGAGGAGCGGAGGAGGCAGAATTCATTCAGGGCACAGGCCCTCGCAGAGTATTCTCTCCTCCTCCCGGACCTCTGCTCAGGAGCTGCAGAGCAGTTCACTCTGCCCTCTTCTCTAACAGTTCCTGATGAGGGGGACTGATTAGCTAGAGTGACTTATTAGAAGTATAACTCATCCCTGATGGCAGGCTTCATAACCCAGGCGCCCAAGATTAGTAAGGACATTACATAGGTTCAGCCTCCAGAGATAAATTACTTCTTGGAATGGACCCTCTCCGAGGGCCTATGGCTTATTTCTTATCACTGTTGATGGGGCCGGACTTGACATTGCTGCAAAGGGGTGGACAGCAGGCAGGCACACTGTCTTTCACAGTTAGCTCCAGGCTGTATCTCTGTTCATCTCCCACTTTCTTTCATTATCTCTTGCCTTTCCTGTCCCTGCCTCCCAAGAGACCAAAATGACATCTCTGTGTGTTTGAAAAGAGGATGCCCTTTCTCGGTCCAGGCATAAAAGCATTGCTCTGCTGAACCCCTAACAATGAAAATCTCGAATTTTGTTGCTTGATTTTTCTCCCCTCCCCAATGACTGTATCTATGACTTCTGGGAAGCAAAGTAGAAATAGACCTTATGCCTGTTTCATGGAATGGATAACTGAGAGTTGGATCTAAAAGAGGGAAGAGCTGACACATATTCATGTGAGACAATTGTGTGATTCTTGGCTAATCTCTTGGTTCACATAGGTAATCCTCATACTTCCTGTCAGACAGAAAATGGACATCTTTTTAGAGCCTTAATATTACAATAACGTGCATTGAGTTTTGATTCTGTGACCATTGTTTATTATCCTTTATAGCGGAATATGAAGTAGTCAACACTGCCATTTCAATTATCTAGATTAGAAAATAGATAGGCAAAGGAGTTAGTAATGTTGGCTTGAAATTACGAAGGTAATCTTGAGATGATCACTAATGTCTGTGGAATGTAGAACCAATAATACCTTAGACACCATATATATATATACATATGTTTGTATGTATATATATATGTGTGTGTGTGTATACACATACAGACAGACAGACAGACAGACACACATATATATAAAAATATAAATATATATCCCAGACAGACATTATGGTGGAGACCTCAGTCATTTCCCAGATTTATGTCTATTCCCAGCTCCTAGGCACATCACATATTCACTGCCTCTTCAACCCGCTCCCATTCCTGTCCCCCATGGCTGGCACATGGACCTCAGCACGGCTTACTCTCCGTTGACTCCTTCAGTTGCTGTCTGCATTAGTGCTCTTCCTCTGTCCTTACTCATCAGCAGAGGTGAACTGAAAAGAGGCAAATTCCTTGCCACTGCTGACGCTAACCCTCTAACTGCTCCCCACCCTTCCCCTCCTCTTGTGATTCTCCTCCCACTCCTTCTGACTGCTGCTCAAGCTGCTCACTGCACATCTTTGCTCTGGTCTCTGACCTCCTTTTATTTCCTATCCCAAAATATATGCTTTGTATGTATTTTTCCCCTCTGGTTGGACTCCTCTGAAGTTTTTCCTCCCTTCCTTTGTCCAGTTAACTCTCTCCCGTCCTTAAATCTCAACTCTAAAAATGCCTTTCTCTCGGAGACCTTTCCTGACTCTTCCCGAGAAATCAGATCTCCTGTGACACACGTAGAGGCTCACTCTGTATGCTCTCCTCTAGCTACTTCACTCCACTCTGGCTCCCTGGTGGACTCTGAGATGGAGAGGCAAGAACATCGCTGGCAGCACCTAGCAGGGGTTCAGTCAATACTGACGGACGTGATGAGTGAACCCACTCAATTTAGAAGTCACTTCTCCATTTCCTCATGTCTGTCTTCCTCTTTACAACTCCTTTACCATATCCCACACCAGAGCTTCTTCGTTCCCAAATGTTTTTCTTGTCAGTGAAGCAGTGAACTCTTGCTTTTATTGCGAGCCCTTGCCAGAGTTCCCTTCTTTCCAGAATCGTCTATACAGTTTCCCTTTTGGGTCTGACCAGTGAACACCTTACAGTCACTACACAGTCTAGGGTCCTACTTTGGCAGATGGTATATAAGCCTTTGGTGTTATTCAGTCTCCACAGCATAATCTCCCAGTATGGAGACATGGTGTTTAGTAGAATATGAATGGACAATGGGAAAAAATACTCAGTATTAAAATATGGATAAGTAATCACTAGATGCTGCATGGTAGATTGAAGAAAATGATTTAGAAACCAGGCTTGTCAGAAATTCTCTTATATTTTAATATGGTGGGGCTGTAGACAGCATCCCAGCTCACCAACCCCAAGCAATATTCCCAGATGGTGTCAGTATAATACTAAAGCTTGGAAGAATGAGTAACAATTATGGCTTCAAGGAGTTCTCAGGTCACCAAGGGCTGGTGTCTATGTGTATGTGCATGCACATACATGCACACGTATGTATACTGTGAGTGTGTGTGTTCACAAATATGTGTCTGTGTATAGATGGAGAGACAGCAGGAGCTGAGATGATGTACTCCAATACGATGCCTTCCTTCCTCTCCTTCTTCATTGATTTTTTCTTCTAATTTTTCTAAAAATGATCACTAAGAGCCTATTATGTTAATGACAAGTTTCTAGGCACTTGGTATTCCACACATACCAGCATCATCATGCTGCTTTTTAAGAGTTTATCTCTTGGGTAGAGATCAGAGTTACCGTTTCAGGTTACAGAGCAATCATAAGCCAAAGTGATAGTAGGAGAAAGGTGGTATGTGCCACAAAACTGGAAAATTTGAATGACGTAGGGAGATGCTAAGTCTCTGGAGATAGAATGAATGAGGAGTGTGTGTGTGTGTGTGTGTGTGTGTGTCTGTCTGTCTGTGGACACATGTATACAAGCATATAAAGTAGGGTGTGCAAGACTAATCTGAAATACAATTACATACAGACTGCAAGCTGTTTAGCACCCCTTAAGACCTCCTATATTTGATTTGTTAAGCAAGTATGAAATCTTGTAAAAGAATCAGAACCACAGGAAGACTAATGTCTTTCCTACTTCCGCAGAGCTTCCTGGTGCTATGACCAAGATTCCATACTAGGCTCAACCCCTCCGAAATTTATTGCTCTTCTGCTGTCAAATTAGTGAAAGCATACTTGAAGGTGTGTGGAAAAGAGAGAGGCTACTGCTAATCATTGTGCTGGAGAATATGAAAAGAGCAAATAAATGAGTCTAGTTGTGACCAACACATAGTGGAAGTTTCTAGCACTGGTCACTCAGAAGGACAAAAGTGGTGTTCAGCATATCCCAGGCCAATCTGGTCCTACCAGGAATAATCAGAGGCATTTATATGTATGTAAGGAACACACATAGATAAAACTTGAATACCCGTGTGGCAAGAAGGTGATGTGGGATGTCCTTCTGTGTATGTGTTGCTCTTATTGGTTAGTGAATAAAGCTGCTTTGGTCTATGGCAGAGCAGAATATAACCAGGATGGAAAAGATAAAAAAAAAAAGAGTGGGCAGAGTCAAAGAGACACCATGTAGCTGCTGAAGAAGACAGATGCCTGGAACTTTACCCAGTAAGCCACAGCATTGTGGTGATGCACAGATTAATAGAAATTGGTTAAATTAAGATATAAGAGCTAGCTAGAAATACACTTGAGCCATTGGCCAAACAGTGTTGTAATTAATAGAGTTCTATGTGATATTCATGTCTGGATGGGCAGGAAACTAAAGCTCAGTCTCTCTTCCTACAAAATAGGCTGAAAAAGTCAGCAGGATGGAACCAAAGGTGCAAAGCATCTTTCTTTTCACAAACGGTATGAAGGGGAAGGGTTTGTAGCCCCTTCTAATAAATGCATCTCCCTTAAGGGCCATTGTTTTAGAAATCCACACTATTTGGAATGAGGCCTTTTAGTAAATATCACTTCCACCAAAGATTTTTGTTTCAAGCTAAACACTGAGCAATTCCAGACAGGTTCCATCTCATGGCGTTGCCATGAGAGACTCAGACATCTGCAGCAGATATGAGGAAATCAGCTAGAAACAAACCATAGTGATCTGGCACTGAGCACAGAGCATATGAGAACATAGGGACTGCAGACAACAAACACTTCCAGTCAACCATACTGGATTCTGAATTCCATCTCCAGCTCTTCCTAGCTGTCTGCTCTTGTGCAATGCATGACACTTTCTGGGCTCTGTTTTACTGTGTATAAAATGGGATGAATAGGCATGGGAACATAAGCCAGAAAATTAAATCAGGGATGAAAGAAATTTTAATCTACTGCTGGGCTTTTACTGGGGCTGGTCTGATATTCTCCAAAACTCTGTGTGTGTGTGTGTGTGTGTGTGTGTGTGTGTGTGTGTGTGTGTGTGTGAGAGAGAGAGAGAGAGAGAGAGAGAGAGAGAGAGAGAGAGAGAGAGAGCGAGAGAGAGAGCGCTCAGTGGTTTAGAGGCTGGATATCTCAAAATCCTTATAAAGCAGTCACTCAACAACAAGGAAAATGGCTCAGGTAATTATGCCTAAAGAGAATAAGACCACCTCCATGTCATGTTTCTAGGATTGGAGGAAGCTATGCTATAAGGGTTGAGAATAGAGTCTAACACAAGCAACATCTCAGTGTACTGGCATCCTTATTATTAATCATCAGAGCTCCACCAGGGGAGACAGTATTCCTTCATTCTCTTTGTGCCAGCAATATGGTTTTTCTCTGTGTGTTCTGGCGTATTTTTTATATTCATATAAAGAACATTCTCTCCCTTAATTTTCACTATCTGTCATATTATATTTTTCTAACTATATGAATCTCACTCTCCTGTTTATATGCATATAACTATGTGCACAAAATATGTGTATATGTATGTATATATGTATATGTATACTTGCATAATTTCTTCCTCTTATTTAACCAGCTTAGAAGACTAAGAGCTAAATGCAGCTGTAAAGCACAGAAGCTATTCATTAGGCCCTGATTTATAAATGTTTTAGAGTAACATCCAAGCATGGTGACATTACATGACTGCAAATTCAGCTCCGGTACTGGGACCTTCAGCAGGTCTTTTTTGACAAACAATTCTGAAGAACTTAATGTTTGATAGCCTCCTAATTACAAATTTTTCTTTTCATGTCTCTCTTTGTCTCTGTCTCTTCCTCCTTTCTTCCCCCCCCCCCCCGTATATGTGAGTATGTGTGTGTATCGACTCTCATCTGTTTGGATGAACACACACTTCTATGTTCATGAAAATGTTAGTGAACCAGTCACCTCTAGCAGAAATATCAGTTCTCTGCTATGTTTCTGTAGGCAGAGAGCTACAACAAGGTAGATGGGTATGAGGAAGCCCTACATTCCCTGTTTCCTCACCTTTTAGCTACCCTTATGTCCAGGATGTAGGGATGTTCATCTTATTCCTGCCCTTGATGGCAGTGTAATGCTAATAGATGATTTTAATTTTTAGAATTATTTTCTTCATGTGTCTGTTTAGATTATCTTAATTGGCTTTGGATGCCATATGAAAGTTCTGAATCTCTGAAAACTGGTATTAAAATGATTGTGTGTAAACAGAGACTGATCTTTAGTTTCCCAGTCACCCAGACCCAAATAACCACATAGAAATTATATTAACTGCAAC
The DNA here is from genome assembly GCF_037038515.1 of Microtus pennsylvanicus. Classification (NCBI taxonomy): domain Eukaryota; kingdom Metazoa; phylum Chordata; class Mammalia; order Rodentia; family Cricetidae; genus Microtus; species Microtus pennsylvanicus. The sequence continues at coordinate 25,752,333 of NC_134596.1, forward strand.
ACTGTTTAGCTTATTAACTCAGGCTTCTTATTAACTAACTTTTACATCTTAAATTAACACATTTCTATTCATCTGTATATTGCCATGAGGCTGTGGCCTACAGGAAGGTTCTGGGTATCTGTCTCCTTCAGCAGCTACATGGTGTCTCCCTGTCCCCACCTACTTACTATCTATCTATCTATCTATCTATCTATCTATCTATCTATCTATCTATCTTCTATCTATCTATCTATCTATCTATCTATCTATCTATCTCTATCTATCTATCTCTGCTCTGTTCTGATTTCTTATCTGGATTTATTCTGCCCTGCCATAAGCTGAAGCAGCTTGTTTTTTTTTAAGCAGCTTGTTTTTTAACCAATGTTGTTAAAATATATTCATAGAGTATAGAGGGGAATCCCACCTCACCTCTTCTTTTTTGTCTAAAAATGAAAGGTTTTAACATTAACATAGTTAAATTACATATAACAAAACAGGTATCAAACAAGAATCACTCATACAATATTTAGTTTATTTGTGTCTGGAAAATTTCATATCTATTATCTTTCATCATAATTAAGGAAAACTATAACTATAACTATCTGTCTTCAACTCTTCAAAGACCCCAGAAGGATATAATACTACCTAAGTAAAAAAGAAGTACATTGTAAGCAACTTCTAAAAGTTCTACAATTGGCAGAGATATCTTGCTGTGTAGACAGTGACAAAAACTTATTCTATAGTGTTGGGGCATCCATCTTCAACCTACAGACCCATATTATCTGGCAGACTTCACCATAGAAGCAGGAAATTTGAAGATCTGTGAGCTAGATTATAGTTCCTGCTGTCAGAGAGTTCAAGGTCAAGCAGTAACAAGTTATGCTTTTGATATAATTAGCTAATTACTCTCTGATCAAAAGACTGTGTCAAAGATAGGGTTACTTCTTTGTTAGAAAATATTCATATAAGAAATGAAGCACTAGGAGGTTTATAAATTATTTCAACAATATTCAGAGCTAAAGTATCAGTGCTCAAAATCTGACGTTAATGCTATCAATGTGACTTAAACCTTTACTTTTCTCAGTTTCCCCACTGATGTAACTGTGCACCAAAATCAGTTATTTATATATTTACATATTTATACTTATAAAATACGTATGCTTTATATTTTTAGAATGTTAATTCAATAAATAGAATTTTAGAAATCTATTTATATATTTTAGAATTCAGCATGAGAATCAGATGGCTTAACTCTCACATCAAGCTCTTAGTAACATATGAGGACAGAGCAAAATCCACTAAACACAGTTGTTGGTTTTCCTTTATTGGTGACATTTATATGCTACACAAATTTCTGAGTGAAGACTAAAATGCCTGAAATGGCCAGTTCCAAAGTATCCATGCACACTCATGGATGAACTCTCAAGTTTATCCGCAAGGTCAAACCAGCCATGTGGTCACTAGATAATACACAAAACATGTACCTTTCAATTCATAAGTAGATAATATAAATCAGGTCAAATCTTGATATCCAGGCACTGAGTATACAGCAATTAAATCTATTCATTGCTTTTGATTCACTAAAAAATGAGACTTGTAATCTTCCTTTATCTCCTTTATATTAGTATATTCTTATTCAGTTACCAGGTCTGTAGGCAGATACTGCATATTTTATTTATACATATTTAGGGCCCTCGGTTTTCTCATTTTGACAGTGGACTAAGAGTAGTATATTTTGTGGTATTCTATAATATTTCGTTTTCTCAGTTTATGTATTTGGATCAACAGCAGTGTATGCTTTCTACACATGTTTAGGGTTAAATAAGATAAACAATTCATGTCAATATAGAATCAAAGTCTCTACATGGAATGAGTGGTTTAAAATGTCCTTTAGGTAAACAGGTCCTTGATGAAGTGCACTGTGTAGAAGATCAAGATATATGAAAACAGAAGAATTTAAATCCCAAAGCTTAGCACTACATTACTAATCAGGTACTGTGGATGAAGTGAATCAAAGTGTTTATAGGATTAGTTGAAAACTGTATATTCATAAAGCTAAATGCATGTTAGGAACTTGCAAATTCTCATTCGAAAATGAATGTTCTTTGTACCCTTTTGACCACAGCCTTCACTGACTGTTAAGATTATGGAATGGCCAGAAGAAGAAAGCAGAAAGTAGAATGGGAAATGCTGTGTGAGAAAAAGAGTTCTCATCATGATAGGGTCAGGCATTGTAGATGTAAAGGCGTGCAGTAGCTGAAGGATGCAGGAAACGTCATGGAAGGACCAATAAATGATTGGCCCACATGTTGACTACGGGTAAATGAGCAGTTAAGGGGAAAGCATGTGCTGTCATCCAGAAGGAAGTGAATTTACTCTTACCCACTAGTCAGAGCTTTGAAAACAATTAAAGATAGATTCCAAGACTATAAATGGACTGTGTATGTGGATATATGGGCACTATGCAATGATAGATAATGCCATAGATAAATACTGGAGCTGCAGAGGCACATAGAGGCTAGGGATAAATTATTCCCACAAATAAATATTGCTCCTAGATATTTCAGATGCTTCTCTGTTTATGAACATTTGACATTCACCCGTAAGGAATTGCATATTTTCTCATCAAAGGCAAAAGTGCTCATGAAACTGTTGACTACACATCTGATTAAAGTGTTACACAGTCACGCTACAACTATGACTTGGGCTGGAGCTCTGAGCTCTCGGGGCCTAATGCACGTCTCATTTATGGCATGGCTGGGAAGTCACAGTAATAGCTGCTGGAGGAAGCCCCCTATCACTGCTTGTTCGTCAGCTGAGTTCTCTTTGAAAAGTCCCCATTGTCCCTGTCTGAGATAAGTGGAGAAGACACCATGTACTCCTTGAGACAAAGGGCTGTTGGGGTAGGCATTGATAAGTGTCCCTGTCATAAGTGTGCATGTCACTGTATTCCCCTTCTGAATGGCTAGCGCTTCACATTTTAACTCTGGAAAGCTCCATGGAATCGTGAGCAAGTCAGAATCACATCAGTAAGAGTATGATGGTAGCACTATAAAATGGTATAAGGAGGAAAATAAATGGACTTTCCATCCCAGTGTGTGAAACAGAAAGATCCTAAAGCACACGGTTGATTTTCCTTAGCCTTGAAACAGAAGATAACCTTATATCTTTCTAAGACTTGTCCTGGCTATTATTTTGCAATTATTTCTAGTATACATATTTAACCTCCTGCCTGGTATATGGCCGGAGAATAGGAGCCCCACCCATTTCCTTCCTACCCAGGGTTTGGAATGTACACAGAACCTTTTGCTACTCAGGTGACACAGCTTTGTGTGCCAACAAGCCAAAGTGTCTATGCAAGAGACAGCTACTGCTACATTCTATCTCTTTATAGGAAAGAAGATTCTCTGTTGCACAGATACATTTGATACTTGAAAAAAGAAGTCCCAGCCCAGGGAGATCATGAGTTTTGAGCTCTAAATTGAAGTCTAAAGAAATAGTGAACAACATGTTGGTTTCTAACTATCATTATCATTATTGTTATTATTATTATATTGTATATTATTATTATTACTTGTTTTGATGCATGTGGAAAACCTTGAGGTAGTTTTGTTTTTGCACCTACTAAAAAATGTATTGAGGACTCAATGTACTCAGGAACTGTGCTAAATACACTTTTTATTTGTTTATATCATACTGTCAAAAACCTTACAAATTAACATGCTTCTTATACTCCTTTTCCGTAGTTGAGAAAATAGATTTACAGAATACACAGTGTTTGGATATGGCAATTGGTGTTAGAACTCAGAGTAAATCCGGATCCAATATACCCTAGAGTTTGCCAGCATACTGTTACATTGAATGTCTCTATCAATATCAAACTGATTGAAGCCTTCAGTCTCATTTTAACTCCTAAAACTGTGACTCTCTTATCCATATTTCATGGAAAGAGCATTTGAGAAAGTGATCAGTCCTTGCCGTATGTATTAGTGGAGTACTGAACAAACAATGGTTCCAGGAGCCCACCAGGTGCCAGATGCCAAGAGGTACAGTGGACCCTCCACAGTCCAGGACTCTGCTATGGGCATCTGAGGAGGCATCTCATGTAGGCAGCTACATACTCTGCCGTCAGTCAGCAGTAGTGGCTGGATAAGAAATGACAAAGGCAACTCTCTCTCTCTCTCCTTGTTCTGATTGTCCACAATGCTCATTGGGTAATCTGAAACCATTCCGTGCTTTCTTGCTTATTTCCTTCCTCTATTTCACCACCACAGTAGAAATACTTGCTCTCCCTGGAGCAGGGGCTTGTTTATTTGCTCCCTATAGAATCCCCAGAACGTCTAGCAGTGTTCATGCTCAGTGAGAATTATGTAAGTGGCTATAGAGAGAACAGTGAATGAACAGAACAATGACCCCTGATACAGCACTTTAGATCATCTCCCTCAAATTTAGAGGTTGCTTACAGATATGCTAGTTCACATGATATACACTCGCAGCCCCAAGAGATGGCTAAACAGGACTCTTCATTTCATGGAAGAGAAATCAGAGAAAGCAAAGTGTTTATTTGAATTATCCAAAGTCAAACATGCGATATTCCAATCCTTTTGACTAAAGCCCCTCATTTGAGATCATAGCACATTGCGCATGAAGCTGTGATAGCGTTTTGGAGGCACTAAACCCAGTGTTTCAGAAACATAGGTCCGCGGCAAAGGAAATAAGAACAGGAAGAATTCATCTCTGCCTTCTCAGTTCCATGATGGTCTGAGGAAAAAAAATGTTGAGTGCAACTGCTGGAAGTGAATTATAAGTTTACACAAACTGTATTTAGTCTTCTTGACTCAAAGTGATTAAGAGACTCCCATGTCTCCAGAACTAATCACTGTATTTCCTTCCCAGGGTACAATTTTCCCTTATCTACTAAAGCCTTACTTCACAGCAAGACATAACTCAATAGCGTGCAATCCTCCATGGCATCAGAGCCTCCCTTTCCTCTGGCCCTCATCTGAGGCATCAGAGTGAGCTTTCAGATGACCCAGGTTCAAACCCCAGGGCAGCTTCTTTCTGTGTGGCCTGAGTAAGCCTCGGCCCTCCCTGTGTCAGCAGAGATTTGATGAGGAAGTGTGTATTATATCCCACATGTCTGGCAGCTCTTGGCTGTTATGACTGATATTGTAGCCTTTGTCTCAGCCATCTTTTCTTCTCCTAGGACTGTGCTCTGAGAATCATCACAGTGGACTCAGCCCCTTTTCTTTAGTTCCTTTCTACGTTCTTAATACTTAATTTCCTTTCCTGGGAACTTTGAATATGAAGAGAAGACCATTCTCCTTCTCATAGCTGTAACTCAAAATGAGCATAGTATTAGAAAAACCCAAAGAGCTGTCTTGATGAAGGACAGCAGATATTTTATAATGACATTATCAGTGACTACATATCGCTTCTTAATATCTCATTAGACCCATGCTCCAAATGCCACCCACCTATAACCTAAGCACTGCTTCTTACATGTCAGTACGACAGTGCTCACACTCTCAAAGAATGACTACAAGACTCAGGATGGAGGAAGAGGGTTGTGTTATCCCAGCAGTTCTGCACTTTGTACATCTCATATATATCATGCTTATTTATCATTAACCATAGAAAATGTTCTGCTAGATACGAATGAAGGCGAATCTACAATAAACAGAATGTTCTCTTTGCTTTCAATAAATTTACTGTGGAAATAGTTTTATTGTAGAGAAAAAGTACACAGGGTATTACATGACCCAAAACTTCTACAGTAGGACTCTGCTTGTTTCACTATGTGGCCACGATAATAGACTGCAAGCCGGGAAAGTTTCCCACAGTAGAAGATGCCAGAAGAGCATTTGGAATATGAGGCAAAAGTTAGGTGAGAGCAAACAAAAATATCACCTCATTAAATAAAATCTGCAAAGGATTGGATGAGAGGAAGTAATCTCTCTGGAGACAATTGTGTGTGTGTGTGTGTTGTGTGTGTGTGGTGGTCGAGTAGTGCCTTTGAGGGGAACAAGGAACAAGGGAAGCAGGGATCATACCATAAAACACAAGCACACCATGCTCCATGGGTTAAAGCTTTATCCTTTTATGGTGGAGAGCGGGGGAATTCTGCTGCATCACAATTAGTTACAATTATAGATGTCGCTGCATTTCTACCCTGCCCTCATTTTCGTGCGCTCATGTCAGCCACGGTCTAACACCTCCTTCAAGACCACGCTGAAAGTGCTGGCACTTCAATTTTCCTCTCACCCCGGACTGGCATTATGCTAACTCTACATTTTACAAATCAACTCCCTCACTAGGTAAGTGAGAATAACTTTTCGAATTTCTGTGGGACCCGTTTACAGTCACTGGGCAAAAGGATGAGGAGTTTTGAGTGTATGAATCAAGAGTCGAAACAGTTTGAGAACCTAAAGTCGAGTGTAGGTTCACATCGGATATCTTCAATTGCACTTTTAGTAATTGGCTCTGCTGGGTTAGTGCAGTCTGTTGTGTAGCACCTGAAATGTGACTGTCTCATGTAAGTGAACCTGTGAAAAAAGCTAAACCTTTTCGTTCATAGTGACACAGATAAACACGCATGAACTAGGTAGATCCTGTGGTGCTAGGTATTTTCGGCATAATCTTACTGTTCATGTCATGGGTCAAACATGAAGTCAGCCAAAGGAAACCAGTCCATAATGGTATAAAGCCTTGGGCAATTAGCAAGTGTAATTTTAAACAAGGGAAATGCAAAGGCTTATGCCTGAAGATCTAAGGTACAGATTCATCTCCTCCGATGTAAATTCACAACTTTGCCAGGAAGATCACATGTTCAGGACCTAGTGACTCTAGACCATTTAAAGTAGTGAAGCGAGGGGATGAGAGCTACTGTAGACAGCTGACCACGCATGCTGCTTTATTTTGTTTTTGCTTCAATTGTATTTAATAAATGTCTCTCTCTGGGCTGTGCTATCGGCAACATTATGCAAAAGAATTTGTGGAGGTTTTGCAATTTGCTAAAATGAAGCCATATCAATGTGCAGGTAATTGTGTGTGGCGAAAAATGGAGATCAGGATATAGCATGAGTGAGAATGAGGAATAGCTGGTGAGGTTGAATAGACACACACACACAACACACACACACACGCACACCCCTCACATTGACAGGGTTAGGCATAAGACGGTGATGAATTTGTTCAGTGGATCAGAAGAAAGGCTGCAAACACTGTGTGTTGCTCCAGTGTGGCACTAACTGCAGGGCACAATACCTCCACATATCAAACAGGGTCATAGCCCACTAGGAAACCTTTATGGCCTTCCTTCAAAGCACCATACCAACAGAGTCCTTTTAAGTTTAGTGTCTAGAAACATAGAGTCCACCTCCACACTTTGTTGTGGCCAAGGCTATATGTCCAAGGAGCAGAGAACTGGGTGTGTTTTAAAATCTTGGGTAAGTTAATGCTTGACCAACGCAGAGGTGTGGAAGAGCCATGATAGGGGTTTTCAAAGAGATGAGGCTATCTACATTCACATCAAATCAATTCTCTTTCACCCATGACTTTGTTAAAGAGATACAAGCTCCATTATGTGACCCTGATTTGTACCTGGGCTCATATCCAATCAAACCAATTTAACAGGGGGGGGGGGGAGAAGAGAGAAAAAGTGGAGCCTGTGAACCATTAATTTATATGGGTGGGATAACACAAATTAATGAAACAGATGCAGAAAATGCATCTTGTGAGAATAGAAGGCAATCTCAGAACACAAAAAGAATTTAACAACCCACACCAATAAGACTGGAATAAGGAGGCATATGCACTGTGGCTCATAGCTCAAGAGATTCCAAAGGCAAGAGCTGTAGATCACACAGCCTCAAGGACCCAGGAAAGGCATCATTTGAAAGAATTCACAGGGCATTTTTATCCAAGCTGTCAACTACCTTGGCAGTAGGGTGATAAATTTTGCTGAATTTGAGTTAGACTAAATCTATGAAAGAATATTTAAAGGACTATGGACGTCTGTAACAGTCAGTTACAGAGAAACAAGAGAGGTATGTCAGGGAAAAACTGGCATGAGGCTGAAGAATGCAGGCACAGTTACCCAAAAATCACCCACTAGGCAGGATCTAGAGGCCCCTACCACTCACCAGACTCCAGCCTTAGGTCTGGCCTCTACTCTCCCTTCCAGTCTTGAACACCCTTAGAGCAGTGATGGCAGGCACCTTTGGGGCTTTAGTTTCCTTTCTTTGAAATGAATCTACAGATGACTTAACCTAAGATGTGGTAACACTGAAGGAGACTAGCATTCTACGTGATTAAGGAAGATCTCAGGTGTAGCACAAGAGCTGGGAGAAATACATTTCAGGGGATGTCAATTTAGATCTTGTAGCTCTGATATGCAGGCAGAGTCTAAGGACAACACAAATACTCCAAGTAATCGTCATAGCGCTAGTAACAGCAAAAGCAATAATAATAATAACCGTACATCCTACCTTCACTATGAAAACCCTTGCAAAGATAGCCATGTGTCAGGCCCCATAGTAATTACTTCACAGACTTTATCACAGCTGAAAAAGGTCTACATGCATCTTCAGAGTGCCTTCTGTACTCTGCAGCTATATTAACGGGTTCCCAACTTTTTCAGAGAATATACTAAAAAAAAAAAGCATTTTTGGGGACTTTGACAGCACAGACTGATTATCTGGACTTATGTCAATGGAGCTGGGAAATAGGCCATTCACCTGCTCTAAGTCTTCTCTTTGAGACAGCGTCTGCTAGGCAGAGTTTCCTTCTTCCACAGTTTCCTCCAGGCAGATTTCCCTCTTCCAAGGCTTCTGCTAGGCAGAATTTCTCTCTCCCACAGCTTCTGCTAGGCAGAGATTTCTCTCCCATCCACTACAGTCATTCACCCTGGCTCAGAGAAACCACATCTAACACACAGATAGCCATAAGGGACACAGAGTTCATATCTACATTTTAATAATATGACCTTCTTGGTTAAATCGTCAACAGATCAGGAGGGGGAGAGAACTGATTTATAGCCACTAATTTCGAGTGCTTCCTATGGACTGAGTGATATCCTACTTTGTACTCTTAGTCTGCAAGCGAGGAACTTGAGGCTTGAAGAATTTAAGTCACACATTGAAGGTAGAATAACAAGTGACAGGTACAGGCAAGACTTAAACTCTTTACAACTTGCCTCAGAAAGAACACTTAAAATTGGACCCATAGTCAGTCAAAATCTCTCTACAATAAGAAAGAGAAAGGGAGGAAGAGGGAGGGGGGGGAGAACCAGAAGCAAGACCACCAAATCCTTTTGACATTTAAACATGGCTTGTATGAAATTGCTGGTGGAAGGGATGCATGTGCTTGCATGAGCAGATGTGTCTCAGGAGCCTGGACATTTATTTCAGACACGTCTCAATAAGATAGATGGAGAGCAAGAGAGGGGAGGAAAAACAAAAAGCATCTGATAAATAAGAGAGTGGGAGAAACCACAAAGAAAGGAGAGGCAGCGAGACTGTGGCTTTGGTCTATTTGGGATTAAACTAGCATGCTAATGGTTTCTCCCTGCAGGGGATGAATCTGATGTATAGAGATTACAGTTTCCTCAAAGCTGGCATTGGATCTGATCTTTCAATTTCCCCCAGTTGACTGCAGAAACAACCCTGGAAATTTCCAAGCTAGGTTTTGTATTTGCTTTTAAGTTGTGTATATAGATAAATTATGGGTTATTTTAATACCATTGGTTTGAAAAGATAATGCTTATTCTTGGCAACTCAGCAGCGAGTTGTAGCTAGTTGTGAATAAGGATTGTAATATAGACCTTGTTCCCATGGCCAGGAGGGATGGCTCAGCCATTGAAGGCTAGACTCACAACCAAAAATATAAGAGCTTGTTCCCATACCTACTCTTAATATATGTGAGGATTCACTGTTAATTTCCATTAAGTTAGACATCCTTAAGTGTTTTAGCCAGGATATATCAGTTGTGGAAAGTAAATATGGGTGCTGTTTTCATTCCTCTTTTGCCTTCCCTTCTCTTCTTCTTGTTCTGCTCTTCCTTTTCTGCATTTCATTTTTCCTCTTTCCTCCTCCTCTTCTTCCTTCTCATTTTCCTTCTTCTATATCTCTAGAATGAAAAAAGGAAAGAAAACAGCATCCTCGGGTTCATGGTCTTTTGCAACATCCGTCTTCCAGCTACAGGACCCAGGACTTCAAAGAGAATATCCACGTGCCTCCATATTAAAGACAGTATGACTTAACCTTAACCTGCTAGCCAGACAAGTGCTCCAATATAGGAAGCCAAAACAAGTCCAAGCAAACATCTAAACGTCCCATTAGAAGTGGTATTGCTGGGGCGAAATCACTATTAGTGATGAGATCAGCATCTCCTAGGTCCTGCCATCCTCCCATTGGCTCTTGTGAGAGAAGCTGCCCTCCTTAATGTCTAGTTCCTCATCAGTTCCCTCCTACCCACTCTCTCCACCACAGCACTATTAACCAAATTCAGGGATGTGTAACTGTGTCAATGCCTCAGAACAAAGGCGAATTGGCTTCCTCCAGTGGTTGATTCTTTGGTCTATCTTGATGTTCTTACTTTGGTATCACCTCTGGACCCACTGGATAATCTTTGTCTCAATGCTTTTCATACCAACAAACTGACCTGACCTTCTCCCATACCTGAGATCCGGGCTCCTAGAACTTCTTCAATTAACTTCAAACTCCACTCCCACAAAAAAAAAAAAAAAAAAAAAAAACAGTTTGGGCACATGTATTTTGTTTTTCTACATTATTCCTAAGGGGAAAATGTAATTGTCTGGACTGATTGATCTGAATAATAATAAAATGGTGTATTTAAATTTAAACTCTATAAGATTTTCACACCTGATGCTACAGAAAGCTTTGTGACAGTCATATCCCTGTCTTCCTCCTTCAGATGAGAAAATGGGTTGCGTTGTAAGATGGATTTCTCTAATTCTTATTAATCAACATGAACCTATCTAAAACATATAGAGAAAATTTCAAAGCTATGGGGGCATTTCAGCACATTGTGTGCTCTCTGTTAAAAATGGGCAATGATTAGATCTCTGGGAATGACTAATCACTTGCTTTAATCACAATGTGAGCCTATGAGTTGCAAAACCTCCTCTTATATTCTTCTCCTTAATATATTTTAAATAAAAAGATGGCAATCTTTCATTTCTTAAGATGGAAAAAAGAATACTAAACCAACATTCATATTTGGCTAAAACCACTCCATTGAGAAAAGTAAACCTCAAGTCTGTGTCTTAAATTCTTAGATCATGCCCTCCCCATTCATGAGTTTATACAGAGCCTAACTATGGTTATGGAGACCGTAAGTCTGTTTACCATAATTGCAGACAAAATAGGAAAGCAGATAGACCTACTCTCCACATCAGCTGTCAGTCAATAACTGCATGAACAGCTAGCCTTATTCATTTAATTTTCACTACTGTAGTGTTCAGTAGGCCCACCTTGCTGTCCATACAGACAGGTCTGAAGACGCTCATCTCAAACATGAATTTACCATGAATCTTACCTCATTCCCTCTGCCCATCACCAGCCTCCAGCCTCAGTCCGTGGAGCCAGGCATTTCTCATTAGAGACGGGTCTGGCATTTGTTTTTGTGGATACTTTCTTAAAGCTCCAATTTGCTGTCAAACCCTAGGTCTCCACAGGTGGGAACTGATGGAAAAAAGGCGTTTTGCACCGGTCTCCTTTCAAACATAAAGTTTTCATCTCCACAGGAGCAATTAATTTTCCCTGTTTAAAGTGACAGCGGAAACCCTTATCTTTGCTTTTCATTCCCAGCGCTCTGGGGACTGCAGTGTGAGACCAAAGGCATGTTGATCTTTCGCGCTTCCCTACTGGGCCACATGAGTTGATTTCTGAATAAAATCCTCAGAATTCTATTAACGAGTTAGAAATCTGGCTAGTTACCATTGAGTACCACAAGATTATAAGGCATGATAATGCAATTTTTAAAGAACCCACTTTGAACAGCGTTTTCAAAGGTATTTGAAAGATCTCCACCCCACAGTGCTTAATAATGTCAACTTTTCCTCCCTGGGATGGTACAAATGTTTGTGTCTCCCACCCCAAACATTCGTATATTGAAATCCTAACCTTCAATTTGGTGGTATTTGAAAAGTGATTAAGTCTTGAGGCTGGGACTGTCTTGGCTCAGGTCAGTGTCTTTGAAAGGGAGAGTGCTCAAATATCGTTTACTCTCCCTCCACGCAGGCACGAAAAGCTTTCATGTATGGTTTGGAAGTGTGGGCAGCTCTGCTGGCATCTTGACTTTAGGCTTCCCTGTCTCCAGAGTTCCGAGAAGCTGCTGTGTGTTCTTTACAAACGACCTAGCTTATGACAGTTTGTTGTAGCTCTTCAAGCAAACAGTGACACTTTTTCCACGAGGGGTAATTTCTTGTCTCCATCATGATAAGAAATGAAAACTGCAATTATAAATGCATTTGCCTTTATTATCTTATAATAAGAGCAGACATGGAGGAAAGAAGAAGAATTGGAAGTCCTGGGTGTAGGACTTGACTCCATTGCTTACTAAGCTAATGGATCATTTATCCTTTGGATTCTCAGTTTTCTGTTCTCTACAGTGGGTGCCTGGCTCCTCCTCGTCACGTGACAGATGCATGGTGAGGTCAGCTCAGACCATTCCACTCGCAATTGTTTATTTTGAAGCCCAGTGACAGTTACATAGATTGCTTCTTTAAAATAAAATGCCATTGTGGAGAACCACAATTTGGCTGATATTTCCCAATCCATCTGAAACGGTATTGTAGTTGTTATAGACAATACTTAAATGAAAGGGAAAAATATCGGAAACCCAAAGTAGGCAGTAAGGGTTTTAGAAAAACCATGACATTTTGAGTTTTCAACTTCAGTTTCCCTATGTGAAAAATGGTAAAAATGACTCTTGTAGGTTTTTAATGAAACAAACACGCGCGCGCGCACACACACACACACACACACTGGTGAATGTAACTGGCACACAATCAATGTTAGTTCCTTCTATCTGCCCTGGTTGAAGCCTCACTCAGTCTGAGTTGCTCTTGGTTTGAAAACACGTCCTTGACTTTATGGGGAAGGGGACTATCAGTGGCTATGCCTGAGTCCCTACCATAGAAACTGGGAAACATAAGCTCTCAAATCAAACATGGGCAGGTAAATTACTATATATGAAAAAAAAATCATATATAAAAATATATGTAATTGTGGGGAGAATGGAGCTGAAAGTACCATATCATATATTTTGAAAAGTAAATATGGAGATCTCTCTATTAAACTGTGCCTTGAAGCCAGGCGGTGGTGGCGCAAGCCTTTAATCCCAGCACTCAAGAGGCAGAAACAGGTGGATCTCTTTGAGTTCGAGGCCTACTTGGTCTATGAGAGCTAGTTTCAGAACAGGCTCCAAAGTTACCCAGAGACCCTGTCTCAAAAAACAACAACAACAACAACAAAAAACAAACCAAAACAAACTGTACCTTGAAATGTATGTGTACATGTTTATAATGGTATGCAGCTGCCCACTTTGATATAGTATTTTAGGCTATGCACCTAGGTCGTAACCCAACAGTTTAAAAATACCATGTTAGAGGGTCGGTCTCCTCTAAGCGTGACGTTCAGCTTTGTAGCTTCTGCAGCTCCTCCTAGGGACAGTCCTTTGTGATAAGTGGCGCTGTCATTCTTTGACAGCTCAGAGAGCCAAGAGGTCGTATCCGGAGCTGTGGACTCCAAACATGTAAAGAGAAGAAATGTAGGACAATCTTTCTGTGTGTGTTAGGGGGATGTTTTGTTAAGGAACTCCAGAGGACAAGTATCACGATTTCTCCTCACACTAAAGTGCTAAGAATCGTGTCATAGCAATAAGAGAGTGAAATCCATCTTAGGCGTTCTTACACCCAGGCCCAGGGCAAGCACTTTATCAGGCTCTGCCACTGCTACTATAAATAAAATCTGGGTTTTATAAATCTACCCACTATCTCGCACAAGCCCCGAGCTGATGCCCAGCCTTGAATCGGGTGTCTGATTGAAACATGGACCAGATTTCCGTCGGCTCAGAGAATGCTCTTGCCCAAGTGTTAGCGGGGTTTTTATTTTTAATTTTAAGTTTGCAGAGAAAAGGAGCAGGCGTGTGAGGGGTTGGGATCAGCACGAGCCCCATAACTTTCACTGTGGTGTCCAAGCTGCACCTCTTCTAATAGGTTTGTTTTATGAATGCCTGGGGGTCTGGAGTCACTGCCCTGAAGTTAAGGCTGCATGCAGTGTTAGCGTAGGATTGATGAATAGATTTGTTTTCTATAGGAAATTAGTGATTGCATCGGATAGTGAATCCCCAGCTGGGCTCCAGCTTGTGGGTCTCTGTGTTCAAAGGATGGAAAGTAGCTTCCAAGAGAGATACTCTTAAATATCTGGGTAGAGATCAGGGAAACATGGAGTCAAGAGTCAGGGCTGAGCTATTACTACCTTGCCTCGCCTTACCTGGCTTCCTCCTTAGTGCACATAGATAGGGACCCTCACATATGCCATGAACAAGGAAATGAAGTGGCTGCCTGACTTCAGAACATAACACAGGATGCAGGCTGTTTTGTGTGTTTTGTTTTCCTACATGCTTAGTTTTGTCATCAAGTATAAAAATGCATATTTATTCTAGTTTGATATAAACTAGTATTTTTACTCAAGATGATTAATTTTTTACATTTATTCATTCTTTATTTATTTGTGCACGGTGTTGCATGAATGCCACTGTGTGTGTGTCTGTGTGTGTGTCTGTGTGTGTGTCTGTGTGTGTGTCTGTGTGTGTCTGTGTGTGTGTCTGTGTGTGTCTGTGTCTGTGTGTGTCTGTGTGTGTCTGTGTCTGTGTGTGTGTCTGTGTGTGTGTGTAGTTCAGAAGACAACCTACACAAAGACAAATTAAATCCTCCATTTGAAGGCCAAAAGGAGTCTGTTCTGTCCTTAAAGGTAGAGGCTTTAATTTGGCTTTCCAGGGAATTGTCTCCTTGATTTCCAATGATTATTGGGAGACCATGCAGGAAGTCTATCCAAGTGAGAGCAATGGAGGAAGCAGGGCTCAAGGAGATGGGAAAGCAGAGGCAGATAGGAGAGTCCTATCCAGTAACCTCCTCTATGACTCAGCTGAGGATGCCAGGACTAGCATGGAGTTAGAGAGGACTTAGGTACCAAAGGCTGAAAGACAGCAGCAAAGCCACACTAATGGGCTGCACAAAATGGGATCCCAAGAGCTAGATGTAAATGACCAGTTGTGCTCGGCCCAGCTGTTCCAGGTACAAGAAAAACAGCTCTTAATAAGTCTCTCTTCCTGTGGGAGAGTCCCTTTCAGGAAAAACTCAAACAAGAGTTTGGTTGTCCAGAGTGTATCTGCTATAAATGAACGTGTCTCAGTATCCTTACTTCTGCAGTATTGTTGAGAAGTTTGAATACATGAGTTCATGCTAATCATTATGACTGGCAAGGTAGTAATGACAACAGTGATATAGCCCTAATTCATATTATTATTTTAATCTCACATTCCTGGGCTGTGCGAGGGCATTCAAGAAACAATTACACCCATGCAGACCTCTACTGAGGGATTTCCTTCAAAGCCCATAGGTACTAGAATATGAGTCTATTATAAGCTATCAAGCATATTTCAATTCAAATATGCCAAACCTCGTAAGTAGCAACCTCTCTATCATCATGTCTTCTACTGCGAGGGCTAATGAATCTCACTTTCCTTTTTTATCTTTGCCACAACTCCATGGCAGACTCACTCAGAACCCCCAAGTGACAGTCTCTTACCTTGGCCT
Source organism: Microtus pennsylvanicus (assembly GCF_037038515.1). Taxonomy (NCBI): domain Eukaryota; kingdom Metazoa; phylum Chordata; class Mammalia; order Rodentia; family Cricetidae; genus Microtus; species Microtus pennsylvanicus. The sequence goes on from NC_134596.1 coordinate 25,768,156, forward strand.
GGATATGGAGAGAGTGACAGGTGCTCATGTTTATTCATATTTTAAAGTGCATGGCACAGGAAGTGCCCATACTTAATGGTAATGAATTGCTACCAAGTCCCCAGGCCCAGGTGCCATTGCTTTACATGGAAGAGCTCATCTGTGCAGGCAGAAAAACTAGATGGTGCTTTTACGAGAGATGGGGGATAAGATCAGCTGACCTCTGAGTATAGAATTGTTTGTGAAAAGATACCTGGAAAGTGTCTTGTCTGCAGCCACCGATGGAGGGGCAGCTGGAGAGTGACAAGGCATCAGGCCTACTACTAAGAAGAGGCCCAGTTGTAACTTTTTACTCTTGGAGAAGTCTGTAAGCCTGGAAGGCAATAAGCATCCATCCGCAGTCCTCAGCTATCAGTCATAGGGTTAGACAAAGAGACATGAGGGCCACCAAACGCTCCATAGCTTAGCAACTTCTCTCTGGCTCATTATTTAGCATTTTAAAATAATACTTAGTAGAGGCTACTACGCAGGTCATCAGGGGCATTGTCTCCTTCTCCTTACTTTTTTTCTTACTCCCTAGGGACAAGGCTTAAATATAGCAAAACTTTATGTGTGCAAGTATATGTGCAGGTATGTATGTGTGAAGGTGTGTAAGTATGCAGGTATGTCTGTGTGCACATCAAGTGCATGCATATATTAGTGTCCATGTACGGAGGTCACAGCACAATGTAGGGCCATCTACCTTGTTTTATGAGACCTGATCTCTCACTGGCCTGGACCTCACTGATTAAGCTAGGATGGATGGACTCCAAACTTCTGGGATTTGTGTGTCTCTACTTCCTCAGTCCTAGGAAACCTGTTTGTCTAATCTGGGTGCTGGGTTTGAACTCAGGTCCTTACACTTTCAGAGCAAGAGCTTTACTGACTGCGCCATCTCATCAGTCGGTCCCACAAATACATCAACACTGTCAAGAGCACCTTTCTATGTTATATAATGGAGCCATTTTTATTATGAGCATCCTTACTTCTGTCCTGCTTTGCTTGATAGGCAACATTAGAATGGGTAGACTATATTTCCCCCAAACCAGAAAATGGCCTCCCATACCAGAACTGATTTCGGTATGGAGGGCAGCAGCTTGGTGACTGTCCACACCATGCAAATCCTGTGTTCTGAGAAACAGTGAACAAATATATATATTTGTGATTTGGGTTTTCCTCTGAGCAGAACCTAGCCAACTACTTCAAGGAGTAAGCAAATATTTCTGATTTTTCAGGACAAATGTTTCTCTCTCTCTCTCTCTCTCTCTCTGTCTGTCTCTCTCTGTCTCTTTACATTATTCAACTATGCCACCCACAGAACAAAAGAAGTTGCAGGTCATATGTGAGGAAGTATAAAAGGCTGTGCAGCAAATTTTTATTAAGAGGGACTGCCAGTGAGCCTGATCATCCTGAAGACGCAGGTTGCCTGCCACCTGCTCATGGGGAAATCATTTGTTTTCTCCTTGAAGCTCAGCTCTTCTTCCCAGCAGACCTCTGCTTCGCTATCCAAAAGTGTCTCTTGGCACTTAGTTGTCCCTTTTTTCTATTTTGATCTTTTTCTGATCACCTCTACCCTCTGTCATGTTCTTTATGTGTTTCTACCTGTATTTCTTTAAAAAAAAAAATAAAGCCCCATTGCCCATTTTGCAAAATTGTTATCTACAGTAAGAATCTGTCTTCAAGGCTCAAATACATTTGCAAGTTGAGAGCTCAAAGTGTTTTTTCTGTGTGTCCTTTGTCCTATGCACTGGATAATGTTTCATGTTCAATCCATGAACTTGGTGTAGCTTCCTTCTTTTCTTGTATCAGTTCCTCTCCACAGCAGCTGGGATTAACGTCAACTCTTCTGTCTTTAGCTCTCCCAACTTCAGGGCAAGAGACTCCCAGAGTCCACGGACATTGCAGTCACTGTTTTCCGTTTCATGACAGCACCAGCAGTTGTGACAAGAAACCAAGAAGTCCCAGAGACGCATAAAAAAGACACAGGCACAGGGAAAGACTAGCTGCAAAGGCGCCAGAAGGCAGATGGCCTTTTGCAAGTTTAGCAGAAAGGTATTTCCAAGTCAGTTACTAGGGGGGAGCAGCTTCCTTCCCACATTCTCAGCCTCCTGACTCTCACCCCTATCTCTTCAAGGGAAAAGCTTCTTCCTGTGTAACAAAATACCTCATTTCCAATTAAACCATCTTGTTGCCAAGTGATCACATACTGCTGTCGTACTGGGTTGACACAGTGTTGGGGTTCACATCCCCTTGGAGCAGAGGTTCCTCTGATAGTTAGAGAGCATGGTAGACCAGCACAGATGCCACTTCGTCACCCTGCATGGCCCTTCCTCGGGGAAGACTTTAACATGATAAGTGTTCTGCTACAGACGCCTGACTCCAGAGAGTGTGTCATCTGGGACTTGGCCTGATTTCAGCTTGTTCTGGTCTCCAGAGGTAAAATTCCCTCCTCTCAAGCCAACTTGCCCTTCTTGCTAATGTCACTGATGTGCCAGAGTGTCCATTTTTAATCTGAGCAAATTAAGTACAAGTGTCATAGATTATAATTACCCAAGGAACTCGGGAAAACTAATTAATACACAACACCCACAACAAATTACACATTTCTTCCTTTCTTTGGATTAAGGTACCAGAAAGTGTGTTCTGAGAACAATCAGGGAAAGAGCATTGCTCAGGCCTGCCAAGGCCAGTTACCAAGCTGTTCTTTGACTCCGCTGTGTGCTGGTGGGGGATTATCAGAGATGGTCACAGGCTCCGTGCCAGGGCTCTGAGTGGCAGCTGCATCAACTTTACCACTGAGGAAAGAGGCCAGGTACCCATGAGGCCTTTCTTGCAACTTCACACCAAAGTGAGACTTTTCTTTATCTGGAAAACAGCAAGGTTATAGGCGGTAGAGAGCCTACAGCACATGAGGGGAGCAATCTGCTACCTTCCATCTGGCCCCAGAGAGCTGAATTAAGTGATAGGTCATAGAGCACCCTTCACTTTCAGAGAAGGGATAGCAGTCAGGAACTCTTCTCCAAGATTCAGTGGTTTTCTTCTCTTTCTTTCTTACTGTCTCTCTCACTATCTCTCTCTCTCCCCCTCTCTTTTAAGTCACAGCAAATATAGAATCCCAGTACCTGCTGAATTTTCCTAAGTGTGTCTGGAAAGTGAGCTCTAAGATAACCTCAATGATAAATTACGAAATTAGCTCATTTACAGACCCATTGTCAAAGTTGAGGCCCCTTCACCTGGAATTGCCATTTATGTGAAGTGTCATTGCAAAGTGTTAGCATGATTACCCAAACAAAGGGATAAACGAGCAAACCGTCAATGTTGTGAGCACAGAGGCGGGGATGGAGACATGGAGAAACAACTGTTAGTCCCAGGAGAGCCAATGACAGTCAGCAGAATGGAAAAGTTTTCTGAATAGAAGCAGCAGTGAGAAGGGTCTTGTAAAGTGAGTTTGGGAGAGCTGGATGTCTCTGTCAGTATGTATGAACACTTGTGTGACTATTAACCTTTGTATGTGATCCATGCACATATGTGTGTGCATTTAGGTATTGAGTATGGGCGCAAGTAGGAGGCTTGTGTGTGTGTGTGAATGCCTGTGCTTATATGGGCAGAGGGTGGTGATCACTAGTGAGTGTGCACATATGGTGATACGCATGTGTGAGCCTGTGGGTGTTCCTATTGAATAAGTATATGCCTTTATGTGTAGTAGGCCTTTTGATAAGTTCAAGGAGGAGTGAGGATGCACAACGTCATATGTGGATTCACGTCATGTATCTGTTTGTGTGTTTGTATACTTACACATATGTGCTATGATCTATGTGTAAATGTGAGTGTGCACATGCATACATCTGTGTATTTTTTAAAGTGGGTGTGATCATGTAGATAGATACATACACACATACATACATATGTGTATATATATTTTTGATAAACATAGTTTGCATTCACATGCCTTTGGGATGTCTATAACACATCTTAAATTGTGATAAGGAGTATAAATATATATTCATATGTGTGATCATGTCCATATGTATTTATAGATATATGTATAGGAAGATTCGAATATATATAAGAGGGTATGTATGTGTGCATTATGTGTCTACATATTTTAAGGAACACAAACACACTCTAGGTCAGATTAGATTCCATTTACCACTCTCCATATTCTATTCCTAATACCTCATCCCAGCCCACATCATTTATATGGTAATAGTCCATTGAACAGACATCCCTAACACTTGGAGGGCTGGAATTGGGGAGGAGAGGTGTATTCTTCTTGAGCACTCTTGGCACCTGGTTCTGAACCTAGCTCTGGGATGGTGCTGATTAAACATCAGTCCCATGGAGGAACTGTACTTCATACTGATGAGGATGAAGATGGTCCATATGGAGACAGGCAACTCTCATTGTATTCCTCCCTCACCAGAACAGCTATGTTCCCTGCTGAAACTTTGGGAGCCTGGGATATGTCACTTTCTCTTTTCATGTTTCTTTTTGAAACATAAATGCATTTCTTGAATTAGAGTGGAATTACACATGAGATCTGAACCCTGAAGAAACGTGAAGAAAACCTTTCTTCAAAATCCCTTACATCGTGAGAAACCTTACCTCCTGCAATGTTCTCAGTTTCTTTAGTGGAAACTCAGCATCCTCCTGATGATTCTCATTTTCTTGTTCCTTGTACCCACTTAGTTCTCTGTTCTTGCAGTTTGGAAGTAATTTAGAAACAGACCCAACTTATTCCTCATGGCCAGTGCACTAGGAAAGAGGTGTACTTTCCTGCCTAACACTGTATGAATGTTGGGGTTTTCTTCTCAATTTCTCCTATATCACACTCGACCCTGGCCATGGCTGCCTTTCGATAAAATGATCAATTGTATGACAGCAAAGAGTAAGCAATTAATAACAACCAGCCCTTCTCTATCTATGCTTGGTAGTTTAGTTGATCCTTCTCTCTGATATAGATCTCTCATGCATTCTCTGACAGCAGTCTTAAGGGGAGACTAGATTGTGTTTTCCAGACCTAAAAATCCAATTGTATTGACCAGCTTTTTATCACTATCACAAAATGCTTGAGATAATCAATTTGAAAAGAAACAAGGTCTATTTTGGCTCACAGGTTAAGGGGAGGGCATGGATTTTATAATCACCTTCAAGGGCTCTCTTCAAATAATCCAATATTCTTTAAATAGATCCCACCTATTAAACATCTTTCAGTCTCCCCGTTGTGCCATGGGATGGAGGCCACGCCTTTTACACATGGAGCTTGAAGGTGACTTTATGTCCAAATAAAGCAGATCTTGATATTTCAGGATGTTTCCGCAAATATCATTTTCTACATAATCGATAATGAAGAACAGATCTGTACTCTTTAAATGCTGTATCCAGCTCAAACTGTAAAAGACATCTATGCATGCATTTAATATCTTTCTTTGTTAGTGGTTGAAATTTCTTAGTGATCAATTAACAGTCTCCCCCAGTGTAATATGCAACAGTACTGATTATTTCCTAGGTGACTTTGAAAAAATAATCACCTACCTTTTTACATATGTGTTCATCTGTGCACATGTATAGGTATACAAGTGTGTTTTAATGTCTACACACACACATACACCACACACACACACACACACACACACACACGCGCGCGCGCGCGTTTATATGTTTCTCTGCAGAGGCCGGATACTGGCATTGAGGTTAAGAGTCTTGCTTAGTAACTCTTTGTCCCATCATAGAAGACACGTAGTCTCCCACATGAGTTCAGAGATCACTGCTATAGCAGGCCTAGCTGATGAGCTTACTCTGGGACCGCCTGTCATCACTCTCTAGCATTGGAATTGCATATTGGTTGCCATACTCTCTAGACACATATATAGGTTCTGGAGATCTGAACGCTGTTCTCAGTCTTACACAGTGAACATTTTATTCAATGAGCCATCTCCCCCAAATCCTGATAGCTTCCTAAGCTTCATCTTTTGCCATATAAAACTTTCCTGTTGATAGTAATAAACTCACACAATCCTATAAGATTTTCTAAAGGATGGTACTCCCTGCACCAGGAAGGCTCATCAGCAAAAAACTCCGTCAGTACAAGACCAAGTCTTCATCCTCCGTAACAGAATGGCAACCCTCTTCCCTAGAGGTACCTTGAGAGAAGGTGGAGATCATCACAAAGAATTTACACGAGTCCCACATGACTCTTCCCCTCAACCCTAGTCAGTTTTTAAAAAATACATCTTTGATGAAAATGTTACCAGATTTTTCTTGAAATAATATGGATAAATTTTTTACCAGATTCCCCAAATTGGAATCTAAGTGATTATTGACAGAGATGTGGATCCTGAAATGAATTCAGTCACGTTGTTGAATTTTTTAAGTTAGCATGCTTCACTTCATTTTATGAGAAAATATTGGTATTGCACTAAGCTTTTAAATAACACATATAATTATATCCTCATTAATAGATGCCAAATATTATCATTTAATACATTGCTCCAATTAATTATGTTTTTAAATTGAACATCTAATTTCTTGCAAGTTATATTTAAATAATTATGTCTCATGCTAATGAAATAGAGTGTGCTTCAGCACCTTCTTCATAAATGCAAAATAAAATGACCTATAAAATCAAGCCTGGTTTCCTTCATTGGCTCATTTGCCCCTCCCTCTTATTTTTTTTTTCCTCACCAGGCTAACACAGCTTGTGTTTCCAGGGTCCTAGAAAAGCTTATTCCCTATGTGTGCTGCCATCTTCAATGATGCAAGAATGGTATTCATCATCCCAAGGTCCCCTTTCCTCACTTCTATGGTCAAACTGCACTTGCTTTCCCTTGGAGGAGTCTTTCTCAACTCCATGTTGAGCTTTCAAAATGTAGGGCCCATTGCCCTGATAGAATATTCCCTGCAAAACCAAGCTGTACCCGCCTCTGAGCTTGCTGCCCCCTTTTCTACTACTATATAATCCTGGTGTCTTGTTTATCTTGAACCCTCAGCATGTAGTGGCAGATGATAGACTCCTTTTTTCCCCTCTTTCTTTTCTCCCCTTTTCTCAATCAGTGGATAGAGAAACAAACTAAGAAAACTGGCAGACGAGATCAATGTTCTTTTGAATGACTGAATAAAAGTCAGTTAAACCAGTGAGTTCTATGAATGTTAGTGGGTTGGGGATTTATGGGGTAGGCACACCTGACCATAAATAAGAACCAGAGACCTATAAGTTAAATTCAAAACTTAAAGGCACACTCCAAAGCTGTGCCATTGAGTTAAATGAGGTAATTTATTTAAAGGATCTAGCAAATGTCTCTTGGTAGCTCTGAAATACAGTAATGCATTTTATTGTGCTCCTTATAGTTGCTGTTGCTGTGTTGTTTAGTAATTAGGAAATGAACAAAGCTACCTAATAGAGCAGATGCCACCGGATAATGCTTAAGTATATCTTTAACAATGCTATCTTCATTTGCATCGAAACATTCTTGAAACAAATTATGATGCATAACAATGTAATTACATATAATGCATAAAACAATTTAATACACAATGTACTTTGATATGATTCTTATAATGGATTATCATATGTTTGCATAGTGATAGTAGCTTACTTCTTTACAAGAATAATAGACATACATATAGTATTACATTTTATTGCATTTTAGATAATATATTTTACCGTTTGTAATAAATGTTCACACCCCCTCTTCCAGTGATATTTAGGTTTTTGACTCTCTGTTACTCGTTTGTGTGCCATTAATTATTATACACAAAAACCATCACCTCTTTCACTTCAAGTTTTCTTTTTGTCCATACTCTTTTACACTAGCCCAGTTCAAGCTTGTGCCTTTTAACTGTCCTCGAAGGTCAACAGTAATGTTTATAGAAAAATTGATTCGTTTTCATTTAATTTTCCATTAATTAAACTACCTTTGAATTGAATGGGTGCTAATCTAATATTGGTTTATGAATGATAAGGAAGACAATCGCAGAGGGTTCGAATAACTTCCTCAGTTATGTCCTGTAAAAACAACCTGAATTTCCTGGCCATAAGATTATGCAGTGTAGTTGTCCTTTCCAAACATCTTAAAACACCATATGCTGATTACCTGTCTACTTAGCATAAGTAGAGCCACTCTGTGTTACAGGGTGCTTCTCACCTGTGACCGCTTTCTTATCATTTCATTAATGCAGTTTGTTGCAGGGGTGTTTATGGCATTCACATGGGTGAACTCTTAGCCTGAAGAACACTCAAGTTCTTTGTCAGAAAAAAATAATTCATGATAAAACAGACAACCTACCGGTAGCAGCAAATGTGTTACTTCTAACTGAACTAGACCAAGACATCTCCAAAACAAAGGGTTGGCTCCAGAGTCAACATAGGTGATGTGGTAGCAGGCTCCCTGCTCCAGAACAAGAGTCAGGCTCCTTGTCCTCCTACAGCTGAGATCAAAATTCATTGCTCTGTAAACTCCCCAGAATCCCCTGGTGTTTGAGAAGGCGAGGAGATTTGATTTTGTTCTTACAACAAAAATGCCTGTGTAAAGAATTCTTTAGTCTGCAACAATAGCAACACTAAATCCTTTTATCTGAAACCTGAGAGCCTGAGTAGAAACATAGAATTTGGAAGACAGTTCCTGAGATAACAAAATAGATTCTTTAAATAGCTTGCTGATTTTTCTCTTTTCTTTTCTTTTCTTTTCTTTCCTTCCTCTCCCTCTCCCTCTGTCTCTCTCTGTCTCTCTCTCTCTATCTCTATCTCTCCTTTTCCATATGTATTCTTAAACATCTACCCCATCCTCCAGATTTTGGACTTCTATCCACCTTTATTTAGTCTCTCCATCTCAACTGTGAACAGCTTGATGCTCTTCGAGCTACATTGTTGTAGCTGTTCAGGAAGGAGTAGACGATAACATAAAATAAAATAGACCTTGAAGGAAAACAGAACACAGATTATGCCCATGGCAAGGGAAACAGACTCATGTGAAATTGCCGATTATCTGAGTCTTAGTAAATTGATCTTGTAAAATGTACCTGACTAGTGCTTGTTACTTGTCCAGTTTCAAGATGAAGGAATGGATTCTCTGAAGGACTTTCCCATTCCTCTAATTTCTGTGTGTTCGCCAAAGAAAAAAGAGCAGAGCTAGTTGGTTGATCTAATATGTGGGCAGAGTGAGTTTTCCATGAGTTTAAACATGCAGTATTGTTTTGCTTGTATTTGTCATTTGTTCTCAGTATTTATTTATGTGTTTAAGGCAAGGCATGAAATCTATGTTGGACACATATTAACACAAAACATATCTCTGGCCTTGAGGAGAAACAGAATTGAGCAAATGTCCCCAAAATCAAATGAGCAATTATTTCTAGACCGCAAGCTCATGGGTTCTTTCATGGAGGATGTGACATTTGGGCTTGATCTTAAGGCATGGGGGAGGTTTCAGTGAGCTGTGTTGGTAAGGACTGCATCCCAGGCAGAGTCTACGAGTGCCAAGTTACAGAAGATACAGCACCCAGAGGCTATTTGAGGAGAGGAGAGACAGTCTTAACTTAAATGGGAGGATTAGGTTGGGGAGGATAGTGTAACACACACGGGAGAAAGTAAAGAGATATCAGATTGCAGAAGCTCATTTTTCTTCCTACTAGGTATATAATGCCAAATCAGGAAAATAGAAGATTCAGAAGCAAAATCCTATTGAGGTCAGGGACAAGGAAGGTAACCAAGGATTGTAGCATGCTCAGACTCACATTCACTTCATAGATATGTAAAATACAGATCATAACGTAATAGTAATGGAACTGATTATGTCAGCATTCTGTTGTGTAAAAGTAAGTAATTAAAACAAACATATTAAGTTATATACATGTAATGTTTTTTGCATCTATGACTTCTCCCCCCCCATCTGTGCTAATCTTCATTGCATCACTATGACAAAATGTCTGAGCTATCCAAAATACCTGAGATAACCAAATTATAAGTTTAGAGCTGAACACTCCACAGTCACTTTTTCTTAGCATGTTTGCCATCACTTGAACCATACAGCCCAGCTTTAAAGATTTAAGTGCCTTCTTTAAGACACACAGACCTAACTGCTTTTAATCCCCTAACCAATCTTTCAATATCTTGCTCAACATCTTGCAGGCCAGTTCCCCCAGTCTTGCCTAAGCAACTCCCCAAGATGAATTTTGATGTGTTCTTATGTTCAGCTATGGGCTGCTGACACACACACACACACACACACACACACACACACACACACACACACACAGGCAATCTGAGTTTAGTGAGGAGGAGGTGTTTGTGAAAATGGAAACGCCAACTGAATGAAAGACATTCAAGTCCTTAGAACATAGTCCCTATGGCAATGAGCCCCTCACATTCTCTTCACAATTGCTGTTCACCTCACTTTTCATTTCTCGGCATTGTTCCACGCACGCCACTAAGATATTTTAAAGCCATAGATCATTCCATTAAGGCTACATATCTCTTGGAGTGCAGTGGAGTTTGTGAAGATCTTTTCAATATCGAAGGGCTTCCAAAGTTTTCTGATTGAGTTAGTACAAATAGAGAAATGAATGAAAGAAAATATATCTCCCCTTGAGATCCCTTGGATAAGGAGATCTCCACACACAGGCAGATTCATAATGATGTCTATAAATCCCAACACAATTTAATTTGTCTTTCACTTATTCCAAATCCTCTGGGGGAGGATGCAAGGAATGCAACAAAGAAGAGATGGTTCGGGTTACAATCTCTCACTCCTTCTTCTGCCTCTGCATGCCAAGAAGGAGAAAGGGGGGCACATCCTGTGGGAATATCAGATCTTTAGAAAGTTGGATCCCTTTTGCATAGGCCAAAAGAAATAATTTACTTTTCTGAGAATGGCAGAGGAGAGGGATTAACTGACCTGTGTGGTCCAGCCTGCGGTTTCAGGTTTCACCAAGAGCCATCCCAGGATCAGTGTCCTACCACACCATCTCAGCATCTCTTGGACTGTATCAGAAATGACCTGATCAGCAGCCACATACTTGTGGGCTAGCCTTTAAAATTATGGTGGGACTGCCTGGTCGAAACTCAATATTCAGGAAGCAGAAGTTCTTCTCCATATAAGTCAACCAAACAAAAGAACCAGAAACACCTCAGTAGCCCCTATAAAATATGCACTTTAGATTAATTCTGTTCCTTTGTTTTCTTAAGGGCATTGATGATGAAATTCAAACTATTCTTGTGAGGTTCAGCTAGCCAAAATTCCATCTAAAGCTTAGCCCTCCTCTTGCACTCAGGAGAGAGGATGGCAGCAGGTAGCCATGTGTGCAATGCAGAATTTCCTGGGTCTGAGATGTGTTGAGATGGCTTCAAGTTCAGTGTAAGTGTTTTTCAGGCAGAACATGGAGTGTTCAATTGATCATGCTCACTTCTCTTCAATTTGTTTGCTCTCTCTTTCCTTAACACACACCCCTGGTGTAAGGCTCTTCTGAAACAAAAGGTTCACTTGTATTGGTATTTCTATCTCCAGGGCTATTATTCACAAGGATCTTAAGAACCACTGTGGCACAAAACTGTTTGGGCATAAGGGTACCTCAAAAGAAATTTACAGAGGAGTTAAGAAATAAGCATTTTTTTTCATTCTTTGGAGGTAGAGTTATGGTAGTCCAGATTAGCCTTGAACTCACTAAGTAGCTAAGTATGACCTTGAACTCTTGATCATTCTGTTTCTGCTTTCCAGGTGAGGAATTTTAGCCATCCTTTACCAAACCCAATTGAGCGATTTATTTTTTTTATTTTTATTTTTTTAATATTTATTTATTTATTATGTATACAATGTTTTGTCTGTGTGTATGCCTGCAGGCCAGAAGAGGGCACCAGACCTCATTACAGATGGTAGTGAGCCACCATGTGGTTGCTGGGAATTGAACTCAGGACCTTTGGAAGAGCAGGCAATGCTCTTAACTGCTGAGCCATCTCTCCAGCACCCAGTTGATCAATTTATAAGAAAAAAAAATACAAGACAGGCCTTAGATTCATTGGCTGGGAGCAATAGATGGTGTTTACTTGTGGTGCAAAATAATATATTATTCAATATCTATATAAATTGCTAAATACCATTAAATAATTACATAAATTACTAAATAATTAATATATATTAAATAACTATGAAGTGGCACTTAGGGGATCTGCCAATAAAATTATGAGTCAGTGAATAAATGGACACATTATCTTTTCACTTTTTCAAGAATTAGAACCCAAGTCTAGTTTTTAAACTTTTGTAGTTTGTTTTCTTTACACTACTAAAGCGCTCCTGATCTTTCGTACTGCACACTTGAGCCTCAAATGTTGCTTAGATTATATCCCATGACCAAGTTTATTTCTTTGTGGTTTTACAGGCATGGTGAAAGGACAATACTTCTAATATGGAATTGGAACAGTGAGGCCACTTAGGGCAGAGGGATAGACTTCAAATTAAACACAAGTCTCCGTGTTTTCAGCCAATGTATACTTCTACCTACAGGCTCTGATTTCTCCTCAGACGAGAACAGGCTCCCCTGTACATTTTATAGGGATAATGATTTTTGCAGGACTGTGGCTCAACAGGACACATCCACCGCTTGGAGTTCCATGTCTTCTCTTCACTGCTCTAAGAAACGTATCAAGCAGTGACATGTCTCAGATGCATCATTGGATGAAGTAACATTTTAACAAGGGCCCACAGTTTTCAATAGAATGAATCTAAAACGTTTCACAAGAAACACACTTTGAGAACTGTAAAAATCAGGCATGGGAATGGTTGTCTTTTGCTCATGGAAGCCATAGCTGTAAGAATGACATTATCATTTTTCATTTCTGAAGTGTCAAACTGGCTTTCAAAGGTCAACCCGATCGTGCTTTAAACACCTACAGGGGCATGGTCTTTGGGTATCTCCCCGTAGTAGTTAATATCTCTTGGCTCATTGTGTGTAGAGCACAGACATTCATGGACACTAAATTTATCCTAACCCAAGTTTAAAGCAAACAACCAAGCAAATGGATATGACCTGGCTCAGTGGAATTCATCAATTTATATTAGTTAAGTAAGTCATTTAGATGTTCAAGGCTCAAACTTCAGTGTATTGCATGACATCCAAATATCTTCTCTCGATAGTCTTTTTACGGAAGAGCACACCAAATGCTTAGGCAAACCAAATGCTCAGCCCTAAAATCATGAATAAGGAAAACATTATTCAAACTGGGAAGATTATATTTAGGAATATTATGTGTGTGTGTGTGTGTGTGTGTGTGTGTGTGTGTGTGTGTGTGTATACAACATAACAACAAAAAAGAGGCCATGAATTTAAAAGAAATTAAGGAGCAGTATGTAGGTGGGTTGGGAGAGGAAGAAGGGAGAAATGATATAATTTCAAAAATAAAAGAAAAATTAAAAAATATTTCTCCCATATAGTTACTATATATTGGGCTATTGACCACCATCTACAGTTCTCCAGTCCCTCAAATATCTTTTTCTTCAGTCCATTGAACTCCACCATTTTTTTTTTTTTTTTTTGGTTTTTCGAGACAGGGTTTCTCTGTGGCTTTGGAGCCTGTCCTGCCTAAATCCACGCTAAGAAACCCGTTGAGCAAGTCTCCTTGAACATCTTGCAAGCCAGCTCTCTTTCCTCCTGTCGTACTTTCATGCTGTTCTCATTAACTCACCCTCTTCTGCTCCTCTTCTTTCTTCTATTTTGATGAATGATCTGAATCACACTTCCTGAGACATTCTTGGGGATATTTGTGCGGTAAGAAGAATGACAATTGTTTTTGTGACCTTCTATGGGAGACTGGCAGGTTTTTGCGAGCCTTTCAGTCACATGACAGAAGTCCCTGGCTTCTGTTTGGCCCTAGTAAAAGTCTCATCATTGTTCTTCCTCCAGAGAGGTAAGCTATACGCATAAATATGTATTGATTGAATCACAGGCTATAGGAGCACTTGGCCTTATGTAATTATGATACATCTAAACCTCTAAGGTCTTTCTTCATTCTAGTTTAAGAACAGAGGCATCTGCTCTCTGACTGGTTTGCTTATATTTTAAGTGAATGAGAATGAATGCAAGCAGCATAGTAGGTAACTAGCGATTCCTGCTCCTCATCCTTCCCTGGAAGTGCCTGGAGCTGCACTGGAAGTACCTCATTAGTTTAGTTAACTTAAAAAACCGAGGAAATAATACAGTATGCCCTTTCCCAGGAAAGTGTTGAATCCTTGGCAGACTTGGTGATGGTGTGAAGAAACTGATAAACACAAAGCTCCAGGCAACCATGCTAATTGTTCTGGGTGATGATGGTAACATGCTCACGGTGGGGGGCTGTTGAATAAGCTGCTGGTGCCTCTTGGAGGAGATGCAGCATCTACAGAGCTCTGATCTGAAGAAAGCAGAGGAAGAAGAGAGAATAGTACAGAGCAGGCAAGCTGTCCAAAACCTCCCCTGACCCCAGAGCTCAGGCCCTGGGGGACATCAGAACTGTCCTTTGCTGTCCTACACAGACTGAGGGGCAGCCAGAGTTGCATCTCATTAGCAAGAAGCAATGGGGAGCAGTTCAGCCTTCTCAGAGGGGAGATGGGTGATAGGCAGCCGGGGAGAGCATGCTGAATAAATACAAGTGTGTGGAATTTTAAAAGTCTTCCCCTCTTGCCTCTCTGTAGGTGGCTGCCTCTCAAGGTCTGGCAGGCACCCAAGTGCTGAGCATTACCTCGGCATTTGAAGATAAAATGAGTGCAAAAGGAACCGGCGAGGCTGCGTTTTATGCGGCATCAACATGAAGGAATGCCACGGGCTGGGTTTGGCTCACCCTGTTAGCATGCAGAATGATTTCGAACTATAGAAAGCTGCCTTTCCCCATCCAGGAAAAACAAACAGAACAAAAAAAGCAGAACTAATTAAGATCGTCATATCTCAATAAATATGTAAATGAAAAATGCAAACAAAGAAATTCTATTTATCACATCATAAAGTTGCAAATTGCTGTACAGGCTGGCTTGGAAGAATGGAAAGGAATTGAGCGTTTTAATGGCTTTGCTTGGAGACTGTGTGATCCATAGGGTGCCTCCATAGGGTGATGTTTAAGCAGGAAGATGAGGTACTGGCCAGGACAAGATTCTTTTTGAGCTTGATTTTTCCAGTTGTAATAGAGAGGAGAGGGGAGGAAGTGCAGTAACCACTTACTCACCTTTGCCTTGCTCTGATAATATGCTCTAATGGAAGCAACCTCCCAGAGAGGTTTATTATGGCGTATAGTTCTAGAGAATTATAGTCTATCCTTGCAGGGAAGACTTGGCAGCGGGAAGGAAATGCTGTGGTGTTGAATGTTGGCTGGTCACATTGCTTCCACACTCAGGAATCAAAGGGCAAACATGGAATGGAGCATGGCTGTTTAAATTTCAGAGCCCATTCCAGGGAACCACTTCTTATAGTGGAACTCCACCTCCTAATGCAGTAGTTCTCAACCTGTGGATCACGGACCCTTTGGAAAGGGGTTGCCTATCAGACATCCTGCGTATCAGATATTTACATTACTATTTGTAAGAGTAACACAATCATAGTTACGAATTAGCAACGGAATAATTTCATGGTTGGGGGTCGCCACATGAGGACCTGTATTAGTGAGTCGCAACATTAGGAAAGTTGACAACCACTGTTCTAAAGTTTCATGGCCTTGCCAAAGAGCAATATCAACTGGAGGCCAAGTGTTCAAAGGCATGACTGAATGGGGGGTGGTTGTTTCACATTCAAACTTCAGGAGTAAATAACTGAGTTCTTGTGCTGTGACATTTGCTTCTGGTTTTTCAATTTATGGAGGAAAATAAGAGTGCCATTTTATACATTAATCCAACGAGGCTCACAGAAGGCCGATTTTTATTCTAGACATTGTGCTTAGAGCTAAAATTCAAACCCTGTGTTGAGTGACTGATTCCAAGTTTCTATGTTGTTTTTAATTTATACTTTTCTCATGTGTCACAAGACTCCTTAGGATCACCCAAAGTAACTTTTGGGTGTGTGCCTAGAAGTCATCAAAACAACCGTGTCTTGAAAGAGAAGACTAAAAAACTATTCAGAGATGTCTCTAGGTGGTTTCCACTTCCAGGTATTAAAATACACTCTCTCAAACGGAACTACAGTTAGATTTCTGTATCATATTATTTCCTTTTATTTATTCTCAATTATATTTAATTCTTTCCTGTTGAACTCATCATCTTTGAAAGGGGAAAGAGAAAGGATACCAGATAATAGCTGGCACCCAAATATTGCTGAAGATACTGTAACCCTGGCTTACTGCACATATTTTAAGCTAAGGGAGTAAAGTTGAAACCTCTAGAGAGATAGTGTCACCCCTGTTATACCGGTGTCTTTGTTTTAGAAACTGTTCTGTGCTTTTTAGCCTTGTAGAATGTTGCCTTTAGAATTCTGTGTTTTGGTTCTTGTATGCAAGACTAACATCAGGGTGAGACTATATGTAAGGATGAGGGATTATTAGGAATGAACAAATAGTTAATGAGGTAGGAATAGCCTGGTACCAATTAAGTACTTCTCACTGCCCTGTCTCTGCACAAAAGAACAGTGAAATTAGCATCCTTCCAAATAACAAAATGAATGCTTAGAATTACTTATTACCACTGCCAGTCATCAGACCGAAGATCCGTGACTTCCAAAGATCAGTTAAAGGAAATACTTGAGCATGTGGGTGGGAGGGAGAGAGTCTTGCAGGAAGAGAGGAGAGGAGAGTTCTCAGAAAGGTTTCAAAACAAGATGACTTGAAAGCTTTGCTTTTCTCAAGAGAAGATCCAGGAATGTCAAAGATGTTTGTATTGTGTTTTGGTGGATTTGAGTGATTTTGTTTATAGGAAATGAAAAGAGAGGATGGGGTAGAATCTGGATAGATACTGCTACTCTGCCAACTTTCTGGGAAATAACTGCTGGCTACAGTCTGTCTTTAATAGTCCTCTCCTTCTTTCCATTTCTCTGCGTTTCCCTTCCTTCCCTTTCCACTTCTCTTTATTTCCTTTCTTGTTGTCTCTACATTTCTCTCTTTTTTATCTCCAGTAGTATATTCATTAAAAATTTTCTGATTCTATCTTTCAATTTCTGAAATCTGAATTTGATTACTTCTGATGTTCTGGGCTTTCTCAAGCTCTTCCATATGCCTACCTGCATCTCCCTAGTAAAAACAAAACAAACACACAAGCTTCTGCTTTTGGGGGTGTTGCCTGTGTGACAAATTTATTGGATAAACCAAGTTGATTTCACAAAGTAATTAAGTTTAGCATTACATTATAATCAAGGCACATCCCCCAATTTGGAAGACATATCTTTATGTTTTCATGCTCATATCTTTTCTGCTGTCACTGGGCATGTACTTCCCATGTGTACCATTTCCAGATCCAGCCGTGCTGTCTGACATGAACAAGGCTCAGAGTTGCGTGGGTGAGTGGATGGATAAATACAGAGGACTCTGAATCGGGCTGCTGGTGTATCTGACAGCCAATGTGTCCCTTTGATCAGCAATTTGATGTCTTTCTGTAGTTAAAATTTTTTATTTGTCTTTGAACTTTGTGTTTTACCATTGATAACTTTTACTATCATATCTAATATTTTCCAAACACATATTTAAATTCTAATTTTATTTACTTCACTTGCTCTCTTTTCTTTCTTCTTTGATATTATTTTTAAACCAATTATTATTAGCTCTTTGGGAAATAATAATAATAATTCCCTCCCCTGGATCCTCCCTGACCTATTCCCCTTCCCTATCTACCCAACTTTCTTTCCTCTTTATTTGTTTGCTTGCTTTTAACCCATCAAGGGATGTTTATGTTGGCTGTATACTCTTGGATATGATATCTAACTTGAGTATGGTAGGCCTACCAGAGGCAATCTTAGCTTGCGTCTTGCAGCAGCCGTCACTCACCATTCATTCCTCAGCAGGCTAGTAAAGTGATGAACAGCACTGAAGGTTTTTGAGAAATGTCATACAGAAGCCTACTACAGTAGAAGCCTCCTACATTGTATACATACACATATAGAAAATAAGCTAAAATGGAATCAGCCTGTTACAGGATAATGAAGCTTCTTAGATGCCACAGTCTGACTACTAAAAAGCCCAGGGTCTGAAGTGGGTCATCTTTCCTTTGGTTGCTTTTTTCCCTTCTTATCTGTTATCGCTTTTTTTTTGTCGTTTGATTTATTCCAAGCATTTAATGTAAATTTTCCAACTCTGACTTCCTTGTCAACTGACATTTTTTTTCTTGCAATTTCTGTCGTAGTTCTTGTTGCTTCAAATACGACTGTGTCTCCCATAGCTTTTAACCACTTTCAGCTTCCTTCTTTGATGTTATTCTTCTCATCTTTTATCAGCAGTTAGACTCGGAGTGAATTGTGAACAGATTATATGAAGGTATGAACTGAATACCAAGAATAAGGACTTGCCTAGAAGGTTAAGGGTCCAGAATAGATTACATTTTTGCTTCTTGAGACTTAGTATTTCTTCCTGCTTTGAACTTCTGACAGGAGTTACCTTCAAATCTTTATATTTTAGATTGACAGTGAATAGACAATAGTTATGTGTACTTATGGAAGTACCAGGTCTTGATTTTCCATTTTGGACTCTTCTTCACATGAAGACATTTGGAATTATTTGTTTCGGGTGCAAAAATCTCCTCACTTTACGTCTCTTTTATCTTGTCACATACGTTGATTCAGTGGTAAATTGCAGATTTATAAGTATGCTTGCTATTTCTTCCAGTCCCCGCATCCTTGAAAAGTAACTTAGAATTCTAATTTAAAAATCCTTTTGCTTGATCACAATTGTATGCTACTGTGGTGGTTTGAACAGGAATGGCCCCTAATGGTTCATGTATTTGCGTGCTTAGGGAGTGTGGCATTAGGAGGTATGGCTTTGTTCAAGTAGGTTGGCCTTGTGGGGTAAGTATCACCTTGTTGGGGGAGGTATGCCACTAGGGATAGGCTTTGGGGTTTCAAATGCTCAAGCCAGGCCCAATATATCTCTCTTTCTGCTGCCTGTAGAGATGGTTAGAGAAGCTCCTTCTCCAGCACCATATCTGCCTGCATGCCACCATGCTTCCCACCATGACAATAATGGACTAAACCTCCAAACTGTAAGCCAGCCACCATTAAATGTTTTCCTTTGTGAGTGTTGCTGTGCTCATGTTATCTCTTCACGACAATAGAGCATTGTCTAAGACAGCTGCTTTCTCTCATAGTAGCTTAGCATGCTGGATAACTAGGGAAGCGTGCAGCCATCATCTCTTATTATCCACATTTTATACAGTTCATGGTTTTGAAACTAAGGTACTTTCCTAGTATTTGTTAATGTCATTGAAACAATTCATTTACAGTCCTTTTATCAGTTTTGGAGTTTATATAAGGAAATTGAAGACATCCATGATTCTCCACTAGTTGAAACCAGAAGGTTTTGCTCCACATTCTTCCTGTATTGGTGTATGAAGCAGAGCTCTCTGCATCAGACTTTCGTGTCTGGCCTCCTAGGACTATGCCAATCTCACAAATTCTTATGGTTGTATAAATAGTAATTGCAGAATAACTTTTGTTCAGAAGTTCACTGTTTTTATACGCACAATGAGATTTGTTGCTTTCTGTCAGCTTACATACTTCCTAATTTTATGACTAAATCTGTTATATATAGTGACTGTGTTACTATCTTTTACAATCTTTTCTTTTTAAATTAATGTTTAAACTAGTTAATGCTCAAATATCAAAACTACACACACCCACTCACTTGTGTATGTAGACATCTAAATGAGCTTTATTGTTCTAAAATGTCCTTTTATTTGCTTTAAAAAAGCATGATCCTGGCATTCAAAATAATAGTTATGATTCTTTTCCTACATTATATATTCTGTGTTTTGAATTATTAAATTTATTTATTTTGTGTGTGAGGAATGTACATGTGGATATCAAAAGGCAATGTGGTTGAGTCAGTTCTCTTCTTGCTGCTGGTCCCAAGGAGCTATCAGGGGTTGTTAAACTTGGCAGCAGGAATTTCTACCTGCTAAACTGTCCTATCCGCCCCAAATACATGGGTGTTATTTGACAAATTTTACCACATTAAACAGGGGGGAAATTGCTAGTTTTGCTTTGATTTTTGATGTTGAATTTAATTTGATTGCTGTGCTGCTTTACAACTGTTGAATTACATATGGCGGTGGCCATCAGTGTTTTGATTGCGCTAAATGTCCAGTTTAATTGTAAGAAATTGACAGCTTCACTGATTGGTTCTTCATCATGACTGATGAGTTCCATTATTATTTGGGGGATAGGCTTCTTATCCCTAGGTAATTTTCTTCTCTAGCAAAGTATTATTTAAGCAAGATTTTCTTTTACCGTTCTCCCTTTATTTCACACAAAGATCCTTCTGAAAGAATGCTTCTGCTTGTCACACCCATACATAGAAGCTTTCTCACGTTCTAGCACTGGAGGCAGCAGAGTGCTGCTCAGATGGAGCACATTTGGCAGCATCTATTCTTTGGTTGTTGGTTGTTTTTGAGGGTGGAATAGTCAGCAGTGTTGTAGGCAGCTAAGGAGTCGAGACCAGCACACTTCAGAGCAAAGAGAATGGAGAATCCCAAGGTGAAGAGTGACCTTGTGCAGAGGCTGAAAGAGGAGCACTCTGTAAACGGCTTTCTCTGGCCGCATTTACCTATAGGTCAGTGTCAGTAAGAACACGACATAGAAATAAACAAAACAGACCTGCAGATTTTGTCCGATATTCATAGGGTCAGAGAGAGCTAAAAATGGCATGAGTGGATTAGGTTGCTAATCACTGTGTGTGTTGAATTTTAGAGGTTAAAGTAGAAGTCTTCTGATATGATTGAGCAGAAAGATGAAAAGTTCATATAGGGTAGAAGGTGCAATAATATCTAAAGGCAGAAAAAAGGGTCTTTCCTGTTAGAGTATGGAAAATTAATTATGCATCACAATGTAATAAGATTCATGATGCATGTTAATTATGGCAGAATTTGGCGTTTAGAAGGCAAAGTTGGAAACTGATGTAATTATTGCCTGCACTAAGAAAGCATGGAAATACAGAAGGTTTTTTTGGTTTGGCTTTGTTTCAGTTGTTGTCTGCCCTTCCCTGGTGATTTAGAAACTTTATATAACACTTTAATATACAGTGACTTACGAAAAATCTTACCACACCACTTTATGGTAAATAAAACTGGCCCTGGCCCTGCTGCATTCAGTCAAAATCTGTGCAAAGGTACATTATATTGCATAGGTACTAAGCATATTTAGTCTTTTCTCTTGTTGTTATTCCTTGTAAAGCAAACTGCAACAACAATTTACAAGATATTAACAATAATAAGTAATCATGAGATGATTTAAAGAATATGAAGAGATATGCATGGGTCATATGCAAATCCCCTGCTATTTTTTACTCAAGATAATTGAAAAATATAGATATTTAGTATTTTCAGGAAATGCCAGTTACAAGGAGAAAGCTTGTAATGTGATTTTTTTTTTACCTTAAATATCAGGAAACTGACCTGAAAATTTACAGGTGGATTTTTTGAGGATCTCAGTACCTTACATAGTTCTTTGGAGGGTCAAGTCCATTGTGAATGATTCCATCCCTGGACTGGTAGTCCTGTGTTCTATAAGAAAGTAGACTGAGCAAGCCAGTAAGCAGTACCCATCCATTGTCTCTGCATCTGTTCTGACCTCCAGGTAACTGTCCTATTGAGTTCTTGTCCTGGATTCCTTAATGATGGAATACAGTGTGGGAATGTAAGTCAAATAAACCTTTTCCTCCCCAATTTGCTTTTTAGTCATGGTGGTTTGTTGTAGGAATAAAAACCCTAACCAAGGCAGATAGAGACACGAATTCTTTAAGAAGAAAGAAAGAAAGAAAGAAGGAAGGAGAGAGAGAGAGAGAGAGAGAGAGAGAGAGAGAGAGAGAGAGAGAGAAAAGGAGAGAGGGAGGGAGGAAAGACTCCCTATACCAATTACAAAGATCACACAAGGATTTGTAGTTATGGGAAATTAAATAACAACAATGCTCAATAAAATTCTCAAAAATAACTAGTGTGAATATAAGTACTTAACTTGATTAACTGTACAATAGTGCACATCTTCTTTTATATAAAAAAGTACTTCTAGTGTTTTAGAAAACTGGCAAACCATTTTCAAGAATGTCTACACATTTTGACCAGCAATATATTAGAAGTCTAACTGATATCCTCCTTGCTATTTTGTATTATGGCTATTTTTAGCTTTCAGTCTTAATTTTCATTTTATCATAGTCTTCCCCTAATGACTGCTGTTGATGAATATCTTATGCCATACATATATCTTTTCATGTCATCTACATATTTCATAAATACATTTTTATAATTCATTTTGAGAGTGCCTTGCAAATTCTAAATGTAACTTCCTTATCAGATGTGTACTTTGAAAATATTTTCTCACACTAAGTAGATTGTGTTATTTCATCTTCCTGACAAGCTCTTGCAGAATAAAATTTTGTTTTTTGATGAAGTCCAATTTGTCTGTTTTTCTCCTCTTACAGATCATGTTTTGTGTAATTTCTAAGGATTCTTTGTCTAGGCCAGGCTCACTTACCTTTGCCTAGGTATTTATATTCGGAAAGCTTTGTATTTTACATTTGAACCTAATCTCCATTCTGAATTAAATTTGTATAAAATATAAGATTTATGAAAATTTTTATGTTTTGTTAAGAAACATACAGTTGCTTCAAAAAAGGCAATATTCTTTTATTCACTAATTTTCATTTTTGTAAAATTACAATCAATGGCTTTATTTGTGTGCATTTACATCTGGGCTCTCTGCTGTCTTCTGTTCTTGGTGTCTGCCACTCTTCCAATATTGTACTGTCTTGAGCACAGCCACTATGTGTACCTTGAAATGAAATGATAAATCTGGAGTCATAGGTCAGTAAGTAGATTATCTGCCAAAACACACACCACTCCAAATCTGCTCCCTCACACCACATATACCAGGGATGATGGTTACAATCCAAGCTTGTAATTACATACCTGTGATCCCAGTACCCAGGGGGATGGGGTGGGACCAGGAAGGAAGATCTGGAGTTCTGGTCACCGTGCCAACATAATGAGTCCAATGCCACCCTTATATATGACTTCTTATTTCAAAACATTGGTAGAAAAAAATGGTTGAGTGGGTATTCCCATTTTGGTCTTGTTTTCAAAATCATCTTAGCTATTTCTCGTTCATTTCCTTTATGTATAAACTTTGGAATGATCTTCATTTTCAGTCTTTACTATGTTGAGTTCCTAAATCTTTTTCTGTTAGTTCACTTTTGTGAACATCTTTCTTTTCTGTGATCGGCCTCTTAAGCCTTTTGTATGGCATGTAACTCTGGCATGAGTCTGCTACATGTTTTATTAGATTAATATCCACTGCTTCATTTTTAATCAATTATTATGAATTATAACAGTTTGTTACTGTTTGAAAATTCAGTTGATATTTACATGTCTTCAATTTTTCTTGCCTAATAGTTGTAGGAAGTTTGGAGACTTTGATTATCTTTTACACATTCCCAAAAGGACAATATTTTTGTATTTATCTGTGCATACACTTTTCATTTTCTCTTACATTGATAGCTAAGACTTCCTTTTGAATAGCAATGATAAAATTCACTTTTTATTCTTCCTAATCTTGACAAAGAATCAACTTTAACCACTGTGCTCAGTCTTACCTGATTTTACAGGTATTCTTTGTTAACATAAGGGACTATTGGTATTTTTAGGTGTGTTTTTTATCATTAATGAATATAGAACTTTGTCAATTCTTTTCTGAATACATGTATACGATCATGTAATTCTTACACCCTATCCTGTTAATATAGTGGATTACATTTATTGATTTTTAAATATGGAACCAGGATTCACTCTCAAGATTTAACTTAATATGGTCAGATTTATAATTATCCTATGTAATACTGAATCCTACTTGCTATTTTAAGAATAACATATTTTTATTTATGAGGAATAGAGGTTTGCAACTGTCTTTTTGTTTACAATGTCTAGTTTGAGTATCTGTGTAATACTAGATTTATAAAATAAATAGAAAATATTCCCTCTTATTTTGTAGACAGATTTATAGAGAACTGTTTTTTTTTTCACATTTCTCTATTGAAAATATCTGAGCCTACCATTTCTTTATTAAGACATTTTGAATTATGACTCTAGTTTTCTGAATAGTTCCAGGGACAGTCAGATGATCCATTTTACATAAGAAACCGTGGTTGTTTTAATTTTCATTGTTTGAGGGACTGGTCCATATAATTTCTTGGGTGCTAACTTCACATATGTAAAGATCTTGCTATTTTTGTTGTTGTTTTAATATCTCCTTATCCCTTAGATGATCTTGGTTTATTTCTGATACTTTCTTCTTTAACAATTTTATATTATAACAATATTATATATATTTACAAATGGCCATCTGTATTTCATTGTTTTTGTATTTTCAGTTTGCTTGAACCTTCCATTAACCCTTGCTCTTATTTTAGTTTTTTCTTCTACTTGCTCTTCATCTCTTTATCGTTTTCTTTTTTACTATCCATTATACTTTTGACATTGAACTTTCTGTTGTGGTCGCTATGTGGGTTTTCTTATTTTCACTTTCTAACCCAGACGTGCCTAGAACTCTTGGCAATCTTCCTACCTCAGTCTCCCAAGTACTGGGATTAAGAGAATGAGATATTAAATGTGCTGGATTTAAGCATTCACTGCTCTATTTTTTTCTTTTGATACCAATTGATAATCTGTGTCCAACCAATTTTTATTTATGTTCATTTTACATGCTTTTAAATATACTATTTCCTTGCCCTTGAGACATCTCCTTTGACCTTGTTTAGCCATCTAATTGTTAATGAAGAGTGTTCAACTGTGATTGCCTGTCTTTGAAGTCTACACCATGGCATTATAAACTATGTATAGATGTAAAATGGTTACTCTAGTCAAATAAGTCATGCACATTTTTTATTTTTTTAGTGTGTGTGTGTGTGTATGTACACATATGAGTGTGTATGTGCATGTACGTGACGGGGGGCACCAAGAGTCTGCTTCTTTAAGAAAGTTCACCCCACCATTTAATTTTATCAGCTTTAGTCTTCAGGATGTACATTTGCTTTGTAGGTGTATTTTTCTTTCAATAACTGCTACTTTGCACTGTTTATCTTGTATCTAGCATTCTACAGGGAACTGTATTTTACATCATTAATAATCAGTGTTAGATTAATTGTGTCATGAATATCTATAAAACTTTAGAAGCCAGAGTTTTGTAAAAAGCAATTAAGAAAATTGCTAATTAGAATTATTTGTAATAAGGACTTTTCAAACTATCCCTTACATACATTCGGCAACTTTTTGCCTCTGCTGTGTTCTTTTGCATATTTTAGATATTCTGTAGAGGAAAGCAGATATGAATTTGGTGGGGCATGAGCTATCTTTTAATTTCAATGAAATTGCAGAAAGCTCTGGTTCCAAACAAATTTAGTAACTATCTGAGATTGCCATTTAGAGGGGAATTTTTCAGTAAGGGAAAAAGTTATCCAAGGGGTCTCTTAGCAGCAGTTATGATGAATGTGTTAATAGAAATGTCTCATTTTCTTGGATGTTGAGAGCATGAAAGATTATAAATATAAGGAGTTGATTGTATGAGTAAAATATTGGAGAGGCATCAAGTCTGATGTATGTATCTCAACAGGATCAATTTATCAACTCCACTGTAGTAGGAGGCTCTGAGTTTGTGATTGACTGGAGCCGTCTCTTCCTGGAGGACAAAGCCTTTGTAGAGTAAACTGACCATGTTTACTCCTAGAAACTGAACCCCATTTGAAAGGCCCCCCCATTATCCCTCTGATATCCGTGTTCCATTAAGGAGCAATGGAGAGCTGCAGCAAGGTCCTAAATTTGGAAATGGGGCACATTTTAGAGAGATTACTAGCAGCATGCATTTGTTTGCAATAATCATTGCAGTAGCCTGGGTGGGAAGCAGCGTATTTAAATGCATAATTTTCTTCTGTACTGTGCTTTGGTGACTTCTGCATATCCACATCGGAGAAGTGGAGTTAAATTTTGACTGACATTATTTCACAGGGCATGCTGTTAGACAGCATCTTTGTGTTTCTTCACTAGAATTCACCTCAACTCCTGTGATCTCTTTTTGAGGGTTTTCTCCAAAGTCCAGTAGCCAGGATTTGAAATCAGGCTCTTGATGCTTTATGGCACTGCCACCACAGAACCTAGGGTGGCAGCCGAAGAGTTTCAGACACTCAAGATTCTCAATGAACAGAAACTAGCTTAGAGCCAGGTAGCTTTTCCTTTCCTTTATTCGATGGCTTTATTACAGACAATCCAGTCTGTAAAATATAATGGCCACTTAATGCAACGGGACTGTGCAAACAAGGCTTGTATTTCTTTCCCCTTTTCTCCATTTGCATCTTACCAGACCTTCAGTTCAGGCAACAGAGCCTGCGAAGAGCACTGGGGAGCTCAGATCAGTCAGTAAACAATTAAGAACCTGGCCTGATTCATTTCCTAAGCTAAGGTGAAACCACGCTACTGATTACCCACTTGCATTGTTTATGGAGAGGCAGGTGGATGAACAGTGCCGCCTGATTTATGAAGTGCTTGCCTTCTATAAATCACGGAGTAGAAACCCAGCATGCTGCTAATCCTAATTGGTTAAGTCCTAAGTAGGGAGTGATTAGAAAGTCTTCAGGTAGCTCATGCAAATGAGGGCGATATATAGCTGCTTGGGAGGAAATTCCCTCAGTTCACAGTACGCAGTAAAGTCTTGGGTCCATTGCGGCTGCTCCCTCTTGTCTCTTGCTGCTCAGCCCCTGGTGATCACCCAGTTGTTGATAAATTAGAAAAAGGGGGGTTAATCATGCAGAAGTATCAGCATAGGGGAAACAGGATGCTGTTTCCTTGCTTGCTCATTTATTAATTTCTGTCTGGATTAATTTCTGTTTCCAATAAACCATTCATCATGATGAAGGTGAGCTATGTGAGTCCCACAGTGTGATTTGGTAGAAGGAGTACTGTTAAGTCTTGGAGTTCTTTGTACTTTGATTCTATTTGGGTGGGGACAGAATGGCATCTCATACATTCAGTGACATCCTTCTGGATGTTTCCACATGAAGCTTAACCTGTCTGGAAAGTTCTACATATATCAGACTATCTACATCATCTGGATGAAAATGTGCAGACGGACAGCAAAGTGCAGTTTTATTTGGAAGAGGAAGAAAGGAATCCTAAAGACTTTGAATGGTATCCTGATTACTCTCAAGGGAGGAATTACAGAGGGAGAGGAACGAGACTTGAACTCATAGCAGCTGGGGCTCTCTGCACATAACCTGTAAAGACGAAGCCAGTTAAAATTCCAGTGTGGGTGGGAACTCATGTGCCCCAACCCTTGTTGAGGAACTACTGGAGTTGATGGTGGCCGGAGGAGGAAGAGTCAGATATTTTATGAGTGTGGTCTCTCTTAGACTTCCCGTGGTTCAGTGGAGAGCCCCACATCCATGCACAGACAGGCAACACAGGTTGATCTTATTGGATTATTTAAAAAAGGAGAATATGAAGAGTTGGAAAGAGTGTAGTAGGGAGTCTGCGAGAAGTTGAAGACGTTAGTGAGAAACTCTCAAAGACTAAATTACAACAATACTCAGAAAGGAGGATTGGCTACCCGCTTCTTCCATACTGTAACTTTCGTTTTTTTCTGGCTAACTTATCTTTTCCTTCCTCCTCCACTCTCCGCCACCCTGTGCCTATTTCCCTTTTCCTATGTGCTTTTTCCTTCCTCTCCTCCCTCACTCTTCTCTTTGCTTGGAGGAGATGAACTACAGGTGCAGCAGCAGCAGCACCACCAACAGCAGATCTTCTGAGGTTGATGATGAACCATCCTGCCTGGAAGAAATCGACTACAGTGCAGATAGCAGCTCAGACCCAGAGCACAGCCTCGCTGAGTTGGACCGGCAGATCCAGGAGTGTGCCTTTAACAAGGATGAAGAAGAGGAAAAAGAGGAAGGGACAGGGTGGAGAAGAAGATCTGTTCCCCAGTCCTAAGGTTCAGCACCAGCTCTGTGTCTCCAGCCGCTGGACTAATGGCCATCACATGGCTTCTTTCCTATTACATATATATAGTGCCTTAGCCAATAGAAAAGCTAGTTTGTGTGGGCTTAGCCATCCTTTTTGTTGTTGCTGTTCTAGCTTTACTAGGAATAGAATCTGGATATGTCACAGATTTTATATATACAGCATGCTATAATTTCACTTATAATTGGACGTGGGTGATGGTTTCAGGATTGCCATGGATCCTTTTTAGACTGATTTCAGCTCTCCACCAGACCTGGGCCTGACACAGTAGGAGACTATAACCAGAGAAGAGGGCTTCCTTTCTGGGTTCTCAAGAAGAGTTCTAAACAATTCATTTATCCCAAATAGGAATAGTTTCTCAATACTATACCATTTGAGCTTGCAGCACAGACATGAATCCTACTTAGACCCTGAAAGGCTTGGCAGTTCCTCAGGTCCTGGGTGACAAACATAAAAGCATTGGAGACCATGTCACAGCAAGTATCGCCTTTGATGTTCTCTAACAATGTACATTTTAAAGAGGTTGGAAAGGCCAGAAACTGGACTCTGCAGTAAGCAACATGATCACTGTTCTTCACGGATTTTACATTTGTACCTCTTAAGCTGCTTAAACATAATAATATAGAAGATGTGCTGGCAAATCCATACATTATGGAGTCAGACAGATGTGCTTCATATTTTACATCTGGCAGTGGCTTGTTCTTGAAAGCTTAAGCAAGTGATTACCTCTCCCTAAACTTCAGACTTTCTCATATGCACCATGGGAATGGACATATCTATATCACAAAATTATGGTAAAGATGAAATGAGATCATATATGAAAGTGTGCAACTTGGCACCTGCTCCATGCTGACACTAGCTCACAGCACATTTTTCACCCAGAACAGAGAATTCTATGTAAGTATTTGCAAAGTTATGAGCAAACAATCTCTGGGGTCTGGGGTCACATGATTGTAATGTATAGTTTCCTGGAAGAGATCTGCAAAGGAAACCACAGACGAGAAGAGCGGAGGAGTTGGGGAGGCTTAGCATAGAGGTACATGGCAGAGGGACTTTCAGCACACAGAGGAAAATAGCTTTGAGACTGAGCTGTGTGGTAAAGAAGGGGGCTACTTGTTGGTTCCCGGCCGCTTAACCCTGGAATAATCACACAGAAGCTATATTAATTAAATCACTGTTTGGATCATTAGCTCTAGCTTCTTATTGGCTAACTCTTACATATTAATTTAACCCATTTCTATTAATATGTATTTCACCTCATGGCTGTGGCTTACTGGCTAAAGTTCCAGCATCTGTCTCCTGCAGGGGCTTCATGGCATCTTTCTGACCCGGCCTCCTTTCTCCAAGCATTCATTTTAGTTTTCCCCCCTCCTAGTTCTGTTCTTTTGCCCTATCACAGGCCAAGACAGTTTCTTTATTCATTAACCAATAAAAGCAACACATAGACAGAAAGACCTCCCACACCAGAGCTGTGAGATGAACAGGGCCCTTGAGAGAAAGCCCTAGAAACCCTGGGATGCAGATAAGAAAGGAAGAGAAGATGGTGTGACATTTGCCACACGCGTGCCATTCATATTTTGTTAGGATTGGATTTGACTATGGAAAAGGAAAATGACAAAATAGTGGAAGATTTCATAGCTGCTTTCCTTCCCTATGTAATTCTATGTGTGAAGATTACTTGGAGCCACTGCTGTAGATACTTGATATCAGAGACCCAGAGTCTGCTGTTTCTTCAGATGTCTAACTCTGGGAGGTGGAGCTTCACCTCTTAGTCTAGAATGGCTACAGAAGCGTCAGCCTTTGCATCTGCATCCCACATGTCAGCCAGAACAACAACAAAATAGAGTGTGCTGTCTACCCTTCAAAAATTTACACATAGCATTTCTGCTTAATTTCAGCCAGAGAGCACACAGGTGACTAGGAAGGATTGTCTATCTGAGACAATTCCTGATATTTGAATTTTTGTTTGTTTTTCAAGACTGGGTTTCTCTGTGTAACAGTTCTTGCTGTCCTGAAACACTCTCTGTAGACTAGGCTGGCCTTGAAGAGATCCACACCTTTGCCTCCCTAGAACTGGGATTAAAGGCATGTACCGCCAGTGCCTGACTGACATTTGAATTTTTAATACCAAAGAAACAGACAATACTGCATATATGATGTTAACTGCCAAAGATGCATTTTATAATCTGTTCAGCAACTCTGGGTAGTTTTGGAATCATTTAAATAATAACAGAGAAAACTAAGAGAAAGCCACAGGGCAAGATTCTGCCACAATTTAATGCTAACATGTAGAAGATAGGCATGCCCATTGCAATTTAAAGAATTCACAACATTGGTAGTCTTTCTCTTCTACACTTTTATTTCAAATTCGTGCTACATCTCAGGAAAGCCATCCTCTCAATGAAGAAGTGCAATGTTCTGTAATATGTACATGAAGTTTATAGGAGGAAAACCCAGGAAGACCATTCAAATTCCAGGCTCACAGCATCTGTTACCATCTCTTGTATTCACTCTTGTATTCATCTTCTTACCTTCCACTCTCAAAGAGGAGATCAAAGAAATTGATCCTGAATTTCCATTGGCTTGAGGAGTGAAAGAATCCTGTCGAAATATAAAGATTAGAAAGGGCGGGGGAAAGAGTGATTTCCAACCAAAGCTAGCACACCAGTCTTAATTAGTTCAGGGTTTAGTTTCTCATCATCTAAGTCAACTCTGAATGACCAGGGCAAGGTGAGCTTCTAAAGGGAGAATTTAGACAAGCTCCTGGACATGGACCACTTATTGATCTATCTGTGCAAAGGAGGCATGGGAAACATCTGTTATATACTGTGCACTCCACTGAGTTCTGGGAATAGAGGTGAAAGATTGTGTCTTTGAGTTCAAAACTCATTTGTGATGTGTGAACAATAAACATTTTATTGTGTTGTTATGGACCATGGTGAAATTATACAAAGGATAAGATAAAAAATATTGCCTCTAATACGGATATTTGTATTGGCAAGATTCTATGGAAAGAAGATAATTATTACAGTTACTATTGAAAGGTATTCATGAGTTCTTAGACAATTAAAAAAAGGGCATGCTAAGAAATGAGAAGTATGAGTTCAAAGTCCTACGATGAGGTTAGAGTTGGGAGAGTTGGGATACAATGATCAGCATGACTAAGTTAAAGGTTTTATTTGTAGGAAAGGAGAAACATGTGAAAAGATGAAATTGAGAAGAAGATGATAATCAGACTGGGCAATATTTGACATGAGTTCATGAAGAGGTTGAGTCTGGTTCTGAATGTGGTAAAGGGATGGCCATTTCTAGCAGATGCTTGCCCACCGAGTATGAATCAGTGCCACTGCCCATATGTTCATGAATCCTCTGTGGGCATCCTCTCCTCTTTGGCTGTTCACTGGTTTGAGAGTGACACCTAAGTGTGTCGACATGCTTATAGGGCAGAACACATGCAGTGGTATAGAAAGGGTCAATGTGGTTTGAGACTGTTGAATATTGGAAACCTAAGAGACATTAGTTGGAGGGAATTTCTTTAAATAAGAGGTACAGCAAGGAATTGAAGTTCATTATCACCCCTGTGCATACATACACGCACACAGACATAGACATACACACACATGCACACACATTCACACAGACATAGACATACACACATGCACACACATTCACAAGTGTATGTGTATGTGTGTGCTCTATTTCTTGACTCATGAAGTTCCCCAGATTCCTCTTGGAGGGTGTAAACGCTTCCATGGGATTCTTTCTCCAATGTGACTCCCATGACCTGATGTGACTTGCAAAGGTGACTTGATTAGCAAATTGCTTGCTACACAAGCTTGAGAATCTGAGTTTTGGATCCCCAACATCCACGTGAGAAGCTGGCTGCTAAGGTGCACACCTGGAATCCCATGTTTGGGAGAGGCAGAGACTGCCTGATATCTGGAGTTTAATGGCATGTCTGTCTAGCCAATCAGTGACATTGATGCTCAGAGACAGATATTGTCTACATTAATAAAGTGGAGAGCTATTGAGGAAGACATGTAATCTGTTGACTTCTGGTCTCCCACATGTATTCACATACAAGTACACATGAAAAAAAAAACAAACAAAAAATCATTTACATGAACATATGCCAAACCACAAATCAAAATAAAACCCCCTTGAAATTTACCTTTGGCTCTATAAAATCCTTTTTGATCCAAATTATGATTTCTCTTCTGTGTCCCTATGTACACACAAACATGAAACATACAAACATATACATATAAAATGTTGCCTATGTATATTATGCTATCAAGATAGATATATATTCTATCAATATCTGTATATCTTTTGTGATATAGTTGGCACTTACAATATGATTTAGATATCTTATGAACAAACTCCATGCGCCATTGAGCAGTGGACTCTAAAATATACAGTCCTGCTACCGCTTTGCATCTTTCTCTGTGCATGGAATGCTTTCTTACATGATGAAGGATTCCAAACTCTTATTACCGTCCCAGGCTCAGCTTCTAACTGAGATATCCAACATTCTAATGAAATCCCATATGTTTTCCTAGAATCCTCCCACTGGCCATCTCAAATCATAATTTGTGTTACAGAAAGGACACCCGATTTTGCATAGAGGGCATCTATCAGGAGCACAGCCTGCCTCTCAGGCTGGTGGCTGCCCTGAGGCCTGGTTCTTCTACAGGACGGCCTAAGAATGGGATGATGTCCTCGTTCTTTGTGCATGATGTTGATGTTCAGCTAGCACATGGCAGATAAAGGGACAGCATCTCCCTGCCCCCAGTGACTGTATCATCCATCCAAGTGCTACAGATACCACACTCACTTTGGTGAGAATTCTCCATGTATGTGGCACCAACCTAGATGCCTGGCCACTGGCAATCCCATTGATGATAATTTAGCATCTCGCAATTTCATCCATTGCCTCCCGTTCCTTCTGAGCTGCCAGAGAAAGGATTCTGAGTCACCACATCCATTTGAAAACAGCCTGATCTCTGAATTATGAGATCGTATTGAGGGCTGCCAGCACATGTAAGGAAGCAATACACCCCAAAGGGAGGTGAAATCCTCCTGCCCAGCTTCCCATTTGTCAGTTTGGAAAACTTAGCCGTGGAATGGATTTTGTATTCCGAGAGGAGCCTGTTTCTTCTGCCAAGAGCAGAGGCTTCCAGGAATGCCTGACATAAGTCATCCTTGTTAGGGACTCAGCACAGTGACCCACAGGGTTGATGTGAACATTTGGATCCACATTAGAGTGATGGATTTACTTTGCCCTGCTGGTACGCCTCACCCAGGGCCCACCAAAGGCTCCAACCTTGGAAAGACACACAGCCAGTAGCTGGTACTCAGCATGAGAGCTTTTTGGGCAACGATAATTCATCAGGCCGGGAACCTGCTGTTGTCTGCCTAACAGATGTCTCCTTTTGTTTGTGTTACAGTTTGGCTTTTTGGAAACCCAATGGATTCTTAATAACAAAGTGTTGTTTAGAAAAATGGTGCATGGTAAAGGGAGATTTTGAGCTGAAATTTATTTCAGTGCCTAACTGTGCACTGATGAATATAAGCTTTAAAAACGGTTACTTTCTTATTACAATGAACATGCCATTAAACATTGAACTCACTATATTATAGGGGAAAAAGATTGGGTGGGAGTGAGAAGAAAGAGAGGGAGAGAGAAAGAGAGAGGGGGGAGAGTTGATTTGGAGATGAAAAAGAGATAGACTCCTTGGATTAAAAACAGGGTTCCTTGATGATCAACACATAGCATAAGTCAATCTCTAAGTGTGTGTATCTTTTGGGTCTGCTTTGTCACAAAACAAAGTACTTCTGTCCTTGGAAGAAGGCACACAATGAATATACTGACCATGCTGAGTCTCATGACACATGACTGAGGAAAACCCACTCACTATTTGCAGTCAGAAGAATATTTTATGATCTCTAGGGTTCTTGGTGGGTTAAAACGGCTTCATGGGAGCAGACAAGGATTAAGACTACCCCTGACAAAGTACTAAACTCAAAGCATGCTTCTTTGGAAGCATCTGGTTGAGGTACTGAGTGTGGCCTTGGTCTCTCGGTATAAGGTAAACCAGGGCAGTAAGTTCAGTTCTGAGTCAGGTGTGGAAGGAAGAAGGAAAGCCCTATAGTTCTGTGTCTAAATCCAGGGTATGGAAACTAAAAACACAAGCTTTCCTGGATAGACTACCAAGGCCCCTCCTGAACTTCTGACTTAGGAGGCCTTTATCATTGAAGGACATGGAGGAGGCGCCCCCTGTTGTGGTTGACAAAGGGACCTCCATTTTCAAACAGAAAAGTCTCTCCTTATAGGAGAAATCTTAGTAAAGGAGGGAGTTGAAATTTGTTTAAGAGAAGTCAAGAGCTCTCCACTTAGGGGTTCTCCACATCACCAGAAAAGATGAACACACGTGGGACCACAAAGATGAATGACTATGACCACTGTCTCTGGCCAGCTAAGACCATGGTGTGTTATACCTGTCTTATCCTGGCAGTCGTCTTGTGGTGGTCAT
Organism: Microtus pennsylvanicus; assembly: GCF_037038515.1. NCBI lineage: Eukaryota > Metazoa > Chordata > Mammalia > Rodentia > Cricetidae > Microtus > Microtus pennsylvanicus. The sequence goes on from NC_134596.1 coordinate 25,802,840, forward strand.
GGTATAGGTGAGGATGTCAGGGAACAAAGAATGCCAGACCCTGTCTAATACGATTCAGGAAGTGAGAAACAAAGAAAGGCTGACTCCTCAATGATCCCTCAAACCTACTAAAGCCTGGAAACAGCCCCCTCGCTTCAAGAAAGCAAGTTCTCATGTAGTCTGCTGAAGTTGCAGAGCAGGCCTGGCCACTGGGAGGGTGTTCAGGTGTTTTGGGTTGAGCAAAGGAGTGGGTCTTGATGGAACAGCAGTCAGTGGGTGGTGAGGGTGAGGGCACAGCCTGGAGGCAGGTCTCTGACCTGTGTTGGGGGGGGGGGATGCTGACAATTATCTCCCTGGGTCATGAACTGGTTCTTTGGAGCCTATTTCTTAGAGTGGGATCCCTTGCTCAGCTGCTATATAGCGGAGAGGGCCTTGATCCTGCCTCAAGTTGGTATGCCAGACTTGTTGACTCTTCAAGAGAGGCCTTAGACCCTATGAGGAGTAGATGGGAATTAGGATGGGGGTTAGGTATGGGGACAGGGAAAGGGATGAGAGGGGGAACTGGGGTTGGCATGTAAAATGAAAGAAAAAATTAAATAAAAAAGAGTGTGTTCTTCATGGTGCTTTTCAAGACCTGATAAAAATAAGAACAATTTGTACCCAGCATCTTAGTGAAGCATCTCAAGTTCAAATTTACCAAGTTGCAGGTCTGACTACTCCCTGTCTCCCTTCACCTAAACCTCTATCTCCATGTTCCTAAATAATGATGCTCCTACCAAGGGGGACTTCTGTCTCCTTGTGCCTGATGCATGGCCCAGGTTCAGAGCTCTTTGGGAAATGGAAGGGCCAGGATGTGTGGTTGAGTCTGAACCCAGCTTTCCTGTGAGTATGGCCACTATGTGTTCTCATTGTACCATTTCTAACATGAACTTATACAACTATTTCCTCCCTCCTCTTATCTCCTTTGTTGTTCTGGTATCTGGGCAACTAGGTTGAATTTAGAATGAGGCTTACCTTTTCTTCCCGTTAGTGACCTCTTATGATCCTGTGCAAAGAGAATCATCCTTGATTCTCTTTGGGACCCTTCCTGTTCCAGTCAGTTTGTAAGTTTCTGGGTTTTGTCTCTGAATAAAACCCCATGCACCATAGGCCTAAATAAACTTTCCTCCAGGAAAAATTTTTTTCGGTTTCTAAATTTCCATAATGTCTTGAAGAAATCTGCATAATGCTGCCTTGAACTCCTCCTTCCTCACGGCACACTAATTTTTTTGTGGGGGAAAAGAAAAGATTTGTTCACTAACTTCATTTTGTAGACCTAGCTGAGATGTGATGGGTTTACTCTAAATATGCATTAAAGGATGGAGATGTTAATTTCCATTGGCAAAGCCTCCTGAGAATGACTCATTGCCTCAGTAACCTATTAAACATGGTTAGGCAAACTGTGGAAAAGTAGGACATACACGTGTCCAGCACTCAGCGCGGTAAAGAAGCATCCAGAAAGGGGGAGAAAATGCCCCCATCAGAGCCTGTAATTTTCAGAAACAGGCTTGTCTCTTTTCCTCTCGATGGCCTGTAGAGGTCAGAAAAGGGCCTTGTTTTCCCATCACTGACTCTCCTTGTCCCCATTAGAATTCGCCTGGGTACATATAATTAAGCCAGCCGAGGCTCCACACATAGGAACGGAAACGCACTGCCTTTAATAAAACAGAGTGTAAAACAAGTTTAGATTGACTCCAGCCTTGTTTATTCTTGCACACTTGTAATACCGGTCGGTATATTCCCAGTCAAAGAGACCATTGTCCTGGGAACTGAAGCATGTCTCTTCATTGCTACTGCAGCCAGTCCTACCAGGCAAGCAGCACCAGATTAGTGCTCCTGACTCACTGCAAATAAAAATTAAAAGGAAATTTTTTTAAGGGGGACTAAAGGCAGTCACAAAGAGAGATGAATATGGGCTTGATGCAGAGCACTGCCACTGATGCTTTTGTCATTTTGTTTGATTTTTTTTTTTGATGAACACAAGTAGATTTGTAATCCAGGAAAAAAAGAAATATTATATATATACGTATATATATATATATATATATATATATATACGTATATATATACAAAATGGAGCAGGCATTGTGATGAAATTAAGCAAATGAAGGTGTTGTTCTTTGAGGGAATTTAGGAGCCATGATGTCGTTACATAGCTTGTTTCCTGGGGTTTACAAAGAACATTTCATAGGAAGTCCAAAAGACAAGGATTAGCATAATGTTGACCTGTGACTACGCAGATGAACTTTCCGTTCTCTGGATCTCAGGTTCCTCTTTGAAAACTGAGGACCTGGATGAGCTGGCACCTAAGGTCACTTACGTTTCTACCATTCCCAAGCCCTGCATTGGGTGCCCTGCCGATAACGGCACACAGAGGCTGCAGGCTGGCTGGGCCAGGGAAGAGGCAGCGGCAGCATGAGGCGGCTCACACTGGTGCTCTGTCTGGAGAGGATGGATACTGGAGCTGGATAATGGTCCTTTCACAGCGGAGAGTGATGCCCTTGACACCCTGCCAATGCCCAGCAGAATAAGAGCTTCCGAAATCAGGGCTAAAAATAAACAAAGAAATAAAGTGACAACGTAAACAGGAAGACGGGAAGAAAGGGGCAGGGAATTGAGTCAGCAAACTGGTGGGGAGGATAGCGAAGAGTCAAATTCATTCTGCATTTATTGGCCTGTTAGGTGGCTGGACTTTTCGAATTCAAAGTGCTGTAGATGATGTGTTTGATGCCACCCTAGGGGAGGGGGCAGAGGGCGGAGAAGAGGCATGCCTGCTCTCTCTGGTCCATTTCCTTTCTGTGGCACAGTTGGCCCTTCCTTCTCGCTGTCTCTTTGTTGGTTGTTCAAAGAGAGAACTCTTACACAGTCCTCCTCCTGTCCCTGGCCTCCTCCTGGGTCCTGGCCAGCTGCCCTCCTCGACCTTGTCTCTCAGCATTTGGGGCCCAGCTTCCTCTTTGCCTTTCTGTAGCACACACGGGATTTCAATCAAAACGACTTTCAGATCTGATTGTTTGGGACAGGATGTGTGCAAGAGGGTTGGGGAAAGAGAGCTCATAGCTCTTGGGTCCATTTAATGTTCCGGCCACTCTGCACTTTCATGTGGCATGCAAAGAGACAGCCAGCACTTGACATCTGCAGGGGAAACTGGACCAGTTCTCTCTACAAACTCGGGTAAATTCTAGTCTCCCTTTCTGAAGGTGCAGATCAAGATCTGATGGATCCTCCCCTTCCCCAGAAAGTTGCATCAATTTAGGTGTATGCAAATGGAAGCATGACTGGGCAGAACAATGCATTGCTGTCCTGCTGTTCCTTACATAGTAAACGCACATACATTTGATTTTTGGAATTGTGTGTTGGCGCTAGCAGAAAAGGAAAGGAGAAAGGGAAGGGAATTTTCTTAATATGGCTGGCAGATCAGGAAACTCTGAGAGATCCTGAGCCATGAAAATGTAATGTAAAACATCTAATATTTAATTCTAAATTTCTTATATGGGAAGGTCTCACTTCATCCCATATCTAGGCCTTGAACTTGTCAGTCAAATTCTACTAGGTCCAAAAAAAAAAAAACCCAGCTCAGATCTAAAGACATCTGGAGTAGATGAAATATAAGATTGCTTCTTTTGGATGAAAATAAGACAGACCTCCAAGGAAACCCAAGCAGAAGAAGGAAGTTTGACAACTTTGCTTCTAAGACATTAGAGTTTGGTTTTATAATACTTTTAGAAATATGAGAAAGCTTTTACAAGAAATTCTCTCTATTGGCCCATCATGGATGAAGTCTTATTGCTCCAAGAGTCCAGGAGGGAGGTTACTATTGTTATCTCGCCTACAGATGATGCAGCAATGGAATTACTCTACTGTGCATGGTAAGTGTCTACTAGAGAAACCATGTTAGGATCTGTAGGGAGTATGCTTATGATCCCCATTTTCCCACAGACCAATAATATTGTAAAGAATGCTCTTAAAGTCCAAGGAAGCCCATTTCTCTGTTATTTTTTTTCTCTAAGGCAAATTTGCTTTCATGTTCTTCAAATTCGCTTAGAAATAAATCTTATTTTCAAACTTTGTCAAGGTCTATTATTTCCCCATGTACCAATCAATCTTGACTTGTCTTGCTCTTCCCTTCTGTATTTCTAGAGGAAAAGACCCGGTGACCTTTTGATGAAATTCTCCAATGAGTTGATGGTGGTAGAAGGTGATGCAGGTTGGGAATCTGAGAAATTCGTGGCACGCTTTCCCTCAACAAATGTTCAGAGCAACATTTTAGAAGATGAACATTTAATTTCAAACAGAGGTTAAGTAAATATCATAGAAGGATACAGTCCTAACCACATTTGGATTGGGATAAGCAACACGTGCCTTAGGGTTCCTGCCATGGATCAACGAATGATTTCCCTAGGTTTCTACTGATAATGCCTGGGGGTGCTTTGTGCCCTGAATCACATCACCAGCTCATCTGGTGCTGAGGCTTTCTTTGGAGTTCTATTTCCAGCAGCTCTGGCAGAGGGCTATGGCAAGTCCATTTCCCTCTATGCTCAGATCTGTTTTGCAACATAGAGTATCAATTCATTTCAAATGACTTTCAGTTTGTTTTGCAAGGACGAAAATTCGTATTTCTCATTCTTAAACAATGCCTGACTCTCAGCTTTACTTAACTTCTATCTATCAGTTCTTATGTGGGCCAGCTTCCTCATCAAGTCCGGTCCACTCAGCAAAGAAGAAGCTCAGAATTAAGACTCAAGTCAACTTTCTTGCTCCTCTATTGTAATGGATATCCATGGAGGGTGATGTATGCAAGGGATAACCTAGAAAGGCAGTTTCCCTGAGCCACATTTTCTCTTTTTTTTTTTCTGAATATTCTTGCTGGATAGTTGAATGCCTTTGTTAGTGTCTCTTCTGAAGTGGCTATAAGATTGCAGAACCAGGACAGACAAGGCTCAAAAGGTAGTTAGAAGCCAACACTCAAATCCTTCAGGATCATTGATAATTTTACCTACCTTAACTTCTCCCACTCATTACTCCTCTCGTCTGTCTGTCTGTCATGGTGTTTTATCATGGCAATATAATAGCAACTAGGTCACCATGACAAAAAGGAGGGGGATTATATGAAAGCAGGCCTCATGGACATTTATTTTTATGATTTTGTTTCTGCTAGACAAAAACAGTGTAAGTATTGAACTGTATGGCTGGATTCTCACAATGCTATAAGGTGAATACTATTATTATCCCCAATGTTGTTCACTTGCAAGACTACAACTCCCAGCGTTCCGCTGGACTCCAGCGCACACAAGCACGGAACACATTTCCCAGAAGCCTTTGCATTCCCCGTTAAAAGCGAAGGTCGCCACGAGTTTGCTCTCTCTCTTCCCCCGCCTTTCCTCCAGTGCCCACATGCCCCTTACCTGCCTGTTGCCCCTCCCCCATTAAAGTGCAGCCACGTGGGACCGCCGCGTGTCTGTGTCTTTTTCCTCGCATAACGTCTTTACCCTCTAACCTGCAGCCAGCCAGAAATTAAGAACAACACCCACCGTCCACCACACTAAATCTGAAAACTTAGGCATGGTGTTTTGATGCATTATACACAGCTAGTCCATTTTAAGTCAGCTTAGGTTTGTACTCGATTTCTTAAACGTGACTCCACTGATCTATTTAATCTTGTATTTACCTTCCACACATGCTGGGAGGTGAGCATGGCCAGGAGTAGTCAAGGACCAAGATAAGATGCTGATAGGTGTTTGGGGAGCCTGCGTCATTCAGCCTCCCTGCAGTTATCATTTCACCTGAAGCCCCATGTGATGTGTTTGCATCTCCGTCTGATTCTCGATGTTTTACCTGGTTAACCAAAATGCATTTATTCTCTCACCTATCATGTTCCTATTTAGTTTCTGAGACCAGGTTTCTCACTGAACTGAGAGCTCACTAACAGGCTAGGCTGGCTGACCAGAGAGCCCTCCAGATGCTCCTGTCTGTTTCCCAGTGCTGGGATTACAGAGGCGTATACCACCATACCTAGCTTCTGATGTGAGCACTGTGGCTGTTAACTCAATTCCTCTTGCTTACTCAGCAAGCACTGTATTTTCTGTGGCTCTGAGGCTGAGAATGCGCACTCTCTTAGATTGCCCTCCCCTTAGGTATCCCTCAGAAGAAGGAATATGCTAAAGTTTGAAAGTATAATGAAAGGTCTTTAAAAGTATTTTCTTTTAATTTATGCATGCGTAGGCCATATGCACAGGTGTTTTCAAAAGTCAGAACAGGATGTTGATCTCCTGAAGTTGGAATTACAACAGTAAGCACCTGACGTGGGTGATGAGAACTCCTTTGGAAGAACAGCATGTGCCCTTAACCACCCACAGAGTGCGAGACCAGTGCTCATATTTACATGAAAAACTGACAATAAATGCATAGATATTCTACATGGACTTACTTAAAAACATCTTACGCTCAATTACAGAAGACGCCAGGTTTATTTTATTTTCTTCTAATCTATTTGCTGGATCACATTATACTAACTTGGGGAATGCAGTTATAGGTTCAAGGACATACATATTTACAATTAGAAACTAGGAATAGAATGAACTGAGAAATATGAATCTGTATTTATTCTGACAGTAGTGTTTGGTGGGGCCTACTCTTTCAAAACTGTAAGAAGGTCACAATGGAAAATCATGGCTGAGTGACATCACCAAAACATAACAAAAAAGAATCATCTAGAAATCTGTAAGCCAAGTAAACACAAGGCATAGAACTGTCAATGCTGAGTAATTGTGGTCATAAATTTAAGTGCCACAAATTATACCAGTAAGTGTCACAGGATATCAAGCATGATCAAGAAAAGAAATGGGAAACCATTTTTCATTCATTATCTGAAATTAAATAAAAAAGATTGTATAATGAAGCAATCTAGGTAGAAAAGAGGAAACCAGAGAAAGACCTCTAGGGACCAATGAGAAAGATTAAAATGCAAACAGTGAAATTCAGAATAAACAACCGAGACACAAGCAAAGCCTGGGGGAGGTAAAATAGGAGCACTATGAGCCATCTGATGCTGAGGACCACTGTAGACAGCCTTGGTAACCAAGAGGGGCCTTTTCCATCTTCCTAGGTTAGTAGGTGACAAGAGAGGCACAGCAGCAAATGCTGAGGGTTGTCACCCAGAGCACCTTCCGAAGGAGCCACATGTACAGGCCAGAGGGTGGAGGCTGGGTGGGTGGAGGGAGAACACCAGGAAGGCGATACTATCATAACTGCTGTCCCTCATCCATATTTTTTCCTCTTCTACTAGATAACTTTCAAAGTATAATAAATAAGTAGAAAGGGTAACTAGATCTGTTGAATTATGTGGGCTTAGGACAGATTAAAGTGAATTGGCAAGACAGTCTCCTTCAGTTGTCTGCATGATGCATTAACTTGACATTCAAAGATCTTTATACTCCAGCCCGCCCCGACTGCCTTGCTGTGCTTACCTGTAAATGTGCGGGGCCCAGGTGCAAGATTACCATCCAAATGGGCCTTCTTCCATTTCAAGAGTCTCTCTGGCAGGGTCTCACCTTCTCACCCTCTTTGGCTAGTTCTCCTTCTCTTCAAAAACCAGTTCAAATCTTAAATTGCCCTCTAATCTGAATGTAATTTGTAAGTCCTCTCTATTTTTCCATCCACGACCTCTTACAGCATTTATTATGCAATTAACTATGTCCTTTCATGATCCATTAATTGGCCATTTATCTTTTTCACTGTGGTCTGATATTTCACAAGTGTCTGTCATGTGTTGAAAAGCACACTGTTTACCACTGAAAAAAAGATCATGGCATTTTATAATATTGCTCATCACTGCAAATTTCATAATTTTACTTTGATTACTGAATTATTGCCTATATAAAATTATTGCTCAATATAAAATTTAATGTTAAATATTATTTTCCGTATTTTACTAATGAGATAAAGAGAATTTAACGATGTTAAAAGCTAACCCTAAGTTGCATAGCTGATAAGTAGTACAATAAATATATGAAGGCATGTGAATCAGGCAAAATAGTCTCTACTTTTCCTATTATTAGACCTTTCTGCATCATCTTTGTAGAAGGTAAACCAAAATAAAAGACATAACCTATACACATATAAAAAGGATTCTCCATAATAGTATCAATTATTTTAATTTCATTTGTATATTCATTTTATGGCAGTATTTCAAATGTAAATTAAATGTAAAGGTGGATTGTCTATTTACAGGTGCTGATGTAGCCACCTGCTAACCCCCCTCACACACACACACACACACACCTGGGTGCACATACTTGAATTTAAACACATACAGAAACACAACTCTTTTCACCATGACAGATGAGCTGATAAGTACTGCGCATGGTTTTGCCTGAAAGGACACTTCTGTGCCAAAAGCACAATGAATGATCTTCATTGCCAAGGACATGGAGAACCTTTAGTTCCATTCAAGGAGAAAAGTGTGTGATTTTAACAGAATGCGTCAAAGCTCAATCGCATTGCAAGCATGCCCAGAGCTTATTGATTAGGTTTATGGTAAGCATATTGCTTTGAAGCAGGGCCCTGCTAGTAGAAATATTAGCTCTGAAGGGACTCTTCTGTTGAAAAACTCTGTGTCCATTCTTGTATTAATCATGATCTTGGGAAGTAAAATGAAGGGATGGGTGCTCAGCAGGCATGTTGTTTGTTCAGGTTCCCAGCTCATTCTCTAATCAGGAGAGAGAAACATGACAGCATCGCAGCTTACTAAAGAGTGGGAAGCCTGGCAACTGGAATGAAAACTGTAGAGGGGACACCCGTTTCAGACTGGTTCCCTAAATAACTACACTCTTTAGCATCATATGCATTGTGATCTGTGTGCCTGATGAGAATCACAAAACTTCCCTGTGTTGTGACTCCTCACCCTTCAGCACTTTTCTATGAGAGTTACTTGAGTGTTTTTTTTTTTCTGCGGCAGGGCTTGTGCTTTATTGTGGGTGATATGCAGAACTTTGGTGGGCAGTAGAAGCTGGGCTTTGTTCTTGGTCCTGACCACACAGCCCTTGACCTCCATACATAAATAGGGGCAGACTCTGCACAGGTGGTCCCTCCAGCCCCGGAACAGGAACCTACTGTGTAAGGGGCCTCATGCCCAGCCTGGCACTGAATCCGTCCCAGTGGTGCTGGTCATGGGCATCTCCATGCTGGCCAGGCAGCTTCCGTGCAGGCTGATGAGGCTTCTATCATCCTAGCACTCGTCCCCACCCTCCTGCTCTGAGGAGTCCACGAGGCCGCTCAGCTTGTTCCCAGGTTGCCTTCTCTGGTTAAAACAAGGATGAGCCCACTCTTGGAGAGTAGTTCACAGCCTGTGACAAAGTCGAATAAGATCCATTTCTATCAAGTTCCCAAGTTATATTTGTAGGAGGAGAGGGTGCTGCTTGTTCCTCCCAGCCATGCAGAAACAAAATAATCACACAGAAACTGTAGTAATTAAATCACTGCTTGACCTATTATCTCTAACTTCTTATTTGCTAACTCTTACCTATTAATTTAACCCATTTCTATTAATCTATGTATCACCATGTGGCTGTGGCTTACCAGCTAAAGTTCCGGGGGGCTGTCTCCAGCGAGGCTACATGGCTTCTCTCTGACTCGCTTTTTATCCTCCCAGCATTCAGCTTATTTTCCCCTGACTAGCTAAATTCTGCCCAGCTATAGGTCCAAAAAGGTTTCTTTATTCATTAATGGTAATCACAGCATACAGAGGGAAATCCCACATCACCTTTCCTTTTCTCTTTAAATAAAATATGAAGGTTTAAACTTTAACATAGTAAAATTACATATAACAAAACAGATATCAAGCAAGAATTGTAGTTACAATATTTATATCTATTTATGTTTTATTATAACTAAGAAAAACTATAATTATAACTATAAATATAAATTCTTCAATTCCATCAAAGACTCTAGAAAGACATAATATTACCTAAGTAAAAAGGAGGTACATTGTAAACAACTTCCAAAACTCTAGAATTGACAGAGACTTCTTGCTGCCTGCCAGTCACCCAACATTCTTCTGTACTTTTGGGGCATCCATCTTCACCCTACAGGGCCATAGTATCCAGCAGATTTTTCCACAAAGCAGGAAATTTCAAAGACAGTTCTGCCTATATTGGCAGTTTGTCAGTCACTTTCTTCTGTGTCCTGCAGAATGTTCTCAGACTCTTTCATGTAGCAGAAACTCTAAAGGATTGTGTCACCTTTAGACAATTTCAGCAATTTTTTCTCTGTGGCTCCTGCATGTCCAGTTCACGAAACAGTCCAGGCAAGAGCAGGTTCTTGACCAAACGGCTAACCAACTCCATAAGCAGCCTCTTCAATGCCCATCTTCCTCTTGAAGATTGGTGCTGCCAGGAGCATATTGTCTCACTGTTATAAAAAGTCCTAAATTCTTAAAGCATTTTAAATGCCATATTCTGCAGTCTTTGAAAGGTTTGAAGAATATCTATTTAACTGAAATATATCTCTATATATCTAGAAAACCTAAATAACATAACTACAAGCTAGACTATATAGATGATTATCTATTAACCTATATTTCTTAATTATGCATTACATTTTAAAATAAGCTGCACACAATTTCTTAATCAAGAGCAGAAATACACATATAACAAAATTAACCTTGAAATTTTATCAATAAATCAAGATCCATATCAATGCAAATTTCTATAATATATCCCCTTTAAATGCAAATAAACATTATAGACAATATTTGAGAATATGGGCATCATTGTCTCCATACTTCTTCCTGTATTGTGGGATGAAGTAATTTTTAAGTAGTGTTTACGGCAAACTTTCAGGTGTTCTTGGTCCATCAAACCATATTAGTCTGGAAGCAATCCCTAGGTTTTCATCTTCTGTAGACATCAGAAGGATGTGTGTGTGTGTGTGTGTGTGAGAGAGAGAGAGAGAGGGGGGGGGGATTGATGAAGGGAGGAAGGGAAGGAGGGAGAGAGGGAGGGAGGGAGGCAAGCAGGCAGGCAGATTCCTCCTATTCATTAGTTCAGTATCTATAGATTTCCCAGATTGGAAATGCTAGGGAAAATGTGCAGACTTTTTTCTTGTCACTATTTCTTTATTATAGTTCAGCAACTAGTGAAGCAGTGTTTGTATGACATTGAGATAAAATAAGCAAACTAGAAACAATTTGAAGTACACAGGACAGTATATATGGATTATGTGAAAATATAAGGGGCTTAAATATCCTTGACTTTTGACATATGAGATATATTCCTAGAATTATCTCCTGTAAATATCAAGTTATATCTGTCTATCTTCTTATTCATCCGCTCATATACTTATTTATACATGTATTTATTTATATGTTATGTATTTAACTCTATGTACTTTTCTCTATATAGTTAAGCACCAATCAAGAAATATATATATGGCTATGAACTCAAATAAGAAAAAAACTGGCACAATGAGATCCCTGTAGGAGCCATTTAAATTAAGAATTATCAAGACAATGATTTATTTAGATCAAGGAAGCATTTTGAGAATTCAGAAGGCATGCAAATAGAAACTATAAACATGCTGAGTCCCTGTGTTACCAGAATCTATGTTGAGGAGATAAAGAAGTCAGAGCCTGAGAACATGAGCCATAGAGGAACAGAAGCAAAGAGAGGCCACGGCAGAGCATAGCCTCCCGTGGGATGGCTGGAGAGAGCCTGTCTCTTGACATGCCTTGTTTGCGAGAGTTGCTGGCCCTGCCTGGCAAGCTCCTTTTCCTTTGACATAGAGACCCCAAACTTCTTACTTGGGATTGTTGAAGAGTGACATAGTTATTGGGGGGATGTTTAATTAGGGTTTCTTTTGCTATGAAGAGGCACCATGACTACAACAACTCTTACAAGGAAAAACATTCCATTGGGATGGCTGAGATTTTCAGAGCTTTAGCCCATTATCCTCAGGGGAAAAAAGTATGGCAGTGTGTAGGGAACATGGTGCCAGCAGAGGTCATTGAGAGTTCTGCATCTTGCAGGCAATATAAGTGAACTGAGACCCTAGGTGATATCTTGAGCTTATAGGAGACATCAGTGCTCACCCCAACAGAGACACACTACCTCTGACAAAGACAGCACCTATTCCAAGAAGACCACTTCTTAATTGTGCCTTTCCCTTCAGGAGCATCTTCTTTCAAACCACCACAGTGGAGCTTACTAGCTTTACCCCACTTAGTCTCTGAGTACTACAGAACCTTGACAAAAGGGAAAGAGCAAGCATCTTAGCAATGAGCATGTGCTCTTCCTTCTCTGACTTCCTTTGCCCACAGGAACCATGCATACTTTGTGCATGGCTGTGTAATTTAAATCTCTCACTTAACTACTTAGATCATACCTCCTTCCTATCCCTAGCCCAACTTCTCTAGTCATATTTCCTTCTACCTTATTTAAAGGAATAAAACCTAATACTTCTTATTGAATGGATAAAACTAGTCAAGTTCATTCTCACGATTCTCCTGTTGAATTAGATGAGAAGTTGACCTATGTTAAGACATACTGATATATTATTTTTCTACTGTTTATTCCAGTGTTAGTCATCTCCTCCCCAAACCCTACAATTGCTTATGCTGGTTTATATTAATTTCATTGTCCACATCAGGGCTCGAAAGTCTCTTCAGAAGAGACAAGTTGACTTGACGTGAGCAGCAGTAGTAGTCAAATCAGCCCAGCACTTTTCAGTGGAGTAATACCACAGGCTGGGACACTTTTTCACTGCCTGCCTTTTCAGTTGGATTTTAAAAATTTATCAAAATTATTACCAAGGAAACATCTTTTCACTATATTCCCTAGGTCTCTGGCAAATTCTCAATGATCTCTAGCTGTGTTTGAATCTTGTTATGAACCACATTCCCTGAATGCCCAGCTCAAAGTTGGATGTTTCCCACCATTTTTCATGACCTTGACTTGTGCAGCCTGAGGGAAGCAACTAAGCAAGAAACATAGCCAGCACTCAGGAAGGGAGAAGCACTCTGAAGAGATATGAACTTTGTGCTCAGGGTATAACTCAGTTGCCAGAGTGCTTGCCTAGGATTCATGAAGCTTAGTGGTGCCTAAACCTGGAATGGGGGTACAGGCCATTAATACCACTGCTCAGGAGTTAAAGGTAGACAGATCAAAAGTCCAAGGTTATCTTTACATATATAGTGACTTGGAGGCCAACCTGGAATATAGATATGAGACCCTCTAAAATACACACACACACGAAAATGAAAATAGGATTATCTTATAGCATGAGGTTCCTTTCAAATTAACAGCTAAATGCCGTGAGTTTCCAAAATATTAGCACTCCTAAATATTACTGAAGAGTCTGGACTTCTTGGGACAGGAGTAGATCTGGGCTTTTGTAAGATATTTCAGCACTGAGGATTGCTGGCAAACTCCCAATAATAGCCTTCTTTATGATCATTGGCATTCATCTCTGGCCTCCCACTGAAGTGCTATATATCATATTCACAGATAAACAGGGCATGCTCCCTGGACCGTGTAAACTAGAATGCGCCTGTCTCTGGAGCTTGCATACCTGCCTCTTTTTTCAATTGTCTAACCGCCCTCTGGCCAGCTAATACTTCAGTAAGCAGAGGCAAAGGCATTTGTCAAATGGCTCTGAAGCTGAGCCGCCCATTCCCTGCCCTTCCCTCACCATTTCTCTTTTCTCCCACGCTTGCCTACCCACGAATTCCACAAATCTGGCAATTGGTTGTACCCTGAGTGCGAACAGGAAAAGCACAAATAAATCTCAGGTAATAATGTAGTCAGTGCACGCTCACACCCCACTGCACAGAAAAGAGGACATTATGCCAGGAAGGGAGATGGGAGACCTTGGTTCTTGTTCCAGTGTAGACCCTGGCACTAGTTGCAGGCAGGTCACCAATCTCTGAAAGGACTTCAGAGTGAAGACCAAGTCCGCTGCTGCCTTCTGCTTAGTGTAACTGTGAACAGAGGAGGGGTATGTCAGTCTGTTTCCCACTATTACACAAACAAAGGTTAGCCCGAGAATCGATGACTGGAAGCGGCCTAGAGGCAACCAGTGAAGAAGAGGATATTCTGTTGGGAACATTGCTTTGAGTGAAAGGAGATAAAAAGACAGAGAATGAGACCTCTGCAATTCTTAGTTAGATGTAATCTGTTCAGATAGATATCGGAGCTTAGTGAATGCTTTCTCTGATTGCAAAATAAACACATAACTTTCTTTAAACAAATAAATTATTTCTTCAAGAGTTAAAAAACAGAGAACAAACAGAAATATTAAAAAATTAAAACAAAACAAACCCACACATCTATTGCTATGTGCTAGCTGCTCCTTCCAGAATTCACCCATCAATGACACAAAACGAATGCAAGTAAAATCCCCAGGTTGACATACTAAGAGTTACCATAGGAAGCCACACATAAAAAGTTAAAGTTTTTCACTGAAAAATATTAAGACTTACGTGATCAGTAGCGAGTTTTTGTTACCATTCCACTAATATTCCATATGCTAACGAGACTCTTCTGTGTGATTTGTACTGCAATTTGAAAGTGTGAATGCGTGGCTGTAGGGGGATGGGATGCAAACACTTTGAATTCTATTGGGAGACATTTTCCTGGAGTTATTTGCTTCTCATAATAAGCCACTATCATCATTTATAACCATAACCCCAAAGGCATCATGGTTGCCTAAATATATAAACAAAATGAAATGTACAATTTGCAGGCTCTTTAGTTGAAGCCTTTAAGAAGCTGGAATGATTTAGGAGGATAAAGGCAGTAAACATAAAAACGCGATGCCATCTAGACGTGTTTATTAAATGCCTATTTGTGGTTCTGCTTGGAATTCTAAAGGACAAGACAAATGTAATTGCAGAATCATAGAACTGTAAAGCTGAAAGGAATTAAAAAAACTGTATCTTTTCTGGCTTGCATGGTCTTACTGATGGAGGAGCTGTGGCTAAGAGAGGACCAGCTCCCTAGGCACAGCTGGCAAGGCAGGGCTCAAATCTAGGCTCCCAAGATTCTAGGCCCAGGGTTCCCCATACCCTCCCCCCAAAATCTGTTTATATCAATCTCTTTCTCCAACCATGCCATGTAACTTTTCCCAATATAGGGCACGTAAAAAATTGATAAAATGTTAGAGCAAAGATAGACACACATATGAAATGTGGGTTCTGTCAGTGTGTATATAATGGGGAAGCATCATTGATGAGGAGATGCAGTGTGTTTATAATGGGGAAGCATCATTGATGAGGATATGCAGTGTGTTTATAATGGAGAAGCATCATTGATGAGATGATTTATTCAGTAAAGTGCTCATTTTCCGTGCGTGGGGTGCTGAGTTCAATATCCAGAACCCACGTAAAAATTCCAGGTGCAGTGGTATGTATGGATCCCTAATTCTAGGGAAACAGCGTCAGGCAGTTTCCTGGGGTTTGCTAGCCAGATAGACTGGCCTACTTAGCAACGTCTTGGCCACTTGGAGAGCCTGTCTCAAAGAAATGTTGGAGAGCATCCAAGGAAAACCAGCGGAGACTGTCTTCTGTCTTGTCCATGTACACACATACATATGAGCCTAGCACCTGTGCACATGTGTGTAGTGTACCTTCTGGACACACATGAGCACACAGACACACAAACACGAGAGGGAGAGAGAGAGAGAGAGAGAGAGAGAGAGAGAGAGAGAGAGAGAGAGAGAGAGAGAGTTCTATTCAGAATATTCTTCTTCTGATGTTATTATTTGATTAAAGCCAACAGTCCACTTCTTTCAGTTTCTGAGGGAATGGTGTGTTAGCAAGGAGCTGTCCTGACAGCACATAGTACATAACTGCCTAAGATGCCTTCTCTTCCCTGAGTAGCAATGTGGATTTGCCTGAAACTGGAGGCCAGGGAATTGTCAGGAAAGAGACTCACCCAGAATAAATCAAATCACCAGGCTTTGGAGGCAAACAATGAGGTCACATGCAGTCGGCCCCAGGAGGCGAGGACAGGACTGCTCCTTGTGGTTTGGTTCTGAGTGTCGTATTTATTTTTCAAAATTGCTTTACAGTGACATCAACTATGGCACTCTCCACATTCCACCACTGTTTTCTGTATAATAGCCCATTATGAAGGCATTGCTGAAGGCAGAAATTAACCTTTTAGAGAAATTTCCTTCCATTAAGACTAGGTGCATGAATCCAGACTGATTTTCTTTCTGACGGGAAGATGTCTTAGCCAGCATTTAAATGCTTGTAAGAAAAAAATGTGCCTGTGTAGGAGGACCTTCCCAGTGGAGACAGAATTATTAGTCGGGCTATGGTCTCCATGGTGATTTTTTTAAAGGCCAAGTTTGAATCAATCTTCTAAATATTGAGGTATAATTTGTGAATGTGCAATTGAATGAATAATAATAGAATTATCAACAATATAGCATTAGCTTTAATTCTACCATTTGAGATTTTTATACAAACTAGTCTGCAAATGACCTTCAAGCTAGCCTTGAAATGTGGCCTTAAGAGTGAGTGTTTTTTCTTTGATTACCATAGTCTATTGGTTGTTAGCTATCTATCTGTCACTTTTGATGTATCTGCTTCATTTGCATAGATTTTTGTCTCCCACTTCCTAACTCTGAATCCTCTCTGAAACTATCACCCAATCCCTAGTCACCTAATCCCTTATCACCTAACCTCATGAAAGTGCTAAAATCATCGGCTCTCCTGCCCTGGACACTGATGTTCTGGAAAGAACTCTGATTTGAAGATAGATCTCAGATAGGGCTTCTAAATCTGAGAAACGCTGTGGTCTTACTCAAGTTCTTGAGCTTATCTTTCTCATTTACAAATTGAACAAATGAGACACTCTTTCCTATGACTTTCATCATTATGTTTGACTAGAGATGTCACTTTCCAAAGCAAACCGATGTAGCCGCCAGGCATCTCTTTGTGTTCTGGACTTATACTAGAGTGTTATTACAGTTTGCATCCACCACCGCTTCCCACTTGTTATCAAAATCCATCATTCAAACAAGCAGCTACACGCAGATCCAATCTTGGGGCAGGGAGAAGATACCCTACTTGTCTGCAGGCTGCAAAGGTTCAGAACCTGATTGTTTCCAGGACAGACTTGGAATTTCAGCTGCTATTCCTTACGCTCCGGCCTAAAGTATCTGAAAAGTGGTGACAATGAGAACAAAGTTGCATGGCTCGTCATTGGCCAAGAATAATGTAATGAAGCAATCAGGGGCCACCCAAGAGACAGACCAGGATGAGCGGGTCTAAGAAGAAGGTAAAAGAGCTTCGGTGTGTTTATGCTTCTTCCCTCTATTGCCATGGTTTTGGGGTCTTCTTTGTTTTTGTTTGCTTCCCGTGTGTGTGTGTGTGTGTGTGTGTTAGCCGTGGGTGGTCTCAAACTTAAGTAGTCCAGCCTTGAACTCCAGATATCCTCTTTCTACCTCCGAAAACTGAGATTATAGCTTTGTGCTGCCATATCCTTGTTATGTTATCCTGGGGAGATGATTCAGGGGTTCCTGCATCACAGGCACGCACTGTGCTGCCTGAGCTACAGCTCCAGGCTTGAAATTTTAAATTAAATTTAAATTTCATTTCTTTCATCATATTTTGTTTATTTGCCCATTTATTTCTTGAGACAAAGTCTCATATATCCTAGACTGGACTCCAACTCACCTTTTAGTTCAGGGTCTGAACTCCTGGCCCTCTACTAGAACCTTTTATGCACTACAATGACAGGTATGTGTTATCCCAGTGAGAACTTCTTAGGAATCGACACATGTAAAAAGTAGGTAAAAATCGAATAGCTACAACGTTCATATCATTTGTTCCTTTAGTCACACAGCCACACATAACTAAAATAAATATGTATTTATTACAAATATGTACACACACACACGTACTGTGTATACATGGTGAGGAGTCAAATGGCTTCATAGATAAGACTGTACCCTTTGGAGTCAGCTAACACACAGATTAAAACAACACCTGTCCCACAGCATACAATCTGGAACAAACACTACCAAGCTGTCGTTCATCCTGATTTTGTGCTTTTCCCTGAATAGAGGTGAGGAAAAGAAAAAGCTCCCTGCCTGCATGGGCAGCCTAAAGAAGCCCCACACATATTAACAAATCCTCTTTTAAAGCTGTGTTTTGACAAATTGTGACTAAGGGAATGAGGAACACAGTAACCATTCTGGAAAGTTCTTCTCTTGATTAAATCACCTCTCATTTCCTATCCTTGCAAGCGCCATAGTTGACTGGGTAACACAGGTTTTAAGTCACAGCATGACAGGCACAGCATGAATGGACTCCAGAGTTTGGGCAACATCAGCCTTGTCATATTTTATAATTTTTAGGAAGTTTTTTTTTCTGTTATGAGTGTACAAATGAATTCAGATGGTTTCCCCCCAAATTCACCTTTCTATCTACTTTTCAAACTTGCATTCTGTCCTTCCCGGAGTCCTTCCTTCTACCTTGGATGTCTCTGGAATCTATGAGAAGGTAGTTTTAAAACACAGACATCAGGAATCACCTCAGAAGAGTTGGTGGTACACGTGACATTAAAATTAATCATGCGCTTGAGTCCATTAACTGAGCTGTAATCAGAGAGAGAGAGAGATGGTTGAGGAAAGGCCAGAAGGCTAAGAGCGAGTTCTCTGTCTGAAAGTACGCTAGCTAATGGGAGAAATTTCCACTTTGCCTGCATAGGGTTGATAGCTCCCCAGGGACACGCTGTCATGCCCCATTGCTCTTTTGTTTTTTTTTTTTTTAAATATGCCTTCCCTCTTCCTTTACAAACCATAAGCAGTGCCATTTCCAGCAGGTCAGCAGAGAGCTCTTTGGTTGAAGCCTAATACTGTTTCCCTTGTTCTGCTTGTACCTCCATAAGCAGAGAGTTTACAGAAACATAAAGACCCCGTGTTAGTGTTTAGCTCGTGTCAAGTCTGACTTGAAATGAAGTCTTGTTCTTGTCACACTGTGGGATTGCAAAGAGAGCCACATGGTGGCAAGAAAGAGAGGACGAGAGACACTGGTTTTCTGTGGGTTTCCAAGCACAGTCACGTTTAGAAACGTGACCATAAAGTGGCATTTCAATGTTTCAAATACATTTTCCCTTGCTGACTTCCATGTCAAATTCACTTACTTTACAAATAGAAACAAAAGATTCCCAACCTGAGCCGTGGGGAGTTCAGCAAGAATCTACAATAGAACAGCACCCTTGTATTTTCTGGAGGCTGTGAGCTACAGCCCCAGGCAGAGGAGAGTAGGAGGTAGCTGCAAGGCAGAGGTAGGGAAGCATGAACTGATGGGGAGGTTACTCAAATGGCAATGTTTTCCCGGTGCCTTTGCTCAGGCTTCTAGTCTTGTCGTGGCACTTAAGAGTGTCTGAGCTATGTTTGTGGGAGCCTAACTGATCAAGTGAAGTGTGGACAGGCAAGAAAGAGGTCATAAAATGACAGAGTTTTGTGTGTGTGTTTGTGTACATGTGCACACACATGCATATATAGAGAGTTCATACATATAGATAGATAGATGATAGATAGATAGATAGGTAGATAGATAGATAGATAGATAGATAGATAGATAGATAGATAGATAGATAGAGACTAAGAGAGATATCTACATATAGACAGAGTGACTAAGTGATATATATGTGTGTACACACAGGGAAAGACAGAGACAGAGAGAAGAGGAGAGAGAGAGAGAGAGAGAGAGAGAGAGAGAGAGAGAGCGCATGTCCATGGCTCTGTATTTATCCTGTTACTGAACTTTTAGGTGTTTTACAAGCACCGACTATGCTTGGTTATGCTTTATCCCAATATGCCAACTGAAGAGAATGTGATGAAAATCAATAAGAGATTCATCAACAATTCATGTTAGAGTTAGGAGCAAACCAGTCATTCCGGTAACTAAAGTCCATCTTTGGGATGCTGATGCAAACCTTAGCTTTATATTTAAAAACAGAATTATTTGGCAGGGGTCAAGAGTTGCATTTAATTAGGTAGCTTTGGTCAAGATGTAGCCTGGTTGATCACTGTCTCAGCTTTGATTCTGCAATGTGGTCTGGAGAACCTGTGATCCCTGTCATCACATGAGGGGAACAAGCTGGCTTCTATAAGATGATTGCTCCTCTCCCAGGCACATCTTCAGAGGTAACTGCTATTATCTGGGGAGGGAGCGGTCATCTGTCCTGAGAGCTAGGATTCCTGGGGACTTCAGATTTAGAACAATGATTAGAGGTCTTCAGGCACCTTTGGAGGTCTGTAGCAAGACATTTTCAAAGCTGAGCGTAAAATGCCCATCTTTCTGCCTTTAGCCTTCGTGGGTGATGCGCTAGACTGAGTGTTCGCAGCTTTTTTTTTTTTTTATTGATAAAAGGAGAATAAAGAAAAGAAAGAAAAAAAAAACAAATTTCCACCTCCTCCCAGCCTCCCATTTCCCTCCCCCTCCTCCCATTCTTCTCCCCCTCCTCCCACCCCTCTCCCCTTCCCCCCACTTTTCTCCCCCTCCCTCTCCAGTCCAAAGAGCAGTCAGGGTTCCCTGCCCTGTGGTAAGTCCTAGGTCCTCCCCCCTCCGTCCATATCTAGGAAGGTGAACATCCAAACTGGCTAGGCTCCCACCAAGCCAGCACATTGCATTGGATCAAAACCGCGTGCCATTGTCCTTGGCGTCTCATCAGCCCTCATTGTTCGTCATGTTCAGAGAGTCCAGTTTTATCCCATGCTTTTTTTGGTAACAGTCCAGCTGGCCTTGGTGAGCTCCCAGTAGATCAGCTCCATTGTCTCAGTGGGTGGGTGCACCCCTCGTGGAGACACTCCTTGAGTGGTTCACACAGCTCTGCGGAGTTGAGCAGCTAGATGACTCGGAGCCGGGATGCTTGCCCTTCACCCTGCTTTTATTTTCCTATGGGCCCCACGAGTCAATGTTCTTTAGCAAAAGCACTTTTAAGTGCCTGTTACAAAGTTTCAGAAAACACTCTTTAGTGTTAAGCTTGAGGCCTCTAGTTGACTAATCGCCTTAAATACTTAGATTCTGATTAATTTCCTTTTAGCTTCACTTGCCACTAAGCACACAGACAGCTTAGAGAGGTTGCTGGGAGCATGCTCTTCCCTCACTGCTGCCGCCCTGGCTCTTTCTCACCTTAATTAAAGCCACCTCCAGACTTTGCCTGGCCTGCGACTTAAATTACCCTAACCCATTTGATGATTTGTCATTTAAAATGTATTGAATGATTCTCTTATTATTTTGGCTTCTCACACAGTTACTCCAAACTGTCAGAGTTCAAATTTTCCACACCCTCTCTATCTCATTCTGATTCACTTCTGCATCTAAGAAGAATAATTCCTGGTTCATCGCACACCTTTGAAGAAATACTTTTCTAGTCTACCGATAGTCCCCAGTACCTCCTTAACAACAACTATTAAAACAAAACAAAACAATACCTTTCTCATATTTCAGACACAGTATCAGGTTTGGTTCCTTATATCTTTATGTTAACCTTATATCTAAATGCTATATGCATTACATGTCTGGGATGTCAGTGTCTACACTTTTAGAACCACTATGCATATTAAAGACGATATGTAGTAATAACCAGTATAACACAGGCTTCTAAAATCTCAGTAACTTAAATGTAATTTTCCTTTTAATTGTGATGTTTTTGATACACACTTTATAGCAGGCGCTTAAAACAGGTTTTCTAAAGAATACTGGCTTATGTGGGAACATAAGGAATCTAAAAGTGGGGCGAAATGCAGGTATCTCTTGATACAAATAGGCCATGTCTTTTCTGTCTACATACATTACACACACACACACACACACACACTTCCAAATAGCAAGACAGAGAAAAGGACAATAATTCTCTTTGGGAAGCTGTGTGTGGGCTTAAACTCAAGGATGAAAACCATGGAGATAACAAAACATGAACATGTGGAAAAGATTAAGTTCAAAAGATAATGCAGCTTGTGTCTACTGGCTGTAGAACCCTCCAAATAACCAACCTCTTCTACTCCAAGGCAATTATCAAGAAGCCATAGAGTTGAGACCCACTCCAAGGGAACCTGAAAAAATATAGGCAATCTCTAGAAAAACATATGCTAACTCACAAAGGCTTCCCAAGACCCAGTACACTCTATGATAAAACTCAAAGCCTGAATAGGAGACAGGCAGGCCTATTCTTGGTTGGAAATCACTGTGTGGAGATAAATCGCAGTGGGACTTGCATAACACACTGGGCTGAGTCAGGAAGTGAATTTGAGAGTACTGAGGATTGAACCCAGGGTCTTGCCAATGCTAGATAAGCTACACACTAGAGAGCTATCCACTGGGTTCTTAATTAACTCTTGATTATGGATAGATACATTACTCAACCAGATATGGCTTGAGCAACTTTGAGGTCATACAAGATCCATGGTAACCATGACATAAAAATGGACAAAAGGAAAATTACAGAATTTGTAATCTTCCTAGAGGATACATTCTCCATCTAAACTATATCGCCCAAGTACTTGAATACCTTGTTTTTGGTAGAGATGGATATGTGTCTCACACTAGCTGGAGAGTTAATGTAACTAAGCATTATCATTTTTACATGAGCTCACATTTTTATTATCTTTTATACACTTTAGGAAACTTTGTTGAAGCATAGTAATTGTGATTCATTAAAATAAAATGTAAACAGAGTTTATTTCTAAACTAGAATAGTTTTTCAGGACCCAGATACAGCCAACTGGCAGATCGAAGCTGGTTCTCGTTGAGATTAGAACAGTAATACGTAGTTTCATGTATATGGTTCATATCAACTCTCTTACACTAGTGGTTAAAATGTCACAGTGAATAAACAAATAATAGCAATAAAAAATAGATATCCTCTTTGTGGATAAGCAGTTGAGTAAAGGATGTTACCAATAAACAATTTGAGTCCATAGGATGGGTATATCAAGAAAAGAAAATGACCAGTTTGAAGTCATTTCCATCCATTCTTCTGTGTGCTGAAAGACAGTGGAAAATTGCTACCACACCTTCAGTTTATTTGCCTGATTGCAGAAGGGTCTTATGGTGTATGCTTATATTATTTATATATCCATGTGCCTATAGACATGTATATCTTAAGATCTTAGACACTTATTCCTGCTTTATAATTAAGACTGAGAAATTTATAAAGAATAAAGTTTGTCTCCGGCAGCTCTGGAGTTAAGAAATCCAACAGCAGAGAAGCAGCAGATGTGGAAGGGACTGACTTTCTCCCCCATTCATGGCCCTTGATGCTGTGTCTTCACATCGAGGTAGATGTAAGACCACTTCCTAGGCCTCGTTCATATAGGAGCTAATCACACTCACAACAGGAGGCTTCATGACTTCAACGAATTCGAACCTCTTAATACTATCATGTGGGGTGTTAGCATATAGTGTCTGACTGTTGGAGTTGTACAAACCTTCAAAGACTGTCAATTAGCATCCCCTCCTCCTTTATCTTTCGGTTGGGTGCTCTAGATTGATTAATTTTTCCTAGACAGCATGCAGGAAGTCTATTCTTTAAAAAGTTACACTGGGACTCCACAAGGCTTCTACAAGCAGATTTGGCTGTAGGGCAGCTCAGAGTCAAAGAATAATAATTCTTCTCAAATGTGTAACACTTTCCATTAAACGCTTTCGTGTGCATTACCTGATTTGATCTTCTCAGGGTAGATGAGTATTATATTTCTCATTTTATACTTCCAGATCAGAATTTCTGAATGATTAACTTAATTTCTCAAAGGTGAACAGAAATTTTGAGGTGCGGTTGGAATTACATGCCATGGCTTCCAACTCCAAACCTAAATCTCTTTCCAAGACACATATTTTACAATAGACAGTGCAAAGGGATGCTACTGCTTGGAAGTATTCTCTGAAAACCTGTCTTGAAAGCTCACACGATATCAGTACATAAATATTCCTCTATTGTCAGCACAATAAAGTAGCATTTAAATTAATTCAAATTCCTTTCTCTTGAATGAACTATTTTCCTGGGTTTTGGTGAAGTAATTCTTGAGATTTTCCTTTATTAGTGGAATTTATTGAAATACTAGTTTACCATAGGCCATAGGCTTGTTGTTTTTTTCTTTTTTTTTTCATGAATCAAGGAACAAGGCCAGGATTTTTCACTCATTTCTGAGTTGGTGGAAAGAACCCTTAATTTAATCCTCAATGTGTCTTCTGTTTGCCACTAAACATCTTTGCAATGTTTTCATCATTAAGGCATCAGCCCTTTGAAGCTTCTTTAGGGACGTGGCACTTCTCCCTGCCAGAGCTCCATTGCAGCCAGAAAACATCAAATCAATCAGCTAGAAACCAAATGATCAGTCACTGTTCTTCTTCTATAAATTAAATTATAAATTTAAGATGGATGGTGTGAAATGATTTTTTATACTCCTGAGTTAAAAGTTCCCTGGGTGGCAGATCTTAAAGGTCTCTCTTTTCTGTTGTGTTTTGCTTTGAAATGATGGTGAATGTGATAGTTCAGAGTAATAGGAAAACAGGTATCTAGGCAGTCACATAATTAGAAAACAAGTTAGCATAAGTATATGAACAGTAAAGCTTACTCTATAGGTAAAAGTACTGCCTCAGGAGCAGATGGATTACATAATTATAAAAGGGGTTGCCTACAAGTAACATATAAAGATTTTAAAATTGTAAGGCATCAAAAAGTTTTTTTAATATATAAATATTTAAAGAATCAAGATGATCAATAAAACAAGTCACAAGTCTACTGAGAGGTATTCAAATACAGTAACTGACAGAGCACATCAACAGGGAGCTATCAAGAATAATTCGCCAGGTGGTGGTGGCACACACCTTTAATCCCAGCACCCGAGAGGCAGAGATAGGCAAATCTCTGAGAGTTTGAGACCAATCTGGTCTACAGAGCGAATGCCAGGATAGGCTCCAAAACCACACACACACACACACACACACACAAAAGAAGAATAGTTAATAGACCTGACCTGGATTCCAGATCAGATTTATGTATTTTATATCTCAGAACACTACAATGACCAGTGATAGCCAGATAAATATTTTCACTAGGCATGGTATTTATAAAAAATAACAAGCAATGTACTAAGTATCAAATCCAGCTCTGCAAATTCTGAAAGAATGATTGCATTCTGAGTGTTCTCTAATCATAGCAGAACCAAGTCATACATCAGTAATAAAGAGCAAATTCTCAGCTCTTCAAGCAAGAAAACAAGAAAAATGTTAACTAAGTGGCAATGAAAGTATTTCAAATCAAAATTAAATCTTAAATTTTAATAAAAATTTAAAAGTTAAATTTCTACAAAAGATAGAGAACTCTGAAGATGTTTTAATGAGTTTGAATCTTAAAACAGCTTCAAAAACCAATGACCCATGTATACATATCAAGTTGGGAGGGAAAGAATATCCAATTAAACTCACAAAAATGTTAAAATGAAAAAAAGCAAGGTAAATGCAGATTAATGAATTATAAGACATATGTTTCACTTCATATTTGAATTTTTGAAGATTAAATTTATAGAATTCAACTACATTTTTAAAACATTGCTATTACTAAGAACATTACTAAAGACATCATAGAAATAACAAGAAAGATTTCAAAAATAGATCACAATAGCAGCATGTACAAAAGAAAAATATTTGACATTAAATGGGTAAAATTGAGAAATTTCACTTATTAGCGGAAACCATTCAATTGTAAAAAAGGAAAACCTGGTTGGAGAAGATATTTGCAATAGAAACAGTAACAAAGGATTCATGAAGAATTGTAAGAAGGACTTCAAATAATTAGTAAGCGGAAACAGAGCTAATCCAATTAAAGTTGGACAAAGGACTTGAAGAGGCAATTCGCTAAAGAGGATATCAAAATGCCTCATAAACACATGAAAATCTGCTCAGCACCATTAATCATCAGGGACATGCAAGTGAAACCACAGGGACTGCTACTCACCCTCTGAGGAAGTGGAAAGATTAGAAATACATAGAAGAAAAGACCCCTGGGGAAGGCAGAGAAGGAACCAAAGCTGCCTTCTAAGACCTTGTACCCGGAATCTTGGTTCTCAAGGAGAAATCCCATCTCAGGTGCATACCAGTGGGACCAGCACAGAAGCCACCCACAGTGAGAGGTTTCACAGCTATTGGTCATTTCCACACCTATCCCCTCTTACCCCTGAGTCTGACTTTAATATTCGTGTTGAGTGGAGCTAGCAGAAGCACTAACTGGCACAGCACAACCCCTTGATATACTTTGGTAAGGCTTACAAAAGGCCTAAAATGGTTAAAATGTTTGACTTACTGTTTATCGGGAGTTATAGGAGTCTTTAACCAAATAACTAGGTTGGCCAACTTAAAAGGTTGAGTGAGTTATTTGGTTCATAGTCTCAGATGGTTTAACCCAGGGTCATTTATCCTTGTCGTGTTATGCTTGTGCTATGCTGTGTTACATGGGAGAACATGGTGGAAGAGGCTTGTTTATCTCAGGGTTGTCATGGTTGCCACAAAAGGTGGCTTGGAAAGAGACAGACAGACAGATGACAGACAGACACACATACTCACAAACACACACACAGAGACAGCATGATACAGAGGCAATGACAGAGAATGAGCAAGAGAGAGAGAGAGAGAGAGAGAGAGAGAGAGAGAGAGAGAGAGAGAGAGAGAGAGAGATTCTGAGTCACTGAGACCCTCGGTCCTGGAGTACAAGCAGGGAAGGTCTGTATCTCAATCCCCCTGCCCCAGGGGTATGCCTCCTATGACCTAACCCTGTCCCCTATTTCTCCTAGAGAAACAACATCAGCTGGTGACCAAAACTTTATCTTTTGGGCTGGAGGTGAAGGTGTGCGGATATTGAAAATTCAAACCATAGCTCTACCATGACAAAAAAAAATAAATTAATATCTGAAACAAAAGAAGTTTAGAAATCAGAATACAAAAGTAAAATGGACAAATCCAAAAAAAGTTATATAAAGTCCCAGCAAATGTGAGAAAATGCACAAATGCAATGAAAGCAAGACTCAGAATTGGTTTGTTAAAAAGGATAAGGAAAAGAAACCTTCAACAGGCGTGATTAGGAGAAAGAGAAATGGTGAATATAAATCAGATATAATGACAAAATTAACAGAGCTGTTTAATCTGCTGAGAAGGTACTATGAAATATACATGATTAAACTCCTAAAATTGAGGAAATGAATTAACTGCTGAAAATGCATTAGTAACCAGATTTTGAAGAGAAAAAAATTTAAATGAATTTGACTGTATTTTAATATATTGAAATAACACTCAAAGCCTTCTTCAAGATTTTAAAAAGTGCAATTTTAAACTGAAAATGTTAAAAATATTAAAATTCCAAATTATATATGCTATTGTAGTCATGGAAGAAGCTCTACTTTCCAGGACTGCTGATGGGAGGAAAGCAAACAATGGTAGGTTCTAGGAAGCAAGCTAGCAGTGTGGCCCAGAAACACGGATACACATAGACCATGGACCAAATTAGGAAAAAGAAAGAGTTGTGCTCACACACAAACTGTCAAACACAACCCACATCGTTTACAAGCACTTAAAAAGTATGTTCATTGGGGCTGGAGAGATGATTCGGTGGTTAAGAGTACTGGCTGTTCTTCCAGAGAACCGGAGTTCAATTCCCAGCACCCATGTGGTGGTTCACAACTGTCTGTAACTCAAGTTCCAGTGGATCCGACTCCCTCAAACACCAATGCATATTTTTAAAAAAACAAAAACACATTACATTAATCAATAAAAGAGCTAAGGAAAATGTTCTGTATTTTCCAGTAGTTGCCACTGAACAGAACATATACTGTATATTCATATATATACAGGTATGTATGATGAATATATATGATATATATGATGCCTAATGTCAGTGTAACAATGAAAATGTCAAAAGGAAAAAATAATAAATATACAAGTGGAAAAGCTGAAAATATTTACATACATATAGTTCATATTAGGTATTTTCATTTAAGTTATATGTTATATAAGAGAATATATTATAGCTGCTGGTACATAACCTGTTCATAAAGCTCTATACATTCATGTCCTTGGAACCCTAGGGTGACATTAACTGATGTAGCCAGGGCAGAACATTTCATTGTCTTATCATATACAAAGTGAAAGACTTTACAGAATTATCATGTACTCGTCACTTCCCCAGGAAATATGAGCTTTTGGGAGACCTAACAGGCATACATGTAAGAGAGAGAGGAACAAGAAGAGGGGGTAAGAGGAGCTGGGGCAAGAAGACCATTTTAAAGACTTAAAATATTGTGAAGACTATGAGGCTAAAGCTTATTGATCCAGCCTGTAGCCTACAGGTTCCCATGGAAGTCGACGCTGTAATCCTGAGTCTGGAGGCTGGGAACTGTGGCAGATATGTCACGTGGAACCCTGGAAGCAAAACTGGGCATCTGAGACTCATGAGATCGCATCCTCAATGAAGTCATGTATGACAAATTTCTTTACTTAAAGCCAACTCACTTAAAACGTTTGTTACATCTAAAGTATTTTATAATAACCAGACAGGTGATTGAAAAGCTAGTTTATTACCATTGTCTAGCTAACTTTGTATGACAAAGGTGACTTACTATATACCAGTTGTATTGTGTTCCATTTTCATCAAGTCATGTGACAATATCTCAGAAGTGCTATTACTGAAGTAAGAAGCTGAGCAAAATAAAACATGTTATTTTTTCTAATTTACATACATGTAATACATAACACTACAAAGATAAACATATATATGTATATGCAAAATGAATTGACTTGACTTAGATTGTCAAAAACAAATTGAACCTCTAGGATGAAGGACGCAAAGTTAATAGACTAAGAAAAAGAAAAGGTGACATAAAACATAAGGGCTGTTATACATGGAGTGACAGGGAGGACTGTTTTAGAATATTTTTTTGACTAGGCAGAGATGAGTTGCATTTGTTTATGCTACATTTGATTAACTATGTAAGGACTGTTGCCTTTTCACTAATTAAATAAAATCACCTGGGCTCAGAAAGGTGGGGTTAGCCACTAGCTGACAGGAAGTAGCAGGGAGGAACGTAGCCTGAGACTTTTTTAGTTGAAGCACTGAGGGAGGACGCCAGCTAAGAGAGAAAGTTAGCTCTGAGGATACATGTTTTCACCATAGCCTTTGAACCTTGAGTTTTATTACAACAACAGAGATTTAGTTTAAAGCTGCCTTTAGCAGCAGCAGCAACAGAATCGTTGTTTGGGGGAACAGAGTCTCCCCAGGCTACAGCCTGAGCAGCCTGGCCACTAGCAGTTTAAAGCATCACCACTGTAATGAAACAGCAGAGGACGCTACTGACCTGGAACAGAGGGACCTAGGCTAAAGAGTTCTGTGTACATGGAATACAAAATCAAGTGGAGAATAGTGGCAGTTCTATGATGCCATGAAATGAAAAACTTAATAAAACTAAATATACTACGGAGGTTTGACGAACAAGGACCTCAATGGGCTCATATTTGAATGTTTGGTCCATAGTAATTGGTGGAAGTTTTGGGGAAATATTCAGCAGTGTGGCCACTTTGGAGGAGGTATGTCACTAGAAGTGAGCTTGGAGGGTCGAAAGCCCATGTTAGCATCTGCTCTGTCTCTCTGTCTCTGTTTCTCTCTTTGTATGCATGTGCATGTGTGTGCTTCCCTCATCTTTGTTGATCAGATCTAAGCGCTCAGCTCCTGGTTCAGTATCCTGCTTACCTGCCTTCTGCCATACTCTCCACCATGACAGTCATAGATTCGAACTCTCTGAAACTGTAAGATCCACTGAATGACTTTTCCTCTAAGTTGTTTTGGACACAGTGCTTTGTCAAGCGCTAGAAAAGTAACTAAGACATACTGATGAAGTCCAATGAATTTCACCCCTGTAGATGAGGTCAACACTCCTTTGTCCCAACAGTGTGGCAGAGACATGACTAAGACGGAAGAAATTTAAGTAAAATGTAATTGATTAATAAAATTCTAGAAAATTCTAATTAATGTGATATACATGTCTACTAAGAAAAATCTAAAGGAATCTGCAGAAAATAGGTATAATAAGCTAATTTTACAAAATTATCATTTTAATATGAAATATAATATAAAATAGCCATATATAAAATTAGTCATTTTTAGGCAGCAATGACAAACAACAATGCAGCTATTTTAAGAGTTTTCCTATAAAATAGTATAACTTAATGGAGTAACCTTTCTGTAACATATAGCATAGACGCGAATAATCTTTAAGATTAAAACTATAAACTTTAAATAATGGACCTTTAAAAAGCATCTGAATAATCATAGATTGATAGTATAATGAAGAGGAAGAATCAATTGATTCTTGCCATAATCACGTATTAAGTAAAAATTTTATTCTATGACAATTTTCCATAGTATGCTTCTGGAATTTAAGAACATAATCATAAAATTTATACAAATGAATTAAAATCCAGGCAAGTTTATTGTAATTCTGAGAAAAAGCAGAAACCTGAAATCCCCAGTGTGTGTGTAGTGGGGTGTGAGGACAGTGTAGGTCTCTACCAGTGCCTCTGGCCTCTCAACTCTATAGAGGTGAAGACTGAAATGCCACATTTAAAAATCACCCGCCATTGAGAAACATTGTTCAAGAATTTAACAAGAATAGTAAGTATAAGTAAACTACCAAGAGGAAGATACAAGAAATAGGCACATTGATAGATTGTTTGCCTATATAAGGGTAAGCTAATATAAAAGAATGGATTATGTTCAATGCAGAGATCTAGACAGTTAGCTAATTATGTAAAAACAACAATTGAAATAGATTTCTAGGCAACTCTAAAAAACAGATTCCCCGTTGATTAAACAAGCATTGTGAAGATCTTTTTGTAAAAATATGTTACAAACATTTTTCATATCTATGAATCCGCCCTGGAAAATCTCCACAAATATATTCAAAGGGATATTTAAGACAATATTCATTTGGCATAGTTATAAGAGTAAAAACATGCAAAAATTTTACTCTTTGTGATTAAAGCAATTAAACTTCATATTTTAATTTGGTAGAATACTCTGTGTTTCCCAAAGTGAATTAAGAAAGAACTGAATATGTCTCTGAACAAACCCCGAACACAGTATCATGAAGAAAGAGGGTGGCAATGCAGACATGGAGTAAAATAATATTCGATATACTAAGATATCTGAAACAGCAATGCAGAGTGATTATTCTTAAATATGCAATATTTAAATATATCTAGAATATAAGGGAATGTTTTACTCTTGTAGGAATGGGAAGGATATAGAGATGATGCAGGAATTTAATTAAAAATGAACTCAAACTTGTAATGGGAAAAAAAAAGATTTGGGAGATGTGGCTCAGTTGTAAAGGAAGCACTTGACAAGCAAGCCTGAGAAACAGTGTGGGATCTCTAGAGCTCACACAAGGGCTGGGGAGTGGGAGGCTTGGGGGGAGATTGCTTTATGGTTTGCTTAACCTTGTACCTACAGAGAGGGGGATTAAATTGTGAGATGTAATCCCATTACTGGGAGATAGAGACCAGCGTTGCTCTCTGCAACCTGGCTAACAGATTAGCCAAAACGCTAGGGTAGGAGTTCAGAAAGAGACCCTGCCCCTAGTGGAGGTGTCTGGGAAACACTAATTAAAGCAAACCCACTTCTCTCCTGGGAACATGTTGGTAATTATTTAAGGCACAGGGAATGTGGAGAGGTTAATGGGAACTAAAGTGTGATGTGCATCATGAAAACATTTTATGGGAGCAGTGAGCCCTGTCTAGGATCTACATATACATATAATATATATATATACACACACACATACATATACATATGGGAAACACAGAGTATTCTACCAAATTAAAATATAAGGTTTAATCGCTTTAATCACAAAGAGTAAAATTTTTGCATGTTTTTACTCTTATAAGTATGTCAAATATGTATATGTATACATATACATAAAATACAAATACATATACAGCTTTCCTCTAAGAATAGAATGGGCAGTCATTGTAGGACAACATGCAAACTAGTGATGTGGTTAGAGCTGGCTTTTATGAATATGAAACTGGAATCTACCTGTTGGTTCAACTGGAGTGAGAAGAAATTGAAGACAAGAAAAAGAGTTACTGAATAAGTTCAAAAACATAGACAAGGTGTAACCAAAGTCTAAAACAACACAGGGTATCAAAAGTTTAGGTGTTTGTTGACACAATGCACATACCAATGTCAGAAGAAACCACAAAAATGGATAAATATATTGTTAAAACCTTATAAGAGTCCAGTCTTGTGGTGTAGCCCTAGGAATGTTTCCACAATCCAGAGGCCTACATTTTAACTCGAGAGGCAGCAAAGCAGAAGCCATTTGACTGTAAGCTGGGGAGTGGCAATCACCTTGCCTGACATAGTTTAGAGAAATAGACTTTCTATACATTAGGTCCGAAGCTAAAAATTCTCCAATGATCTGGTTGTATTCAGCTCCAGCAAAATTATGATAAAACAGAAAGAGCTACAGGATTCAAACTGGGAGAGTGAAGTTTGTCTCTCCATTCTGAGACACTGTAGCTATAATAGACTCCTCTCCACCATACCCAAACAGGAATTTGCATGAGATTGTCACCACTGACTCTCAGGAAAACAAAACAAAACAAAACCAAAAATCAAACCAAAAACCAAATGCCTGATTTGTGGATTTCCTAATCTCTGCAGCCAGCTCCAAAGCACTACTGCAATGCGAATCCTCTCATTAACTTCCTAAAGATGCATCCATTAGTTTCGACAAACCAATAATCTCTAGCACACTACTGCTTCACAGGTTCATCTTTTCTATCTGAAAAATAGGAACCACAAATCTGTTTATGCAAGAGTTGAGATTAAGTAGAAATGCTTCATTTGTGGTTTGACTGAGCAGTGCTTCCCATAGGCTCATGGATTTGAACATTTGGTCCCCAGTTGCAGGCTCTGTTTAGGAAGGTTATGCAACTTTTAGGACACGGAGTATTGCTGGGGGAAGTGCCTCACTGGAGATGAACTTGGAGATTTTATAGCTGCCCCTCACTTCCGTTTGCCCTTTCTGTTTTCTAGTGTGCCAATGAAATATGAATAACCCACTTCTTGTCCCAGACCCTTGGTGTCATGCTTCCCCTAGCATTATAGATTTTCTGTCTGGAACTATAAGCCCTAATTAAATCTAATATTATAAATAAAAAGTGTTATATACTGTCTCAATATATAAGGTGAAGATACCACAAATCCAACGTTGGCTTTCCATATGCATGTATACCTAAACACACCTACACCCCAAAACTTGCAAACCTACAAACATCATACCATGCACACAAAAGACTTATAAATGTGGCAATTTTCATATTTTTTAAATATTTGATCATGAAATATAAATATGTTTCCCATTCTTTGTATTTTATATTTGGAAATATAATTACGGTAAAAACTTAAACCAGGCGGTGGTGGCACATGCCTTTAATCCCAACATGCAGTAGGCGGAGGCAGGTGGCTCTCCGTGAGTTTGAGGTCAATCTGGTGTATAAGAGATAGTTCCAGGGCTGGAGAGATGGCTCAGAGGTTAAGAGCACTGACTATTCAAGACCAGAGGTCTTGATTTAATTCCCAGCAACCACATGGTGGCTCACAGCCATCTGTAATGAGCTCTGGTGCCCTCTTCTGGCATGCAAGCATACACGGAAGGAATGTTGTATATATAATAAATAAATAAATCTTTAAAAAAAAAACAAAAAACAAGAGATAGTTCCAGGACAGCAAGAACTGTTACACATAGAAACCCTGTTTTGAAAATCAAAAAAAAGAAAAGAAAAGAAAAAGAAAAAAAAAAAAAGAAAAATGAAAGGCATTTTTAGTTATGCCTGTCCCATTAATACTGTCTCTTTCTAATACTTCTAGATAAAATTAGACCTAAAAACACAAAGGAGAGTTTCAAAGTCTCAAACTTTTGCTAACAACTTCTAAAACTCTAACTCTCGGTGGGAGATGGACGTTCCTTTGGTTTAGCTATCAGAAGTTACACATCCCCAGAGGAACTAATCTACAATATGAATTTTCTCCTTCTCAGTTTGAAGAGAACATCCCAAATCCTGTTCATTTTCTTTGTAATTTTAAAACAAGGATGACACAATTTAAATTCCATTTTTAGACAATGGACATAGCTACCCTATTTTTCCTGTTTATTAATGACTTCCTCTTAGATTTTCTCCCCTTCTTCATTCTTTTCTTCTTTTTCTCACCCCAACACATTCATCTCTGTTCTCATTTGCTTTAATGCCCTCTCACTAGCCTTATCTTTTTCCTCCAAAGCCAAAGTAACGATGCCCATTATTCTTATCTGAGTCTCTTCCCACTTCCTTGTTTCCAGAATGGATTCTGTGTAACCAGTGGATTATTGATCTGTGTTTACTTTTACACGGCCACACTGGGTCTTTATTACTGTGTTCATTTGTCTTGTTCAGGGAAAGGGGATGAACTTCGTAAATGTGTCATATCTAAAGACACGAATGAACTCTTATGCAGTTTGAGAAAAATATATGGTGGGTATGTTTTACAAATAATTTTTAAAAATTCAACTGAAAGTCACTTCTTTAACTTTCTCCACCGAATTGAAAATAAGAGAAAACAAGATGAAATTACAGCGTACTGCTTATGTTGCTTTCCACAGTCTGTCTTATTAGGTTGTTAGCTGTTAAGTAGATGCAGACAAAGATGGAACTTTTTGATTCATGTTTTCCCTGGGATGGAGCCATATCTGTATGCTGTATCCTTGGAACTCTCTCTTATTTTTCTTTATAGTAATGATCCACTCAAATGTATAAATTACAAATAACCCATTATTATTTGGAAGTCTGAGTTTTTTGGTTGAAAGAGACCAAATCCATCGCTCCATTTCCAGAGGACACGAGCCAAATTCTCTTTGAGAGTGACATAAGAGTGAACCATTTATCAAACGTCAGAGGATAACAGGTGTCATTGATTCTGCTGTGTAAACAGACCACTTATACAGGTGGCAAGAGTATAAGTCATCATAGGTATCATTATTAAAGGCCGAGTTGCTGAGAGCCCTTGGGATTTAAACGCATTTGATACCAAGTCTGACGACCTGAGTTCAAATACCAAGTATCGCATGGTGGCAGGAGAGAACTGGCTCTTGTAACCTGTCCTCTGTTTTCACAAGTGCTGTGGCCCATTCATTCCCTATTCCCTCCTATTCCTCCCCACAAATGAACTTCCATAGAGTCTCGCCACTTCTCTAAATTATATACATTTGAAAAAAAATAAATGTCTTCTTCAAAGAGATAGCTGCAATCTCATTTACCTTACAGCATTATCACCCTGAGATATAACAACCTGTGTCCATTGAACTAAGAAAGTAAGGAGTTAAAATGTGGTATGAATGTATTGATAACATTCCATATATGGGCAATGAAATATTATCTAATCACTGAAAATCAGAAAAAAATTACAGTTTGTTATAGCGTGGAAGAACACAGAAATTTTATGCTAAGTAAGGAAAAAAATCTATTGCTGCATGACTTCACTGATACTAGAAACCCAAAATGTTAAACTCATGGAAAAATAAAAGGGAATCTGCAGGTGGAAATTGGAAGAAACTGAAAGATGCAAGAAATGCAGAAAACATACTCAGCGTGAAAATGAGTGACACATAGCACCTACAGTCAGCAAGATGATATTGTACACTGGAATTTTATGAAAAATAGATTTCTATGTTTTCACCACCACACAGGCGTAGCAGTCATGAGAGATGGCTGATGCATTCATGAGCTTGATGGTAGTTTATTTTCCACTGTATACAAGGGTCAGATCATGCTGTATTCCTTAGCTGTGCGTATTTGTAGTCGTCTATAAGACCTCAGTAAACCTACAGAGAAAGGGTCTGGATCTGTGGTGGGTATTTATAAACCCACTCAGAACTTCAGTGTTTTCTCTCTCTCTAGGAAGCAGAGAGAAAGACAGTGGATTCCACACTGTAGTTCTACTACCTATGGAAATTCTAAGTTCTGGTCAGTGTTTTAGCAGCCTCTCCCCATAGAGAATGAGATGGACTTGATTCAGCTCCTGTGGAGAGGACCATGAAGGGCATGGAATAGCCATGGCTCTTCAGGTGGACCTGAAGTCTGTTTTACAGTGTCATGTTTGGAAAGGCTGGATATGTGAATAAATCATCAACTGCTCCATTTCTCCCAATAAAACATGAAACAAATCTCTTGAGATGTGTTGGAAAGGCCTTATTTGTATTCATTTGATGTTACCATTTTTTATTACAAATCACAAATTCAATTCTCAAATTCAATTATCCTGAAGAAGCCAGCCAATAAGCTTAGAAAGGTTCGAAAAGCAGGACAAGTTGTACTCAGGTTTAGACACACATAATGTCTATACAATACCATTACCATAAGCCTCAGTAAAATGCAAAATGTATAGTTTCAGTCCTGGACCTAGGAGAAGGGAAGCCATATACTCCTCACATTTGGTGTTCTCTGTAAAAGCATTGCAAAGTGATCCCAAAGCTTGGGATGCAATACAGTTGGTAGAACGCCCTAGCATAAAGAAAACTCTGGAACTGGTGTACAGCATCAAAGAAATCAGGCACTGTGGCTTTTATAGTTAATCAAGAGGTAAAGCGTGATGATCAGAAGTTCAAGGTCATCCTCAGGTACACTGTGAGTTTGAATCCACCCTAGCCTGCAAGAGACCCTTTCTCAAATCGCCAAAGGAGGGGGAAATTTTCTATCCAAATGATATTGCACGAGGTAATGGGTCATTATGGCTATTTCCAAAGTATTTACGTATCTCAGATCCCAAATATTCTTAATTTCTCTTCATTTTGTTTTCTTAGTCTTCCCCATATTAATTCTATCACAGTGTGTGTTTGTGTGTGTGTTTGTGTGCATGTGTGTGCATGCCTTGGAATGACAATAAGTAATAAGTGGAGAAGATATGAAAATAAGCTCTACGCATGCAGGGAATTGTCATAACAAAGCAAATTGCATTGTACAATTAATATGTTAACTAAAATTAGTTCTCTTATAATTTATCATTGAGTTTTCAGACCGTTGTGTGCTTGTTGTGCTTTCTGAACTCTATTTGCACTTATTAATGTGTATTTGTGCGCATGAGTGACCAGAGGTTGACAACAGGTGTCTTTCCTTCTTTGTTCTCCACTTCGTGTGTGTGAGAGCGACAGAGACAGAGAGAGAGACATATAGAATCTGATGCTCATGTGATTTGCTTATCTAGAAGCTCAGTAAGTTTTAGGGAATCTGCCTTCTCCTCTCCCCACAAGTCTTGACTACAGCTGTCAGTCACCTTGTCTTGCATTCTGATGGCCTGAACTCAGGTCCTCAGGCTGTCTTGTCACATACTGATCAAACTATCTTCTCATCCACAGAGTATTTTATTTGCTGATCTCACTCTGTAAAGTAATGATTCTGAGTAAGTAGATTTTGGGTTATGGAGGGAAGAACCCTGTAGATCACACTTGAACCTCAAGATATTTATCTGAAAGGATTAATTTAGAAGAAAGCCATGTGAAGTATGTGGCTTTCATGCATTTTTAACATTCAGACTGAAAAATTACAAAATATGACTCATAACTGTAGTAGCATTTATCTTCTAGAATTTGAATCCTAACAACTGCAAAGTAAAAATGATATTAAAACAGCACATTAGTCATTCATAGGTGATAACTTGGTGTAAATAGATTTAATATCATAGTTTAATTAGCATGCACTAAGAAAACAATAAAAAGGCATAGGTGTGGAAGGGACCAGAAACAAGCAAAATTTACTAGTAAGATAAAAAGTTAACATAATTTACTGTTGTTATATTGGTACATTCTATATAGAACTCTGATTTCATTCATGCTTCTTATGTGGCTTAATTTCAGGTTGATCTTATTCTAATAGCATGAAAATATCTATCTTAACATTTAGTCATTTGCTCATTAATTAAATGATTTTCACATTTTTTTCTGATTAGCACTATCTTAGGTCTACAAGTTGGAAACTTTCTCCTTCAAAGGCACATAATCAAGTGTATGAAATGAATTATGCATAATCTAAGATTTTGGAAGAGGGCATATTGCAAAATTGTATCAATCAATTCTATAAATATGTACATGATGTATTTCATGTACAAGGAAATATTAGATGCTGCAGTATGAGAAAGGATCTGGAAAAACCTTCAACCATTTGTCAATCTATGTGGCCTCATAGAATTCAAAATTAGTGAAAAGTGGGTATAGGTGTGGGCTAGCGAGTACAGTTACAGGCTTCCTTCCTTCCACAGTCATTGTGTGAGTCCTCTTTGAGCTGCTGGCTTTCTTCTTGAACTACTGTTCAATGACTTTCTGAACAATGGTTCTCTGAATACAGTAGCTTTCTAGTAGTTGAGTGTCTGATGTTTTTCCTGGCACTATCTAGTATAGAACTGGACTCGATTTCATACTTTTAAAGAGAGGGTTAAGAGAGCTTGGGTAAAGTATTATGAATGATTCAAAAGTAAAGTATTGATATCATATAAAAATAGAACAAAAAGTTGCAAGCAATTGGATTAATAGATCTGGGTCAGAAAACTCCTCTCTTTTTGTGTCTCTCTGCCTCTTTATTGCTCCGTTTTTCACGTGTGTGTGTGTGTGTGTGTGTGTGTGTGTGTGTGAGTGTGTGTAACTCCAAACAGTTTAGAAGATCTGTAATCCTAACCCAACAATAGAAGGAAATTACACCTTGAAACATGAAACTGAATATAGAATTATGAGTCACATGTGGCTCCAAACAGTGAAGTTAGCATTGATTACTGTATGCATACCAGGAGTAGACAGGCAGCATCAGTCTAAGAGTGAATAACCCATGCTGGAACAGAGTATACATTAGGATTTATAGGTACATATGTCTATAATAGTCTATAGAAGCCTGTCTAAGGCTTAAGGTAGACTGCCATATTCATTTTAGGGCCTATCATGACTTCTATATTGAAAAAAAATCTGACCCTAGAAAACCCAAAAAATACTCAGAACCTAAAGGAAAAGTGGTAAAAATTCAATCTTGAACCAAATTCTTGAACTAGGTTGGTTAGAAGGGAAGGCATGCGAGGTTCACATACTGTAGCTTAGTTTGCATAAGTAGACAGGAAGCCAATGAAGGTAGGCTGGACAAGGTGAAGAATTGAACTTTTGGGATGAAAATGTCAACGTTATGTTTAGCTAGAAATAAAGCATGACTTGAGTGACTCAGAATAAGGAAAATGAAAGAAAGAGAAGGAGAAATAGTAACAGAAGCAAATCCCTAAAAAGGAGAAAGGAGGGGGAAGGGGGACAAGAAGGACAAGGATGTCCTCTCTGAACCAGCTGGATATACCATAGAGATTCATTTCTTCTCAGAGTGAACATGTCTTTCTTTCCTGGAAGTTCCAGATCTTCTTTTATTTCTATGCTGATTGCCCATACCACCCCTTCCCCAATTCCTTGAAAAATCAAGCTGACTGCCTCCTCAATTTCCATGAGACACTGGCAGTAACACGTGATTGCTATTATCTTGAAGCCTGATAGCAGCATCTTACAGTGGTGATCACCAACCTCTCAGTTCATTGGAGGTTTTTGAACAGGAGATGCACCTGTAAGGTAAATCCTACTCCCCTTGTCTTTCTAGACATTATCTTTGATACAGCTGTTTTTACCCAGTGGGATTCAATATGATTCTTTAAACAATAACATGAGTATAATGCCTTTCCTAAATGGTATCGCAGGAAACAAAGAGGTTTTTATTAAACTAATTGTTTTCTGTCTTATTTTTTTCCATTTGGACATTGCCACGTAATCATAAAAAAACAATACTATTTGTAATAGGATAATGAAAAATGGTTAAGGTGGAAATGTCCAAATAGAAAAAAATATAAGACAAAAACAATTAGCCTAAAAAACTATTTTCTTTTCGTCAACCACATATCAGACAGAAGTCTGATCTTTAAAATATGCAAATACATCAAGAAACTTGACATTAAAAGAACAAATAACCCAATAAAAAGTGGGGCACAGACCTAAATAGAGGACCCTCAACAGACTGAAGGACACTCAAAGAGAGAATCTCAAATGGTTCAAAGACACTTAAAGAAATGCTCAATCAACATCCTTAGCCATTAGAGAAATGCAAATCTAAGCAATTCTGAGATTTCGTCTTACACCTGTCAAAATTGCAAAAATTAAAAACACTGATGACAGCTTATACTGGAGTGGCTATGGGGTAAAGGGAACACTCTTCCATTGCTGGAATGAGTGCAAACTTGTACAGCCACTTTAAAATTCAGTATGGTGATTTCTCAGAAAATTAGGAAACAATCTATCTCAAAACCCAGGAATACCACTTTTGGGTCTATACTTAAAGGATGTTCAATCATACCACAAGGACATGTGCTCATCTGAGTTTATAGCAACATTATTTGTAATAGCCAGAACCTGGAAACAACCTAGAATGGATAAGGAAAATGTAGTAAATTTACCCAATGGAGTACTACACAGTTGTAAAAAAAAATGACATCTTGAAATTTTCAAATATATGGATGGATCTAGTAAAAATTATATTGAGTGAGGTAACCCAGATCCTTAAAGACAAATATAATATATATTCGCTCATACGTGGCTTTTAGACACAAAAAGCAAAGAAAAATCAGTCTATAGTTTACAACCCCAGAGAACCTAGACAACAAAGAGGATCCTAAGAGAGACATACATGAATCTACATAGGAAGGAGAAAAAGACAAGATCTCCCAAGTAATTTGGAGCATGGGGGTTGCAGGAGAGGATAGAAGGGGAGAGGGGAGGAAGGGAGGAGAGTGAAGAAAAACTTATAGCTCAATATAAATAATTTTAAAAACTGATAAAAAACAAATGGCATCAAACTAAAGAGTTTTAGATTTGTCTTATTAACAGTAAAACAAGAAAAATCCTTAAATAAACAAACAAATAAATAAATGTATACTAGTACCTTTAAAAAGAATTGATATGAAATATGATTTGGTATGAAAGTATCATAAACTTTTCCCAAAGAAAACTTATAGGATATCTGAAGGCCAAGTTTGAACTGAGAAAAGAGACTGAAATATTTACGAGATTTGGATTCTCTTTAGAACAGCCCTGGTTTGCTGAGTTGGATAAAGAGGACCCTTTCTTGACTGTTTAGGGAAAAAGAACGACAGCAACACTGAGGAGGCTGAATTCTTAGTAGGAAAGGCTTCTATCCTCAGCTGTCATAACCGGTTCCTGTCTGACTCTCCATGGACAATTTTTACTTTCAGATTCAGTCTTCAGATTTGCATAAATACAAGAAGATTTGTCTGTCTCATTGAGCGAGTATAAGGTTTATTTTAGATAGAATGAACAATGAGAAAACACCCACAAACTCAATCAGGGATTTGTTTCCTTCAAACATGAACATGACTCCTGCAGAGATCACAGGAGCTTGTTTGCATAGAATTTTGCAAGGATAGAAATGGCCAAAGGTGATTATCCTGCCAAACAATTCACAACGCAATGCTATTTTTTTTACTTTTATTATGAATGAAGCATCCTAGAAGTACCGTGATAAATAGTCTTAAGTCTATGCCTGTCACAAAATTCGGTCTGATTTCCATGTAAGCCTTAGCCCATGAATAAGAATCCGTTCAATGGTTTTCACATTCAGTATTTTTTGTTAATACTATTTTAGGATTTCCAATTGTATTTGAGCTTCTTTACCATGTACATTGAAGATAGAATCCTGTGTAAATCAGTGATGATTGCATGGCTTGAATCCTGGCATAATGTGCTTCAGACTGGCTTTTTATCCTGGGCTTGTTCTCTAAACAAAGTTTGCTACTTTGATTTCATTTGATAACACAAATAAACAAAGTACAGCAGGTAAACCAAGTAAGGGAAGAAATGATTGACCAATGTAATCTGACTACATTTAATCTCTACATATACATTAGATGGAGTTAGCCAAAACATCCCCTATTATTCTGAATGACAGGATGATAGTGCCCAAGACAGTTCTGACCAAATTAAGAAGCCCAAAAATTTGAGTTGAGGATGTATCATTTCCATCCATTTCTATGATGTGGAATACCTATACTACCCTGCATTGATATGGAAGGAGCCTACAAATTTGAAATACAGTTACACCTGAAAGAAAAATATTTGTCATCCAGTTTTGTTGGGGAAATTCTATTTGTAGTCATTTTCTAGTACATGATGAGAGATAATGACCAACATCTACTATGACGTCCCTTAGTCATTTTCTCTAAATCATACATCATGAGAAGGGAAGACATACTCAAAAAGAGCTATCGGTTGGTCTAAATCCTAATCCATGCCTCTTTGATGCTAATATACTAGCGCAGGTATAGATTGAAGGAATAATATATTCTCTTCTCTAGAATAGCCAAAAGAAAATAAATAATGAACTCAACACTGTGAGGGAAAAATATGAATTTGGTGGTATTTTACCTACTATCATATTACTGAGAAAGAAAATAAATACATGAGCTTCCTCTTCTA
This sequence comes from Microtus pennsylvanicus, assembly GCF_037038515.1. Classification (NCBI taxonomy): domain Eukaryota; kingdom Metazoa; phylum Chordata; class Mammalia; order Rodentia; family Cricetidae; genus Microtus; species Microtus pennsylvanicus. The sequence continues at coordinate 25,845,443 of NC_134596.1, forward strand.
TGTTTTCTATAATTACTTAGGCTGTTATCCTTCCTTCTCCCTGGCCATTTACACTAAGTGTATTTTTTTTTCACTAAGTGTATTTTTATTACCTTGCCTGAGACCTCAGAATCCTCAACACAACTTGGCAGAAAGTCACTGCTAACAGACAGATATCACTTTATGAACACTACTTTGCCAGTTCTTTATAGACCAAAGGTCTAAGGAGAGATGGCCATGATACAATTTGCAGATCCTTAAAATCAGTAAAACAGGTCCATCCCATGACTAGGAAGTGACACTCTGGCAGCTTTAAAGAGGTGGTACAGTCTATCTATGGCATGAGAGAACCAGGCATAGGTTTCATCCATGCTTGGATGATGAATGGTTTATTGTACTATAAGACAGTTACCGCAAATAAGCATTTTATTTATTGAGATTATTCAATTTATGAGGTCTAAATTGAAAAATGGAATCCTGTCCACTGTATTCTCACTGTATAAGCCAAGGTCATACTCAGTTTATATATCAATGCACCAAGTTTTTGTCCAGATATCACCAACTATTGGAATTGTCAAGCATATTTGCAGTTCTTTCTTCTTTGATCACTACACATTTGTATGTTGCTTTCCTTCTTCTTCCTCCAAAGGGAGAAAATACACAGATCATGCTAATTTATATGTATTTACAAAACATGCTTCTCACTCCTATTCTCCATTAATCTTTTGAAATTCTGTTTTCATATCATAACATTTAGTATTATACAATCCTGATTCCCTTTTTTCTGATTCTGATATACTCAATAACTCAATAAATAGTCCAGTACTGAATCTCAAAAGATTCAACCTGTTTCATTTACTGAAATATGGGTTTAAACAGTAGATAAAGAGTTGCGGGGAAGCAAATTTGTATCAGATAAACTGAGATCTTTGTAACTTTGGTTGTGTGACCTTCACTGAATCTCAAAACTTCTCTGAGATCCAGGTGTGGTACTTGTGAAGTCATATTAGATGTGTATATTAATAATGCTTGAAGATTAGGAAGATGGAGAAATGATAAAAAGATGTGCTTAGCTGTTCCATTAGTTGGCACTTAGCGTATATTATCTATTGACATTATTCCTTTTTTTCACAACTCCAGTGACATTAAATTACCACATGGAGAACATGGTGACATAAAAATGTCATCATGTCCCTAAAGATCTTATGCCCAGGAGACTTGAACTTACTTTGAAGACTTAATCAACTATTGTTAGTTGCATACCGTCAATAGTGAGAACTTCTTGGTGGTGAGACATCTACTTTGCATGTAATTACTTAAAAGGGCATTTTCACGATGGTGGCAATTTCCTCTGACTTTGTGTCATTTCTAAGTCACTCAGTGTCAGTCACTACCTACTCTTCAAGGAACTAGTTCCCCCAGACTTCCCTTGTCAGCCTAGCATAGCGTGAGCAGAAAAAGAAATCACACTTTGGCTATAAATTATTCAATTTTAATTATTAGACATTGAAAAGAAGGTTGTGCTAATGTTGTATAAAGCAAATTACTTAGATAAAGCCTAGCAACATGGTACCTTGTATTCTCTAGGGAGAAGGATAAAGGATCTTTGGGCTTCATAAGAACTAGTGTATTATGGTAAAAAGAACATTATTTAACTGTAGAGAGAACTTGCTTTCCCCAGGTCTATCATTTAGTAACTCAGGGTAAATCTTTAAATTTGTTTCTTCATTGAAAAAAGGAGAATTAGCTCCTAATATGAATGCCTTGGAAAGTTCTACAATGGGCCATAAATATTTGCATATCATTTCATAAAAAAAATTGCTTCAATTTCAAAGTGAGTAAAACAGAGAGGCCATGAGCAGCTAATAGAGAATTATAAATATCTAATCTTCCATAGATTAAAAAATAAGAAAAATTTTAAGTGAGATTCAAAGGGGAGGGTTGTGAATTATTTTGTGATCATGTAATCACAGCTGACTGAGATGAGAGCAGAAAATCACCGTTTGAGGCAATTCATTTGTAGTACTTCTGTGGGGATGTGAAAAGAATGAATGAGTTTACTTGGGTCTTTGCATGGTGTTGGATGTTTTGACAGGGAACTGGGAGGCTTCAAGATGTTCTTAGAAGGTTTCTAATCTCCATTTCTGAACACATTGAAGGTTCTGGAAATAGAGCAACTATAAGCCTTTCCAAATAGACTGCTTTTAACAGGAACAATAGAATAAAAACTATTCTCATCCATTGCTCTTAGGCTATAGACGCAGCCTTTACCTAATTTTCTAATGAGAAGCTCAAGTGCAGCTGTGCCAGTAAGCATCTTCAGTTTTCCTGGTTCATTCTTGTCCCTCCCTTTGAACAGGTAGAAGGTGTTGGTGCCTTTGTATGAGATTCTTCTCCCACACCTTTTGTCAAATTGATCTGCAGTCTACTTACATCGTTTAGTTCAAATGTTATTTCTTCAGGAAAGGATCCATTCGGTCTCCAGACTAAAGTAGATTATTGTTCTAAACATCAGTAGCTACAGACCAGTGATTTCATATAACGCAAGTGAAGGAGACTGTGGAATTTCTTCAGGCTCCTGGGCTCTGGCTACCACAATCAGCTATGAGGTTCATGACAGCAGAATCAGTTTTTCCTAACATGTGATAATGACCACAGATTCTGAAGAATAATTGTTAAATGAAGAAATAACCTAGTGAGGAAATAAGTTAGCAATATACAATTTAAAATTTCTCCTAATAGTCACACAAATTTTATGTAAGAAAACTGAAAAAATGCAAAAAAGGACAAAAATACTTTATTTTCATCACACAGGAATAATGATTCATTATCTTTTAACATACTCATAATTTATTAATACCTTAGAAGGTATTTTATTTAAAATATTATAATCTTCTCCAGCAATATACTTACTTGCAGTACATAATTATGTATGTCTAAATCTCTCTCTATATATAAAAATTTGAGTTTGGATTATGTTGCTCATAAGATCATTTTTATATCAAAAATATATTATTTAAATTTTTATAAAATAATAAAAAATATTTTTAATAAACAGGCATGTCTGGCTAAAAAAGAGCACACACTACTCCTTTTTTTTTATTGAAAATAGGTTTTGATCATACAGTATACTGTGATTCCAAGCGCCCCTCCCCATGTTCTTACCATTCCTCCCCCCTTATTTCTCTCCCATCCAGATCTACACCTTTTCTCTTTCTCATTAGAAAACAAGCAGATATTTTAATAATAAAATAAGATAAAGTAAAATAAGATAAAACAATAGTAAATAAAACAGTATAGGAAAAAACTAATAAAAAACAGAAACGGGCAAAAAAAAAGCGTAAGAAACATGTATAGATGCAGAGACACACAAGTTCTCAATGCAAAACCAGAATCCATGGCATATACACAAAACATTTGTAAGATGAAAACAAGCAAATAAAAACAACCCCCCAAAAGCCCAATACAGTTCCAAAGATGCCATGGAATTTTGTGTTGATCATCTACTGGTACACATGGGGTTCATCTTAAGAGTGTTGGATTCCCCATTGAGCCTCCCTTGGAGAAAGCTAAGTTTCATTTGCAAGTGGTTATCAACTAGAGATAGCTTTTAGGTTAGGGTTGGAGATGTGTGCCCACTTCTCCTCTCAGTTCAGGATTTATGCATGTTGTCTTAGTCTCTGTTAGTTCATATGTACATCATTCTTGCTGTATTTAGAAGGCCTTGTTTCTTTGGTAGCCTCCACTCACTCTGGTTCTTGCAATCTTTCTGCTTCTTCTTCTGCAGAGTCCCTTGAGCCTCAAAAGGAGGGCTTTAAAGGAAACATCCCATTTAGTTCTGAGTATTCCATGGTCTCTCGTTCTCTGCATAATGTCTGGCTGTGGGTTTCTCTGTTGTTTGTACTTTTTTGCTGCACGAGAAAGCTTCTCTGATGTTAGCTCAGCAAGGCACTGATCTTTAAGAATAGCAGGATGTCCTTAGGAGTCTTTTTACTGCTATGTTCTTTTAGCGGGACAGTGGTATTTGGTTTTCTCTAGATCCCTAGAGTCTTGGTTTCTTGGGCACCTGAGCAGTGTCTATTAATGGATTCCCGCTCACAGTGTAGGCTTTATCAATTCCGATATTTGGTGGTTGCTTTCATGAGCTTTGTGCCACTATTGCGCCAGTGTATCATTAATAGTCAATGGACACATGTTCTCTTGACTCCACATCCTTAACAACATGAGCTGCTATTTGGTTTATTGATCTTGACACTTATGACTGACATAAGATAAATGTTCAAAGCAGTTTGGGCTTGCATTTCCCTGACTGCTAAGGATGATGAACATTTCTTTAAGTGTTTCTCAGCAATGTGAGTTTCGAGACAGGGTTTCGTTGTGTAGCCCTGACTGTCCTGGAACTTGTTCTAGAGACCAAGGCTGGCCTTGAACTCACAGAGATACATTGGCCTCAGCCTTCCCAAGTGCTGGATATACCAAGCTATTTTTATTGTAATATTTGTTTTCTTGGTGTTCTTATTTTTGAGTTCTTTATATATTTTGTATACTAGCCCTCTATTGGATGTGTATTTGGTAAAAATCTTTTTCTCTTCTGTAGCCTGATGCTTTGTTCAAATGATGGTGTCTTTTGCCATACAGAAGTTTTTTAGTTTCGTAGGATCTTGGAGAGGACCCAATCTCAATTCCCAGACCCAAAGCAGATGGCTACAAATGCTTGTAAACCTAGCTCCAAGGAATTCATCTCCTCTGGCCTTCGAGGGCACACAAATGTAAGTGCATTGCCCCTACAGAGACACATAGACATATGTAACTAAAAGTAATCAAAAGAAGTCTTTAAGAAAAATTCACCAAATCATTGATTTTTCTAAAATACTTTATTCTTTTATGTCTGCTTTATCATTATTTTATTAGTGTATATTTGTTATAGATAATTGATTTTAATGTACATTGTACACATATTTGTGTTTTTCATAATTTTTAAAATGAAATACAATTACATTGTTTCTCTCTCTACTCTCTAGGCCCTCTCATATCTCTTCTCCAATGGTCCCACTCCAATTAATGGATTCTTTTTCTTTAATCATCATTGTTATGCACACACAAACACGCACACATGCATACACACATATATAATATAAACATACATAAAATATATAAATATAACCTTCTCAATCTGTTTCATGCTATTTGTACAGACATGATTTTAGAGCTGACCACTTGGTAGCAGATAATCAATTAGGAGGCTCATCCCTGGGAAAGATTAATTTTCCCTCTCTCAGTAGTCCTTAATTGCTTATAGTTCTGTTTTCTTTTTTTAATATTTTTGAAAATATAGTTTAATTACAATATTTCTCTCTTGCATTTTTCTGTTGGCTACTTATTAATTTTAAAAACAACCTCATGTAACCAGGGCTGATTTGAGCCCACAGTTAGTATAGGATGATGTGGAACTGACCTTCCTTCCACCACTGCATCCCAAGGGCTGACCTTCCAGTCCTGGGCCACCACACCAAGTTTATGTAGTTCTGGGCTCAAACCCAAGGCCTCGTGCACACAAATCTGGCATTGCCCCAATTGAGCTGCATCCCTAGTCCCTAAGTCATTTTTCACAGCTTTGTGGCACTACGCTATTTTTTCAAGCATACCGATTTTCTTATTTAATAGTTTACAGTTGTCATTTGTATATAAATATTTTATTATAAACATGTTGTAGTAAACAACTGTTTTGCTCAAATTTATACAACCTTTTTTTCCAAGTAAGTTTCTAAAACAGAAATGGAGTCTAGTGTTTTGATACATAGTGCCAAATTGCCTATAAAAGGCAAAGATTCCAAAGCACTCTCCAACTACTGAAATATAAGACTAGACATATACATTCCTGTAATATTAGTACAAGTCGATTAAAATTTGTACTTTATTTTAATAGTATAGTATTCTATGCCTGTTGCTTTCTCTCTCAAGATGTTTTACTTTCAGAGACAGTCTCCAGATAAGGGCAGTAGACAACCAGAAATTTTCACTGGAAAGGGAAGGAGTCTCCATGATACCAAGTTTTTGGAAAAAGTTGTCAGGCCATGATAGACTGCAACCTCTGACCAGCCAGCAACAACATCCTTCTAACAACTCTTGATGAATTAAGATAAGACATTTACATCTTTAAACTTGAAATACAGTTTATACCATGGGCTTTTATAACTTTTTGAGTTGAGAGAGAGAGAGAGAGAGAGAGAGAGAGAGAGAGAGAGAGAGAGAGAGGAGAGAGACTGGAGAGGCTTCAGTAGCTGAAGGTGCTGGTGAATTTGAAGTTGCTGAGGAATTAAAAAAATTAAAAAGTCTATTTCAGATACTTAAAAAATTCATTCTTATAGTTCCGTTTCTTTAGATCCACTCTGCTACAAAAAAATCTGCATTAGTTAAGTTCTCTAGAGTCACAGAATTTATGGGATGATGAGAGGGGGGTGGGAAATGACTTACAGGCTGCAATCCAACATTGGGTAGTTCTAAGTGAAAGTCCAAGAATCTAGTACCTGTTCAGTCCCACAGCTTAGGGTCTCAGCTGGTCTTCTGTATGTGCTGGAATCCCTCAGAAGTAGGCTCAGCTGCCAGTGAAGGAAAGGCTGTGCTGACAGGGTGAGGGCAAGCAAACAAAGCACAAATGTACTCATCCCTCTTCCCTTGTCCTTCCAGCAGAAGGTGTGGCTCAGATTAAAAGTGAGCCTTCCAGCCTCAAGGTCTGTATTAAAGATGTGTGTCATCAGGCCTCCAAGATCCAGATCAAAGGCATGTAGTCTTCTTGCCTCAAGATCAGGATCACAAGTGTGCCCGTGCCCTCCATTTCTAGACTACACTTCATTACAAACATAGTCAACTTGATCACCAAGAACAGTTATCACATGGCCTTTCTAGGAAACACAATATCACAACAAACTCCTTGTTCGCCTGATCTTACAGTTTTTCTGTCTCCCTCTTCCTCAATGATCCCTGAGCCTTAGGTGGAGAAACTATGTTGTAAATGTTGTCAGCAGGGATGGGGCAGCACAGCTCTGCATGTTTATTCCTTGTGATTTCCTGTAATGATCTCCACCTGTCGCAAAGAAAAACTTCCTCAAATGAAGGATGAGAACTACATTTACCTACAAACTTCATAATTTCATTTTTCTTTACAGATAAATAGTATTCCGTAGTATATACGTACAACATTTTTATTATCTATTTGCCTAAACACAAAAGTTAAGAGAAACAAAGGACACAGAAAGAAAATAAGATACCTGAGAACATGGATGTAGGCCTCTCATCTTCCATCTTGACTGCCTTTACCCCAGGCATATACACCATTTTGGTCGGTTTTGAAATTACTGTATTCAAAGGGTTGCAGAAGAATCTAAACTGGAAATCCAGAAAGTTTCTCAGGAGCACCTGACAGGATTATAGTTCATAGGATAAAACTGCTCCTAAGACATAGGAAAATAGACTGTCATCACTATGACAAAGTTAATAATCTTGGTTGTGAAATTTCCAGAAAATCCCTAAGAGGATTGAAATTCTACTAAAGGTCATACACGCTCAGACTTTAAATTTGATTCATTGCTCTTTTAAAGTAAAATATATGCACACCGAGGACACGGTAGCTCTGTGTCAGCAAGCTTCAAGAAAAAATATGTTGCTAACTTGCTGATGATCTTGAGTCCCAGCTGGTGAGAGGATTTCCCCAGACTCTGGTGAGAGGGTGTCTTTCTCACAACCCCATAATTTTCTTTCTAAATTGTTTCATGGGAAGTTTTATATTTCCCTGGGTACTAAGGATATTAAACATTTTTCATGTAGACAATTTTAATTTCTTTTTTTCTTTTTAAAACATCATAGTTATTCGGCAATTTGTCTTTTGAAAAGGGTTGGTTTGTTCCATTTTCCCATTTTTTTTTGGATGGGGTTACTTGTATCTTTTCTTACTCTGCCACCATTCACACAAAAATTCTTGTAAAGATTTAATCAAAATGATCTGCAATTCTAAGTAAAAAAAACTACATCAGTAAAATTTTGTAATATTATGATGTGTGGTAAGTTCATCATCCCATCATCTTTACTTAAAGTTTTTAAAATTTATTTTGATACTGTGATACGATTACTTTTAAAAATGATGTTAATTTAAATTTTTGTTTATGTGTATATCTATGGGTGAGTATATACACATCAGCTAGAGAAAGGTATCTGACTCCCAAGCTGCTTTGAGCCTCATAACAGGATCCTCAGGCCTGCACTCAGGTCTTCTGCAGGAGTAGTAACCACTCCTAACTTCTGAGCTATTGCTCCAGCCCTGATATACTTACTTTTCTAGATAAATTTAATTCCTAAGGTTTCAGTGAGCTTGTTATTCCATTTTAAGATTAGATTTGTGCCTATTGTGTGTCTCAAAAAGCTATTCATTTCCTTTTCTAAGTTGATTTTTAAGCATTCACTCTCTGTTCTTATAATTACAAATAAGATCTTCCCTGTCATTTTATTTCTCTGACATATTATTATGAAAAATAGAAAAACCATTAGGTTACAATAAGTTCAGATGTAGCTAATTGCTTAATTCCTAGGTAAGATTTTGCTAAAAATGTTATAAATTTGTATGAGGAGTGCTGGAGATTGAATCAAAGGTCTGGTATCATATACTATAATGGTTATTTCTTATATTATTTCTAGTATCAGATAAATATGAATTATTCTTTGCATATGAGGCTGAGTGGCTCCTATGTTATTTAATTAAGCCCACATTGAATTCTATTTCTAGCCACCATGGATGCCTAAAATAAAGCAAATATGCTTAAAACTGCTCGTCAAAGTGATTGTCTATCATACATGTCACACATTCTTATTCTGTAAAAGATGTTGTCGTCTACAAATCTCACACTCATGAACCAAAAATTGCAAAATATGTCTCAAAATATTTTAAGTAAGTTTCCAGATTTGTGTTGGACCACATTTGTAAATGAACACACTTGGCAGCCATGATATTTTGAAGATTTCCACTAAGATCTTATTATATAAAATAATTTTTAGATTAAAAGTGGCATTGTTTCCAATTAATGTTATTCTTTTGTGAATATGCATAAGTAACTCGAGGCAAATTTATAATCTGATAACTAATATCCCGTTGGCTCTTTGCCTTTGATATGGTTAGTAGTTAGGAGGATATTTTCACATTGTAAATTCTATACACCGACTGGAAACAAGTCTAAGAAAATGCTAAAAGGCTCTGAAAATGGAAGAAGTATCTTCTTCTCCCATAGGGTAATAGTGTGAATGGATGGAATTAACTATTTAGACTATGGCTTGTTGAATTTTATACTCATGACCCCATTACACTCAAGAAGTTTTACACATTGCAGGTGCTGTGGAATGGGATATTTGTTTAAATACATAAGATTTGTGGCATCTGTTTGTATTACAGAATAATTGCTTAACTATATAAACGTGTGTTTTCTTTTCTTTGTGATTCATTTGTTTAACTATGTACAGATATGTTGTGGTCTTATCTTGCCTGCCTAAGGAACCTGATTGGTCTAATAAAATACTGAATATTCCATAGCTTTGCAGAGAAGGGATAGGTGGAACTGACAGAGAAAAGGGAAGCCAGCCAGCCAATTAGCTAGGGAGGAGGCAGGAAAGCAGAACGGACAGTATATAATAAGGTAAATGAGCCTCCAGGAGGCATGTAGATTAATGGAAATGGGTCAAGTTTTTAAAAAAAGATAGCTAGAAACAAGCCTAAACTAAGGCCAATCTGTCAGAATTAATAATAAGTCTCTATGTCATGATTTGGGGTCTGATCTTCCGAGAAATCCTGCTGCATACAGGTATATAGAATAAGTATACCAATGAGAGCGCTGATAATATTAAATGATGAATGAATTTATTTTAAAATAATTCTTTCATATGCACATAATTTCGTCATTTATTAGAAATCAATTCAATTTAAAAATTAATGAGGTGGGATTGCTTACTTAGTTTTACATTAATAATTAAATCATGACTGAACATTTGGTACTGTCGGATGTGGAGATTCTTTAATAGTTTTCACATCTGCACAGTATTTTGATGTTATAAACGTCAATTTGAGGGGAAAAGTTCTCGTAGCACAATGACCTAACTGTATTGAGGACCATTTCAGAAATTAGGAATTTTGACATAGTGCCAAACCCAGATTAGCTGAATGTTAATATGAAACTCATCTCAAGGTCTCAAACAGCATTTTTTAAAATCAAGCATTGTAACACAATACAATTACAAAGATACATTAATTTTATGCTTGTACAGTGACATCTGAAGTTGAGAAAATAGTAAAAATATGTGTTCTATGATTTTTATTTCAATATATGTTAACTATGTAACTACAGTAGAACCACGATGTTGGTAAGAGCTGAAAACTTTGCATATACACTAAAAACGTCACTATTTGTGTGACAACAGTCTCAAATCGACACTGTAGTGTTCCTGACAGCAGTCATCCCATTTGCAAGCACACTGAAAAGGGCCATGCTGTGTGCTTGGACCAAGGACGCAGTTAAGTCACATGGCACAACACAGACAAACACTGCCACAAACAGCTTGGATTCACTTGGCTTTGATTTTGAATTTGATAGGACTATTATCCACCCATAGTTTTACTGCTGACAAATGTTTCATGACCCCCCAGTATTCAGATATGCCATCCCATAGTCATGACACAAAGCTTAAGACATTAGGTTTTCAGTAAAAATTGTTGAGAATATCTCTTTCTATAATATGGGCTACTCATATTTACAACCAAGGAAAAGAATTTCCATAGGAAAACAAAAATAAGATACAGAGAAAATCCAATTGGTGAGTTTAGCCTGCATCTAATTTGAATGGGATTTGAACAGATGGTTTCTTGTGATTGGCTGAGATTCAGCCACACTTTATGAAAGTAGGCTAATATCTGCTTAGATGATAAACTGGGTTACAGTTCACATTTTAGGATAAAATTAGAAGTCAACTTTAGTGTAAGCTTATCTCTCAAACACTTACGAATATAGAATCGAAATATTGACCAGAACAAAGACTTAGCTACAAGAAAGGATACAAGCTACAAGATAGGGGGCATGTGGCCACTGAAGCCCCAGTGATGACAGAAGCAATGGGGTTAAGATGTGTGATAGCTACAGAGAACCACGAATTCACTCTTGTTCACTACTAACTAATAGCCTGATAAACATTCAGCAAGACCACTCAGACTCCTAGATTTCCAGCCTCTTTGCAATTCTGGTTTTCAGGCTATTCTCTCATTGCAAATAAATCTGAAGTTAAATGGCCCATTGGCCCCAGTAAGAGGGAATCCATGAGAGGTGGAAAAAGAGTTAGAATCCTGACAGAAATAATCTGATGAGTTGTGGCTTTTCAAATTCATACTCAAACTTTGGGAAAATAATGTCTGTATTGAACCCTTTGCCACTGATGCAGGCCACAGCTTCAGAAAACTATATCCTATTCATTGACTCATGATACTGAATGTTAAAATCCTACTTGTAATACTGGGTTTTCCTTAGGTCAACTCCATCATTAAAACCAAACCACTTTAGTCAATTTTGCACATCCTTGAACTACTAAAATGTTATAGTTATATAAATGTTATATAAAATATATATATATACAATTTCAAACAAGAACAATAAAGAGTTAGCATCTCTTAGAAAAATAGATCCATTATGATGGCATGAGATGTACAGAGCATGATTTAAGAGGTCAGCAAAAATACATGAGTTCCTTACTTCTAAAAAAATGAATATCTAGCATTATAAAGGATGCGTGTTTTCTAAAATTACTTCAACCACTGTGATATTACTATGTTAATATACAATGCAATATAATAGTGGTCTCAGTTATTTAGGTATGCGCAGCTAGATGAGCCAATATTAAAAATAAACAAGAGCACTTTCTTGAAGACCTTACATGTCAGTGTCCTACAACACACATTGCCACTCTGTATAGTGGGTTCACTTTTTCATGAGTGCAAAGCCAAGAAACACGGCTAAGGACATGAAAGGATGGACTTAAGCCAAGAGTAGTTGATGCTGAGCCACATACAAGTAAGTATGGTTGGAAAATGTAGATTTAGGCTTGCTCAATAGAATGTTCACCGTGGAGTGTTTAAATAAATATTAAATAGTCACAGAACACAATGCTTCATCCATCAAGGCACTTCTCCACATATGTCAGTGTGAACATAAGTTAGGGAGCTAACAGAAAAATGAGGAAATTTTGTAGTAAGTCCCTAGAGGTTGTGTGATGGCATTCTTAGGTTGGTGAACTTTTGTGGGATGCTAAGAATGTGTCCTAGAGGTTTTGTGTGATAGCCACAAGGATGCCAGGTATAAGAGTGATGTCTCAATGAGTGGATGTTTGCTGTGTCAGCCTGCACTCTGCATTCGGATCCCCAGAACCCATGGAAAAAGAGCAGCATATGCATCTGTAACTCCAGTACACTCCTTTTGGGGAAACAGGGGGCAAAGCCATAAGAATCCCTAAATATTTCCGAGCCATTTAGTCTGCCATACAAGGCAGTGAACAAAAAAGTGACCCTGTCTCAAACAAGGAGGGAAGCAACAACTGATGCCCCAAGTTGTCCTCTGACTCCTATGTGGGCACCATGGCACATGCATTGTCCCGTACACACACCATGCATACACACTTCAAAACCTAACATAATTTGAGATTTGGATCTGTGACATTTCAATCCCCACCATCACAGAAGTTCTAGTCGGACAGCTCGTTTGCATCGTCAACATAGATGTGGCTTTTGGGGATTACTTCTATTTCTTGTGTAGAAAAAAATAAGGCTTGAGACCAATAGTAAGAAAGAGGAGAAGAGGGCATAACTCCCCGAGAAAGTTCTTTTCAGACACTGTTGATCTTACTGAGAAGATGAGTGGAAAAGAGGTCCTATTGCCTGGAAACGTGAGCATGTTGCTGCACCTTGCAGTGGACAGCCATGTTTCTCCATACTTGCCTGCTTTAAGAGGGCAGCTGAGGCAATTTAGACGAGCAAAGCTTGGTCTTATCCAGAAGAATATGGGGCAGCTTTGGCTGGTTTAAGCCAGTTCTCTGTTGTCTTCTCAAGTGAGCCTCATCTGAAACAAACAAATGCACCTGTGTATGTTTGTCAGTATGTGTGCATGTGCGTGTACATATGAGAGTGTGTGTTATATTGTGCATATGCGTGCAACAGTAAGTAAGGAAAATGGAGGCCAACTATTTGAAAAAGAAGAAGGAATTGTATATGGCAAGGTTTGGAAAGAAAGGGGGAAAGGAGATAAGATTCAGTTACATTATGACATTTAAAAAGAAATAATTTAAAAATGTAAGGGATGTCAACAGTCAACATTGGAGGCAAAAATTCCTACCTCATAAACTATATGTGCTTGATCCTAAAACTGTCTTTCTGTGACTTAACAAACTCTTTTGGCACCTCTCCTGTTCTCTGCTACTAGAGGAAAATCTACCAAAGGACATTTGCTGGCTTTTATTAGTAAATGTTTTAACAGTTGAGAGTAATTTCTCACATTCCAGCTCCTTCCCCTTCTCTAATGCTCAGATCTCCTCTAATATAAGTTATATTGGTAAGTTGTCATGTGAGCTTTTGGAGAGCTGACTCTGGAAACAAGTTGCCCTTACTCCCATCGTTTCTCTAGTACTAAGCAGGGTTACATCCCATACCCATCGTCTTCTGCCGAGACTCTTCGCCTGTGACAGGCTGATCACCAGAACATAGAGAGGAAGGAGAACAACAAGGAGCTAAAAGGGTTTAGAAAGCAAAAGCAAAACAAGCAAACAACAAGCCCACAGGACACGTTTAGAGTAGATGGAAGGCAAAGCATGCCTAAATTGTTTATTTCTTCGTATCAAAGAATGAGAAGCCAGATACTCATCCGTGCTCTGCTCTGCCTGGGAATTGCTCAGTCAAGGACTCCGGGATGACAGTGTCAGCCTTTCTGTGGGATGAGTTAGCACATGATTTGATGATGTCTTCCTCTCCATCTGCTTTATGTTACTTGCTCGTTTACTTTACCTTGCTTGATGCTTAATGAATTCAGCCAAAGAAGAAGGGACAGCTATCTTAGGCCATTCTCTGGATAGGACACCCTCAAATGTGGCTTGGGAAATTAGTGGAATTGAAGTGCTTTAAAAAAAAAAAAAGAGCTGTTTCTGGGTGTGGTGATGCACAGTTTTAATCCTGGCACTCAGGAGACATAGCAGACGGATTACTATGAGTTCAAGGCTCAGTTGATCTTTAGAGCAAGTTCCAAACCAGCCAGGCCTACACAGTGATTCCCTGTTTCCATGTTTCCTGTGCTGAATTCTGTTTATTATTATTATTATTATTATTATTATTATTATTATTATTATTATTATTACTGTTGCCATTATAGATCAAATCAGTGATGAGCTCTTAGTATTATACAAAATGGGAGTTTAAACCATTTATTTAAGCCAATGCTCATTGAGGAGGTGGCTGATGTAAGTGGGAGAGGGTCTAAAACAGCAAACAGATGTGTGTGTGTGTGTGTGTGTGTGTGTGTGTGAGAGAGAGAGAGAGAGAGAGAGAGAGAGAGAGAGAGAGAGAGAGAGAGAGAGAGGTCTGAAATTGTATCTACTGGTAACTTTGGATGAAAGATAGTCCTACCTGGGGGAACATTACAGAAAACAGTACTGGTATATAAATGTCAGAGTCAGTTTCACACAGCAAAATGACTACAAAAATTGTGAAGGAGAAATGACCCAGAAAATCTCACTAAAGCGGCTTCCCCGTAAAGTGTAATCCTCTGGCAATGGTATTTTAAAAGTAAGTTCCATTTCTCCCAGGTCATAAGCTTCTCTCACACATTTTAGGATGAAGCAGAAATATGAAGTGATTTGTTTGGAAAATATGGCTCTTTCATTTGGCACAGAAATATATGTATTCCACTAGGCACACCTGCTGCAATACAGACTCTATACTGAAGAGATTTCTTCCATGTAATTACTTTTTATCAAATACTAGGAGTTCTTACTGAATGTATATGTTATTAATATTATTTTAAAGTTCAAAATAAGATAATGTACTATTTCAAGTCACCATGACCATGTAGCTTATGTATCTAGTGAATACATAGGATTATATTGGCTAAATATGGTAAGTATTGTTACCATATTTATATATGTTTCAAAACAACTATTATTAATGTAGACACAATAAATATTTATACACAGGTGTATTTATAAACTTTCTGTACATATATGTTTTGATTTGTCTCAGAGATACCTAGAAAAGAAATTTTTAGTATTGTGTTGAAAGTCTGTGCTTAACGTCAAAATATGATAAACATTTTATTGCTCATGTTACATTTCCACAAGAAATGTTTGAGGCTATCAGCTAATCCATATTCAGTAGACAAGTTTATTTCAGTGTTTGGTTAAATTTTAAGCTACTGTAGTTTAAATTTGCATATTTTGAATAATGATGCGAATGTCTTTTATGGCCTTATTGGCCATACATATATTATCTTTGCAATGTATCTTTTGAAATTTTATTTGTTTTTCCAGGTAGGTATTTTCTAAGTGACATCTTTGTGATTAATATTTCCTAGGAAGTGTAACACACACACACATACACACACACACACACACACACACACACACACACACACACACACACACGTACACCTATCTACTCACCCTAGAAAAGGAGGTCAAAATAGAGCAGTGTGGCAGTAGTCTCAGTATTCAACTTGGTAAACCTATGTCCTTTATTGGGGTTACTTAGAGGGATGGGGTGAGAAGTTAGTTAAAAGGCCAGAAAAGACTCAAAGGCAGCTGCATCACAAAACTGTGTCACCAAACTAAGGGTGACAGCTCACCGAAGCTAGAAACTTGAAGCACACCACACAACTCATAGCCAGTTTACCAGGTTGTAGAACATATTTTCCTGGTGGCTCAGTTGGTCTGAGCTTCTGGCAGACAGTTAGGTTTGTCTGATATTTTCTCTTATCTTTGACTTACAAGAGAGTGACTCTCGGCAGAAATCACTGTTTATATACTCTTGGGGAAGGAAGGGTCCTAGTGAATTTGATCAATTTCAGGAACTTCCCGAAGCTATTATAAGTTGTTTACTTTCTGTTTTAAGGAGTTTCCTTCCAACATAGAACTGTACTCTTACAGAAAACTGCCACAAACAAGGATTCCATTGTTTTAAATGTACTGAGATATATAATAAGCAACAGCAACATAAAGTCCACAACTTGATAAGATTTGATAGATACATACACTATTTAAGCTACCACAAACACAAAATGCATACAAATTGCTTCTATCTTTGTTACCCCTGGCAGGTCATTATCTCTCTACAGTCTACTCAGATTTGTGTTCTATCGTTGTATTAAACTATTTATTAGATCAGAACCCTCATTTGATAATCCTTTCTGGGAAAACTCTCATGTAAATTATCATTGCAGATCTAAAGATACACCTGAGTGGATGACAAGCCCTTGCTGGGTAAGCACCAGGGCCAGAGCTCAGATATCAGGACCCACATAAAGCTCCAATTAGTGTGCCTTCTCCAGATTGTGTATTTGCAAACGCCAAGCTTTTATTATTCCACATTTGAATGACTGAGTCACAAAAACCCACCCATATTGGTGCATGGTTTCATAGCACACCTCTCTTAACTGTAGAAGAGTATTTCACTGCACACATTGTTCTCCTACTCCCTGCTGCTTGGATGACAGTTGTGTGTGTGTGTGTGTGTGTGTGTGTGTGTGTGTGTGTGTGTGTGTGTGTGTGTGTGTAATGGCTTCTTTAAGCCTTCACACACAAACCCATGTGCAGACACCTGTTTTCACTCTTCTTGGAGAAATGTCCAACACCTCCATGGCTGGTTCATCTCGTCGATTAACTCAAACATAATCAAAAACTGCCTAATGATTTCCTCAGCATGGTAGCATTTACGCTCCTATCAGCAATTTATGAGAATTTCAGTTGCTCTATATTTCACTAGCATTTGGCATCATCAGCCTTTATAATTTTAGCATGCTAATGTGTATGCACTGACATCCTATTATGGTTTTAATTTGCTTTCCCCCATGACTGATGCTGCTGAGATGCCTTTTCCATGCTGATTTGCCATCTCCGCAACTTCTTTGGCAATGTGTCTATTCAAGATGTTGCCTATTCTATATTGAGTTGTTTGTGTTCTTATAATCTCATTTTATGTTTGTAAGAATTTTGTTTGGATAAAGTTTATCATCAGATATGTATTTGCCAATGCTTTCTCCCACTTTGTGACTTGCCTTTTAATTATCTCAATGGTCTTTTTCAAAAAGAAATTTTGTTTAATTCTAATGAGGTTGAATTTACCCAATTTTATCATATTGCTGTTCCAACCTAGAAATATTTCCCGTGTTTATTGCTATAAACTTTCTTTTCAGTTTTAGTTTTATATTTATTATTTGCTTTTGATTTCATCTCTGTATGAATTGTTCTGATATAATTCATTAAAAATTATACAGTTATTTATTTATTTCCTGGAAAAATTTTTATGAAAATTAGTGGTCTATATATGCCTGCCTTCTTTCTTCCCTTCCTTACTTTTCTTCTTTCTTTCTTTCGACAGTATCTTATGTATCCCAGGCTGGAATCAAAGGATACAGCAAAGGATAACACTAAACTTGTTATCCTGCCTCTACCTCCCCAAGGGCTGTGATTACTGTGGTACCCAGTTTATGGGGACTGACTGAATCCAGGGCTTCATGAAATCGATGCAAGCCCTTAGTTACCAAATGAGCGATTTCCTAGGCCTATTGTGAACTATTTCAGAACCTCCACTTATTCTTCTGTTCAGGTCCGAGAATTCGGAAATAATCCACCACAAAAGACGGGTTCAATCAAGTCAAAAATTTATTTAGAAAAAAAATGGTTTTAGGGAGGCAGCAGGTTTCCGGCTTCAAACCGGGTCCCGAAAGTCAGGGGCAGCAGCCAATTTTAATGGAGAAAGCCATATAGAGACAGCTCCAGAGTCCTGTGCAATCATAACGTAAAACAGGAGGAAACAGCTGGCGACTTTCCAAGGTGACACACTTTCAGCCTATCAGGGAGTTCTGTGACTTGGTGGTTCAGCCCCTGCTCTGGGCCAACCAATCAGAAGGGCTTGGAATGTTTGTTGTTTACACCTATGCGAGAGGTTTAGGGGAATCCACCATAGCCTCAGAAAGTTACTGACTAGGATAAGATGGCATTTCTGCAGAAAGACTCAAGGAGAGAGAGAGAGAGAGAGAGAGAGAGAGAGAGAGAGAGAGAGAGGGAGGGAGGGAGGGAGGGAGGGAGGGAGGGAGGGAGGGAGGGAGGGAGGGAGGGAGGGAGGGAGGGAGGGAGGGAGGGGGAGAGGGAGAGGAGAAGAGAAGAGGAGAGAGAGAGAGAGAGAGAGAGAGAGAGAGAGAGAGAGAGAGAGAGAGAGAGAGAGAGAGAAGAGTTGTGTCTGTGTTAGTATGTATGTTTCTTTTGCATAGCTATAATTTAAAAGTAACTGATGGGCCGGGGGTGGTGGCGCACGCCTTTAATCCCAGCACTTGGGAGGCAGAGGCAGGCGGATCTCTGTGAGTTCGAGACCAGCCTGGTCTACAGAGCTAGTTCCAGGACAGGCTTCAAAACCACAGAGAAACCCTGTCTCGAAAAAACAAAAAAAAAAACCCAACAACAACAGCAAAAAAAAAAGTAACTGACGGACCACATTAAAAAAGAAAGATTTATTTTAACTTACCACTTGGAGGATTTGAGTCCATACTTTGGCTGTGTGTTCAGAACCTATGGTAAGGTCGAACATCATGGTAGTAGAAGCATTTGTGGCCACTGACAAGAATGGGGCAGTAACGGTCAAGGACAAGGTAAGGGACAGTTCTTCAAAGACACGCAACCCAGGAATCTACTTCCTTACACCAGATTCAGTATTCCGTATTTTCCATTCCCCAATAGTGTGCTCAAGTTTTCATTCCATAAGT
Source organism: Microtus pennsylvanicus (assembly GCF_037038515.1). NCBI lineage: Eukaryota > Metazoa > Chordata > Mammalia > Rodentia > Cricetidae > Microtus > Microtus pennsylvanicus. Next base: position 25,864,453 of record NC_134596.1, read on the forward strand.
AGATTAAATTTTTCAGTAGATCAGAACTCCCTTGATCAGCTCTGGAAAAATAGCCATAGAAATTACAGACTCAGGGCTCCAGAGAGGACTGAGCAGTAAAGAGTCCTTGATGGACATGCCTAAGAACTTGAGTTAAGATCCTGGTACCCACTTCAAAGCTAGGTGTGATCAAACACACAGCAACCCCAGCACTAACAGTAGTGAGTCCCAAGACAGAGAATTAGCAGGGCTTGTTAGCTGCCAACCCACCCTAATGTCACCGAGGTTCAGCAAGAAAAAGTGTCTCAAAAACAAGCAAACAAGCATGAAGCAAAGAGGACAGTGCTAGAGGAGGGAATTGGCACAGACACATAGATGTGTGGGCATATACCACACAAACACACACCTTCATACACAAACATACACAAAACACACACTAAATGTATTTCTCTGCATTCAATTAAGTGAACAATCAAATCCAGCTATTAGCCATCACAGCACGTATGTATACATATAATAAATGCTTTCATATTTTTCTAATACTTTCTTGATTACTTGATAAAGGTTTTGAAATCATATATTCCCTGTCTTCAAGTTTTACCCAGTTCCAAACTTACCTTGACTGTTGTAAGGCCTTCATTTATCAATACACATGGTAGCATCAAATTGTCTGTATCTTCAAGAAAAAGGGGCGGGTGTAAAGAAGAGAAGGTGACACCTAGGGAGTAGGCAGCAGGTCACAATTCTTGAATTGTGTGGACTCTGTAGATCACTGTGGGAAGATGACTACCTTAATTTCGCCGGATCTTTTCAACTTGCAGTCATTGCATGTAACTCCATTTATTGGTGTTTGCTTCAATTTAGTAGCATTCTAATTTTCACTGTCCAAGTCTACCTCTCCTGTTAAAGCCATCCATAAATTATCTATAATTTGTTGATGATATATAATTTGATGATGTATCACTTTTATTTTCAGTTTTTATCATTAGTCTCTAATTTCTAAAATGAGAGTTGGTTTTCCTGTCATGAGTATAGATTTCATGCCCTATCTTCTCTGATAAATTCACATTAGTTCTGGTAAGAGTTTTTTTTTTTAAATTTATTAGGATTCTATATGTTAATGATTTTGTCATCTTCAAGTAATACAGCTGAAATTCATTCTAATGTGTACAGTTTTTGTTTTGTTGTTTGTTTGACTTATTGTATTCATCTCCACTACATAGTGGTAAATATAAATGGTAGCATTTTGTTAGATTTTCATTAATACCTATTTGTAAAGTTAATCACGCCTTTTACACTTCTAGTTTCTAAAGAGATTCACAAATTATTAGTAGTAACACGTATCCACTGATGTGGGAGTGATTTCTTTCTAATCTGTTGCTTTCATTGGTTAATTAATAAAAAACTGCCTTGGCCCATTTGATAGACCAACCCTTAGGTGGGTGGAGTAAACAGAACAGAATGCTGGGAGAAAGAAGCTGAGTCAGTGAGTCGCCATGATTCTCCCACTCCAGACAGACGCAGGTTAAGATCTTCCCTGGTAAGCCACCTTGTGGGCTACACAGATTATTAGAAATGGGTTAAATCAATATGTAAGAGCTAGCCGATAAGAGGCTGGAACTAATGGGCCAGGCAGTGTTTAAAAGAATACAGTTTCCTTGTAATTATTTCGGGTATAAAGCTAGCTGTGGGCAGCCGGGTGGTGGGATGCAGCCCTGTCGTTCCTTACAACAATCCACATTGATCAAAATCTTCTAATGCACTCATTGATGTGATTATGTTTCTTCTACATTCTGTGAATATGGGATACATCTTCATCCATGATAACAAGTTCTCACCATTTTCTGATACATCAGTGGATATTTTTCCTTTACTCTATGTATGCATAATTCTATAAGCAAAACATCACAAATAGCAATGCATTAATTCTTTATATTATATTACTAGTAATAAACAACATATATTCTACTAAAAATTGTTTTAATGATGCCGGCCAAACACACGTGGCTTGAATATCACATTCTACTATTTGTAAATTTCATTACAAAATTCTTATGGAGATTTCATTCTACTAGTGCAAATTTTCTGACTTTATATTTCCGCAAGGGTGTAATTGAGGGATTGAGAGCGCTATGTGAGACCCTGCAACAGCAGAGACATCCTATTAGCTGTACATGACAGTGCTGGTGTTGATTCCGAAGTGGCTGGCCCATATGTATTCAGCCCCATGCTCAGAACTCCTGATGTCCCTGTTTTATTGGCTGTAGAATGATCCTGCAAACTGCAGTCCCTTTTTGTCAAATGAACACAATTTCATTTACATTTTTTTCCTCCTACTTTTGATTTTTATTTTGTTCTTTAAAAATCATTACACATCTGTATGATGTTGTCCTATTAAAATCACTACACATCTGTATGATGCTGCCCTATTAACAGTCTCTTATTTGTCTTCCTTAATACCATAGCATATGATTTACCATTTTTTTCCACTTATCTTCATTGTTAACATTTATCCATTTATTCAGTTTCTCATGTGTTTGTAAATAGGACATTAAAAGCAGACTTTGTTGCTGTGTACTATGAAGATACAAGAATGGACTGAAGTTTCTAACTTAATCTCTTTATTGGTTCTTTGGGACATTCACATCATGCACCCAATTCTACTCATTTCCCTGTTCCCCCATATCTGTCCTTGACCCCTGAAGTATCCCCCCTCTAAGAAAATGTTGAAGATTAAATCCAAAGCAAAGCAAAACAAACAAATCCCTTCACTCGTCTTTTTTTCCTTTCTCCCCCAAACCTCTTCATTCACCTTTGTGGCAGTGGGATCTGCAGTGTGTCACACAGTACACTCTTTTGTCCAATAGGTTTTTTAATTTTTTTAAATTTTTACTTAAAAATAAAATTTCCACCTCCTCCCACTTCCCTCCCTCTCCCCTCACCTCCCTCCCCCACCATCCCCTTCCTCCTCCCTCTCCAGTCCAAAGAGCAATCAGGGTTCCCTGACCTGTCAAAGTCCAAAGTCATCCCCCTTCCATCCAGGTCTAGGAAGGTGAGCATCCAAACAGACTAGGCTCCCACAAAGCCACTACATGCAGAAGGATAAAAACCCAGTGCCATTGTCCTTGTCTTCTCAGTCAGCCCTCCTTGTCCGACACATTCAGAGAGTCCCGTTTGATCACTTGCTCCATCAGTCCCAGTCCAGCTGGCCTTGGTGAGCTCCCATTAGATCAGCTCCACCATCACAGTGGGTGGGCACACCCCTTGTGGTCCTGACTTTCTTGCTCATGTTCTCCCTCCTTCTGCTCCTCATTTAGGCCTTGGAAGCTCAGTCCAGTGCTCCAATGTGGGTCTCTGTCTCTAGCTTCATCCATTGCCAGATGAAGGTTCTATGATGATATGCAAGATATTCATCAGTATGGCTAAAGGATAGGGCCATTTCAGCATCTACCCGCCTGGAATCACAAGGCAGGCTCATGGATGCCTTTCTGTTAGCCCAGGCTTTGGGTACCCAGGCTCGCCTGAGCGGAATGACATCAGGTGAGCTGTGGCTGTATCCCTGCCAGCCCAGGCCTTGGTGTCTAGCACCTGCCCGAGCCTGAATCTTTGTTGAAAGAGAAAGTATTGTAGTAGATTTTGGATTTCTGACCAGAATCTACATAAGGATATTCTAATGATTAATTTTAGAAACTCTTCTCTGGAATCCCATGGTTCTTTTACACAGCTAATTAACATTATCCTCATGTTGACAGTCTCGGGAGGTTCCACTTATGACAGGTGTTTGCTTGTTTCTTGCTTTATCAGGTAAGAATCAATGAATTATTGAATAGATGTGAAAAAATAGCTACTTTCTTGGTCTCTCTCTCTCTCTCTGTGTTTGTTTGTATGTTAAAGCAGCACTTCCTCTTTTAAAATTTTTATTAGAACTTTTCATTTTACATACCAACCCCAGTTCCTTCTCCCTCCCCTTCTCCTATCCTCCATCCCCCATCCCACCCCTGTTCACTCCTCAGAGTGGGTAAGGCCTTCCTTGGGGAGTCAACAAAGTCTGGCATACCAATTTGAGGCAGGGCTGAATCCCTCCCCACTGTATGAAGACTTTGTAAAATATCTCACCATAGGAAATGGGCTCCAAAAAGTCAATTCATGCACCTGGGATAGGTCCTGGTGTCACTGTCAAACCCCCATCCCCAACAACAGATCAAGTCACATAACTGTCACCCACATTCAGAGGTTCCAGTTTGGTCCCATGCAGGTTCCCCAGCTGTCAGTCCATAGTCCATGAGCTCCCACTAGCTTGGATCATCTGTCCCTGTGGTTTGCCCCATCATGACCTTGAACGTCCTTGTTCCTAATGATCCCTCCACCCTCTCTTCAACTGAACTCTAAGATCTCATCCCAGTGGTTGGCCGTGGGTCACTGCATCTGCTTCTCTCAGTTACTGGACGTAGGTTCTATAATGACAATTAGGGTAGTCAATAATCATATTAAAGGGAAAGGCCCTTTCAGATACCCTCTCCACTATTGCTAAGAGTTTTAGCTGGGGTCATCCTTGTGGATTCCTGAGAATTTCTCTAAGAACAGGTTTCTCCCTAACTCCATAATGGCTCCCTCTATCAAGATATACTTTTCATTGCTCTTCCCCTCTGTCTCACCCCATTTTGGGCTTCTTGATCCCTCATGTTCTCATCCCACATCCCCTCCCATCTACACCCCTCCCAGTTTATCCAGAAGATCTTAACTATTTGCCTTCCTGGGGCCCTCCATGTGTGACTCTCTTAGGGTCCCCCTTTTTATGTAGTTTCTCTGGGATTGTGGATTGTAGCTTGGTTATCCTTTGTAAAGAAGCACTTCTAAGCTTTGACTGGCACAGCCTGATTGGTTTGGGGGAAATAACGTTTTTAAAGCCAAGGAAATTTTTCTATGTTCAAATATATAATAAGGATTTTATTATTAAGATAATTGTGTTTCATTAAGTCTCTCTTTTACCAAATTCTTTTAACCTTTCTCTTTTTAATCGGTTTACTTGGAAAGCTATTAAAATATTTTCTAAGAAAACTACAATTTTGGGCTCAAACATAATGTACATGCATACAATAAGCAGATATACATGCATGTATGCAAAATATGGAATATAACAGCTTGTATTTTGAATGATTGTAGGACAAGATGAGCGTGTTGAGCACTCCTTTAAAGAGGAAAGAATACCTATTTGATAAAAGTGATTTTTTTCAAAATTCATTTTAAAGGCATACTTACTTATTTATCAAAATTTGTTTTTAAATGTTAAGAAAACTAGGATATTTGAATGTATGTATAATGTAGTTACATATTCATGCTATAATGATAGATATTCATAACACATACTCTCATAGAATATTATGTGCTTATGTTATTATGTGTATATTAATGCCTGATGCAATGTTTGAAGTATTGAAAGGCTAAGGGACTTTTTGAAAAGTTATAAACAACCATGTCTCCGAATCTTGGTATATACTTTTGATTCGCCATATTTGGCAAGATCTGACTGGTGCCTGGTAAGTCAAATCTTAATTATTTGAGAGTGTCAGGTTAGAGAGTGAGACAGCTAAAGCCAGGCTTTAGAGTTGCATGCTAGCATACCTATGAATTTGTATGCAGTATACAGTAGTGGTAGACACCTAAGTTAGTGCTCTACTTTGCTAATTGTAGTGTTCTTATATATGTGTCTGGTCTGCAGATTATTAGATTGCACTAATATAGTATGACAAAGCCCTATGCTTAAAGACAAGGCAAAATAATTCAAGATGATTCAGTGTCAGCAATAAGACAATTTCAGAGGAAGGAAAAAAAGTTCATGTTTATTGAGACTGGGGAAAGGTTTGAATGACAAGATTCTTACTAAAACACACATATTTTGTGTTTCATATATGCACATAAGTGTAATAATGCATACATATCAGTGCCTGAATCTATCCCTTAACTACAGTTCATCGCGTTCCACATGACTTTTTCATATCCTAGATCTGAGGGAAATTCTTTCCATAGCACATCAAGGTCATGCAGCATCTCTACCTCAGCTTTATTTATTTATTTTTGCTGTCGTTGTAGTGACTTAGAATAATGTATTGCCTGAAAAATAGTCCTATCAACTAGGAATAAATTTGAGACTACCAACTTCGGTTTCATCTGTATCTCCCCTACCAAGTCCATATTAAATATTCAACAAATATTTGATTTATACAGAACAAAATCCCACTTAGCTTGAAATCTTTAACATTCTACTCCCCATCCTTCATTAAGCCACAGCTTGTCCTATTGTGCCGAGGCGCATGGAAAAGGTTATATTGTTAGACTTATTTCCCAGCTGCCAGTCACCTGCTGGGGCTAGTGTCTCTTCTAAATCGCTGGCCTACGAAGAATGAACGCACTCTTATTCTTTAGTAAGTACCGCTCTCTCATTTGGGGTGCGCTGCCATGAACGGCCAGGTGCCAAAGATTTAGTGATATTGATGACTAGATCTAAATATTTCAGATTTGAATATGTTTTCCAGAAAGTATCAACATGAAAAGTTGGTGAAATAGTTGAAAAACATGCAAGTAAATACAAAAGAATTTCTCTGACCCTGGGGATACCAGTTTAGGTTATGCTAATTATGTCTCTGAGTATATTACATACCCTTTGGTACAATTACATTTCTTTTATCTAATATAAAAGCGTTCCCTCCAAGAACTGAATTTTGTGTGCCCTTTTCTTTTTCTTACGAAAGTACCTGAGCTCACTTGTGTAGAGATCCTTTATCACTTAAGACGATCTGCAGTGGTCTGTCTTGATAACAGATTTATATCTCCCAACCCTCAGGTTCTGGTTTTGTGAGGATACCGCTTATCATTTTGAAAATATCTTTAGCACTAGTAGGGGGGAAAATCACCTTTTAGATACAGTTTCCCTCGCCTGAAATGATGAGCTTTGTGATTTTGTGGCAGGGCAGGACAGTGCGGAGGCTCCTCCATTCTGTATTCTTGCTGAGGCCATTTCAAATTTAACTAGAATTTGATCTCCTTGATGGAGAATCCCAAGGAAAATTACCCAATTCTATTCTAGGACCCAAGATGCCCCAGCTAACTTATTTGTTTGAAACTGCCTGCTTGTGCAAACCTTCCCCTCCAGCCAACCACTTATCGTAGCTTCTGGCAGACTGATTACTTATGCGAACATACAGCTGCAAAATGAGTTACCAGGATGTGGTTTTTACCTTTAAAACGCTTCAACTTATCTTCTTGTCACTATATCTTGGCCAACACCTCTGGCCAAAGCTTCTTGTCCTGCCAGAGGCCAGACCATCATCCTGATCTCCAGAAGCCAGACCAGCATCCTGATCCGCAGACACCAGGCCAGCTTTCTGATCCCTAGAGTGATGTAGGATGTCCTCCTGTATATCTGTTGCTTTTATTGACTAATAAAGAAAGTTATTTTTTTCAGCCAATAGCTTAGCAGAATAACACCAGTCAGGAAATCCAAGCAGAGAAACAGAGAGAAAGAAGGCTAAGTCAGGTGAGACACCAGCTAGCTATGGAGGAAAGCAGACGTGTAGAAAATGAGGTAACACTATGGCCATATGACAATTCATAGAGTAATAGAAATGGGTCAATTTAAGGTGTAAAAGCTAGCTAGAAATATGGTTGTGCCATTGGCCAAACTGTTGTAATTAATATAGTTTCTGTGTGATTATTTGGGTTTGGGCAGCCAGAAAATGAAAGCACAATCCCTGTTTCCACCAGAGGCCACAACAGCATCCTGAACACCAGAAACCAGAGCAATTCCCTGAAAACCAGACAAAAGCTTCCTACCTCCCCTCCCCAGAAGACAGGCCAGCATCCTGAACCTAGAGGATTAGAGGCCACACACATTGCCAGAACTCAAAGCCCCCAACATAAAGGGCAAGCTCCTGTTGGACCAGGGGTTATCCAGGCCATCAGAAATTCAACACCGGACTCAGGCAGAGACCCTTTACTCAAGCACAAGCCACTTCAACAAGAAGACCAGAGAGAGAAAAGAAACCTAGGTAGAAAACACTCATCCAACAAAACAAACCAAGAAATTGGCACCTCAACTTATAACTACTCCAAATCCAGGTGACTGAACCCAAGCATAAAAATTCAATCTTGTTACCAACAGAGTCCAGCCACCACAGTAAGCAATCCTTGAAATTCCAACAAGAAAATTACCATAACACCAACAATACAAAGATAATAGAGGTCCTTAAAGAGAAAATGAATAAATTCCTAAAGAAAAGGAACGGACAAACAAAAAAATAATGGAGAAAGTCAATAAACCCCTTTCAGAATGTTCAAGAAAGCCAAACACACAAACAAACAAAAACCTACCAAACAAACAAACAGTTTAAAGAAAGCCCCAACTAGTCAAAATGTAGAGAACAACTAACCATGAGGTGCCCAGTCATAACTGATATACCTAAAATACAATCCTTATATTTGAGGCTCAAAAAATAACTTAGAAGAAAAAACAAAAATATTACTATGTATAATATACATTACTAATATCATATAAGAAATATTATTATTGTTAGAGTCTGATTTTAGGAAGTTTTCTGAGAGATCTTGTCTTCTAGGTATGACAGGGAAGCTACAAACGTGAAATCTCAACAGTATTGCTCCCTAAATAAGACCTGAATAATGACAATACTAGTGGACATGCTTATATGAATAGGGAAAATCTCTCCAGTTCCCACTCCTCAGTGAAGAGATATAAGCAACTAATGACTTCTGGGAGGGGCAAAGTCAATAGTTTCCAAGGGTGAGCTCCTTATTTGTTAACCAATACCAAGTGGTCAGTCTTAAAAGGCATATACATATAACTACCATTAAGCAGATTCAGTGGGCTGTATTCATGCATTTATTAACATAAATGCATATAATAATAATTTTTAACGATCACAAATAAGAAGTAGGAGGAGGAGGTATATGGAAGGGAATAGAGGGGAAAATGAGAAGGGAAAATGATGCAATTATGTTTTAACGAAAAATAAAATAAATTATAAAAAGGATGTATACCACCCTGACCTCCAACATGATCTCAGTTTTTCCTAGTTTTGTATTTTGCACAAACAGGACACCAGAGCTTAGATCCTTTGGCACAGCTTTCAGTCAGTCCTTACTTTGGTGATTCACTAGTAAAACTGTCCTCGTTCATCCTACTGATGATAAAAATCCACCATGTGACTATTGCTCAATTCCTCTCTGCTTTCTATCATTGCTAGACATTTAGATAATGTGCTGTTTTGGACTGCTCTAAATCGAATTGCTTTGAACACACTATTGAATGCTTTTGTGTGAGCCTATGTATGCATTTCAATTAGGCATAGAAGTAGAAGTAGAATTGCTGGTTTGGGTTTACTTTGCTATTAAATATTGATGTCAACTTAATCAGTTTTGGAAGAGTGTCACGGTTTGAATACTAAACACCCATCATAGGCTCAAGTTTGAATGCTTGGTCTACATTCTGCAGTACAATCTTGGAAATTTGGCTGGAGGAATTAGGTCACTGGCTATGGGCTTGGGAAAGTGTCTTGTTCTTGATTGTATCTTGTTTGACTCTACTTTTGTCCGTGAGATTTGTTTTGCCATGTCCTTCCTGTTTTGATGGGAACCAAAGAACAGGCCTTCTTCCTTAAGTCATTTATCAGGCATTGGAATAGAATAATAAAAATGTAACTAGTACAAATGAACAAAAATGTTAATACATTGAGCCAGTATGTAATCTTTCAGTTCTAATGTATAATTGTACCCAATAAGTATTATTTACATTTACTACCAATGCTATTTTTCATACTTTAAAATTTTCACTTGAACCATAATAAATTATGACCCACAAATAATACCAACAAAATATGTAAATGTTGAAGACTGAATTTTTTTATTTCCTTTTAATAGAACAATGTACATTTTGCTTTAAATATCACTTAAGAGAAACATATGCAGAAAATATCCATCATTGAACTTGTTTACTTAGAATCTTAAAATTAAGAGTCTGTCCAATCCTTCCATTGAAAAGCAAAATAAAAGTAAAAAAAAGAATTCCACAGCCAATTATTCTTTCTTGTTGTTTTGATTCATATTTGTTCAATTATACATTGCCGAATAAACCTAGTCCCTCTAGCATTAACCTACTGAACTTAAATGATTTGTATGTGATCTCATCATATTTCCTGGTCCCAGGTCACTCTGTAGTCTAACTACGGATGCCTGTGTCTTATTTCCATGAGTTAGGTCTCAGAGATAACCAAATCCATGTCCAGCTTCCCTAATTAGAGTCACCAGGTCCCTATGGTCTCTTGCGGTGCCCTCTCTCTCTGCATCGTATCAATTTTGTAGCATGTTTTCCTCATGCCTTTCCCTGAAGCAACCTCTCCTTCAATTCCTCCTGTCCCTGCGGAGTCTGCTTCAGCATTTGTTTATATATCAAAATAATTGGAAACTAAATTAATTCTCAGCTTCAGTTTTTCAATTTTGTGGCTTTCCCCTCACCCCTCTCAGTCTTGGGACTTTGGTAATCATCAAGGACTTTGAAAACAGAAAGCACAGAATAGATACTGATTGATTAGTTGATGATTTAGTCTATGATTTTGTGATTGACTGACTAGCTTGGTTACTTTACTTCTCCTGGGTTCTCAGTATCTAATTATTATACTACACAGAGAGAGTCATTAGGTGTGTTTGCAAAGCCTACAGTCTCAATACCTCTGCTGCTTTTATATAAGAGACTTGATAGAAAAACCAATATAAACCTCTGAGTGCATTCTTTAGAGAAAACATACATATCATGTTTCTTTATATACTAAACACATCCGACTGTGCATTTATAGGCATATCTTGTGTGTGTGTGTGTGTGTATATATATATATATATATATGTATATGTATACTTATCAAATTTTTCTTGTTTTGTTCTTGCATAACTTTAATTTTTATACATCTTATTAAACACAAAATTAGATATGAAAATAATATATATTTATATGTATATGTTAATGCATGAATAGAGAGGGGAATCAGGGAGTCAGAGAGAGGTACTGCGAGAGACTGACAGTTCTATAATTTTTCTGGGGAGTCATACAGTTGAGAATTAATGAAAGTAGCTCCTAAGATAGCAGTTAGTGACCTCCACTTTCGATCCTCATGCTCAGTGTGATGTCCCTCAAGTTGGATTCTATTTAGTCAAGTGACTTTTCTTTCTAAGTAACAACATGCCAATGACTGGTTTCGAGAGTGTCTCGTCTCTATATATTTCTAGGAGTTTTCTACTGACGGAATGCCCTTTCTGGCTTTCATATGCATGTTGCCATACTTGATGGGCTAAGGAAAAATGAACTTAATACAGCCTCTTTACAACACCCGTGTAGGAACGTGGTACAGCATTGCATCTCAGTATTTTGGCTAAGATCAAGTATTGTACTGACACTACCAGTCCAAGAACCCTTGAAGAAATGGGTTCTACAGGTGTATTGATTCTGTTAGATATCGATTCTTCCCCTATCCACCTTCAGATGAGGCTGATTATCCTGAAAGGCATGTTAATTATACCTTCTTAGAGACCCTGAAGTAAAGGATTCAGAGGAGTCACAACCCAAGTTTTCCAGAAGCTGAAAGTTAGCAATTGGGTGGGGATTATAGCAGTATTTTTGGTATGCGTTGTTACATTATAAAAGTCTTTTCTGGATGATCACATCTGTGGAGTGTCTACTCAATACTCAACAATAGGACACCTGAAGTACAGCATCTAATTTGTGTGGGAAAAAAACTGTTCTATAATTCAAGGCTTTGGAGCAAACCTGATGGCAAAAGCAGAGGTGAAAAAAATCTCTTCAGAAAGTCTAGGTCAACTTTCCAAGGTCATAAGGAACAAACATGACAAATAAGCACTCCATGCCATGAAGAGTGGAATGAGAGACCTGTTTTCATGGATTACGATGAAATATACCAGAGAATGAGACGATAAAAAGAGGGAATAGCCATTATATATGTATATTATACCTTAGGGAAAAAAGAAAATTTGTTGAAATTCTCTTGAACTGAAAATATGTTCACAAATGAAGGTACACAAAGAATACAGAAAGAACTAGAAAACTGTTATTTTCTTTCTGAAGAAAATGAGAAGTTATTGCCTGGGAAGGTTTTGCAACCAATAGCACATTTTTTTTTCCAGGAAAGTAATGTTTTATATGGCTACCAGATTTCCAAGCTAGCTAGGACCATAGCTAATAATAATGTGGCTGAATTACTGCACACTTGTAATGAAAATAATGGGACATCAGGCTCTTAAAATGATACGCATTAGATATAATGGCAAAATGAAGGCAATAAGGTGGAAAAACAAATTGCTTAACTAAATTATTTCCTCAAGAAAACCACTTCTAATGGAAAATGTGTAGGGATCCTGGACTTTGGTGAGACCTTTTGAATTGATATCAGTGGTTCTGTATTGTTATTTCTAACACCTTTACAAAATAACCCACTCTTGATACCAATCTATTGTTAGCACAAGTTTTGCTCATAAGAAACATGAATAGGGACACTGTGAGGTTAGGTGCTAGGTGGTTTTTTGTTCAGACATAAGGAGTTGAAAGGGGAATATAAAGAGGAAAAGAAGTAAAAAAAAAATGATACAAAGCGTCAGAGTGGCTTGTTGTTTAAAGAAGCAGGTTAGTTCAATGTACTGAGGATGCATTGTGTGAACACATAGGAATACTGTGTAAATTGCATCTGCATAATCCCAGTCAAATTAGTATCTTGGGTTCACCATCTTAAAACTGAGATGTTGGTGGATGCTTCCAATTGTACATCCTTATGTAGATGCCAGTCCTGTAACTGACTACCACGCTGACTGATGAATCTATGTAACCATTTCACAAGGGAAAGGGGAAGTCACAAGAAAGAAATTGTGATTATCCCCTTTTCATGGAAGATGTTATCTGTTAGAGAAAGGGAGGTGGTATGAGCATCAGTTTAGATGTCTACCAGGTAAAGGGAAAGATGGGTAAGGTATTATTTCTTAATTTGCCTGTGAAGGTGTTTCTGGAGGAGCCATCTCAGTGTACCTCACTGAGAAGACGTGTCTTCATTTTGTGAAGGCACATCCAGTCCAACAGGGGTCCTGTAGATCAATAAGGTTGAGGAAAGTTGACTGATTTCTCCATATCTGGAAGCACCTTTCCTGCCCTTAGACATTAGAACTCAGTATCTCTTACCCTTGGGTTCCGTAACAACATGTATTGGCCCTCCTTTCTCTCTTCCTCCTATTCTACCTACAATTCCCATTCCAAGGATTTAAAGTCCTAGTTCTTGATCTGGGGGTTAAGTTATTGCCTTTTATAGTTCTCTAGATTTCATTCAGATGACTTACTGTGGTAATCTCTCTTTTTCTGTCTCTGTCTCTGTCTGTCTCATGTGTATGTGTGTGCACACATACCTGAGCAGTTATTTTGGTTGTCAACTTGGCTATATCTGGACTCAATTAAAACACAAACAGCTGGGCACACCTGTGATCTAGGTTTTGACTGGACTATTTGAAGTAAAGATCTGCGCTAAAGTTTGGTCACTCTTTCTGATGGCAGCCCACATAAAAGTGCACGGAAGAAGGAAGCTTTACTCTTGCTTGCTTGCTTTACTTCACTCTTGCTGGAAAGCTAATAAATGCTTTTCCTGAGATATCCTTTCCCTTACTTGTTAGGAATGACAATGGAGACAGAAAACCAACAGCTCTCAAGGAATCTCTTATCAGGACTTCTGAGACATACAGCCTTGTGGGCTGAAAAAATACTGGGTTTTTATGCTTTCTGTAGGCATACTACCATTAATGTCTACAGACCAGTCAGGCCACAATCTGTAAGCCCATCTAATAAATCCGGTATAGAATGTATATATTCACTCTATTAGGTCTGTTCCTTTAGGGATCCCTGACCAATACATACATGTAATATAGCTTGCATGTTGAGACCAGAGCACAATATTTGATGTTAGTCCTTTCCTTTTTCTATAATTGCAGATACCTTCCCTTGTGTGAACATTTTCATATGAGCAAGACAGTATGAACTACTTTTCCACCAAAGAATTGTGGATGGAAACTGTTTGTCACTATCAGTTAAAACATGCCTCTCATGGAAACGTTGAGCCATGTATTAAAAGAAACCTATTGTATGACAGGGGCCTGAGACTCTAAATGGCTGCATGGGACAAATGCCCACCCACCTGCTTGTAAGAATACAAGGAGGAAAATTCAAGATGTCATTATTTTTTTCTGCTGTGTAGTACTCCATTGTGCAGACAAATGGATGGAGCTAGAAACCATCATTTTGAGTGAGGTTCCCCAGATACAGAAAGACAATTATCACATGTATTCACTCATAAGTGTTTTTTTAAACATAAAACAAAGAAAACCAGCCCACAAATCACAATCCCAGTGAACCTAGACAACAATGAGGACCCTAAGAGAGACATACATAGATCTAATCTACATGGAAAGTAGAAAAGACAAGATCTCCTGAGTAAATTGGGAGAAGGTTGAAGGGAACAGGAGACGTAGGGATGGGAGCAGAAAAAAAACGTAGAGCTCAATAAAAATTTAAAAAAAACAATTTAAAAAAATGAAAAGAGGAGAAACTTGAAGTATGCTAACCATCAAGAATATGGATTATAGCAGCTTCTGTCATTATTTGCAAATAGAAAACAAATAGAAACAAGGGAGGGATGCAATGTAAATGAAGACTGAATTTATGTTTACAAAACAGAAAGAAAAGAGGCTGTAGAAACGGATCAATGGTTAAGCATGTTCACTGCTTTTGTACAGGACCTGAGTTTCGTTCTCAGTAGCCATGTTAGGTGGCTCACAGGCACATGCAATGACAATGCCCTTTTCTGACCTCCACAGGCACATGAATGTGTGGTGTGTGCACATGAGTGTGTACATGCACACAATTTTAAAAATAGAACAAAATCTCAAACTAAATAAATAAAAGTCCGGACTCTGAGAACAGATAAAAAACACATGGTAATAACTTGTATACAAAAGTGTTCCTTTTGGATACTGTCAGTGCCTGGCTTCCCCTGTCTATTTATTGAAAAGCATGACATTGGCAGCATGGTGTCGTAGGTATAATCATCACATGCTAGGGGTCAGCATGCTTTCCAAATAAACTGCACGATCATGGATTCCCAAAGCTGCTGGGATGACTCTCCACTGGAGAAGAGTTGATTTAGTCAGCAGCAAAGCACAAGAGTGCATTTTCTGAAATATTTGCTCGGGAGCTCAAAATTTAAACTTGTAGCCTTGGCTCAACCACGTGTCCAAGGTAATAAAAACTGCTTCTGTTGAAGATATAATATTAGAATACCCATTGTGTATATTTTCCAATTAATTGGACTTTAATTACTTTGCAGAGAATCTATAAAAGAGTCATCAAAGTTTCCAAGATGAGAACAAGCTGGCACATATTCCATTTACTTTCTGTAGAGCTATCTCCCCATGAAACTTAAAAAAAAAAAAACAATGGCCAATTTAATTTTCTGCTGTTAAGTTTTATAAAAGACCCAACAGAGGACACTATCTCTAATTTTTAATAGAGATAACTCTATTTGGAAATGTAAACGCTGAAAAGGGAACATATGCAAAATGCTGTATTAATCAAGGTGACCCTTCATATTTATCCCAAGATCTGTTCTATGTCTCTTTTTCCCGATTCTCATATACATTTACACACACACGCACACACACACGCACGCACGCACGCACACACACACACACACACACACGTAAGACTGCATCACTATTCACCCAAGCAAGGTTAAAAGATGCAAGCAAAGCCAAGTATAATGGTATAGCCTTCTAGTATAAGAACCCAGGAAGTCGAGCTAGGAAGTTTTCAGTTCAAGGCTACCCTGGCATGTAAACTGAGACTTTACATATGTCAAAAGAGTAAGATTTAGTGGCATAAAGTTAATTTTATTAATCTTCTTATTTCTCATATAACTAAATTTCTGAAGTTATAAGGGGGAACAATTAAATATGTACATATAAAATCACTGAGAGAATGTATTTTCTCGGTTGAAACTATGATGCAAAACACTGAAGAGTGTAAATATAACAATGCAAAAAATACTTTCTCTCTAAGTAAATTGCTAACAATCAACTAGTAAGCGAGCCTTAAGTCCCACTGGTACATCCATACATTAGATGGATGTCTGAGAACTGAAGGAGAGAATGCTGAAAGTCATCTAAGGTTGAACCCTATCATTTTCTCCATTAAAACATTGATGACAAAATAGGGTGGAACAGCTTTTATATACTATCCTAATTATATTCAATTTGGTAAACAGAAAACATTAGCACTTTGAGCAATAGAGCAGACCAAATTGGAAGCTAAATAAAGAGAGCAATGTGAAATTAAAATCCATCAGAATTCATCAGTTCACTATGGTTGAAATACACACCCAAAGGTAGCCAGTTGCCCTTGGCTCTCTTTTCACGCCTGCACTTTGATACTGTGAGATGCTAAGCTGGGAGATAATTATTAGCTCACTATTTTTCCTTTAATTTTGAATTTCTGATTTTCAACCTTTTACTAGACACAGTGGTTATAATTCATATTTTCTAACCAAAGCCACTTGGATTTACTTCATAATACTGTCGGGTACATTTCTGTAGCCGGAATTAGTTTAATGTTTCTGACAATGAATTTCCAAGTAATTGAAATGGCTTCACTCCATGATATGTCTCTCAGGGCACTCTTGGAAATTAAATGTTACTTCTCAACAGTTATTTGCTTACTTCATCCTCATTTTATTAAATAATCATAAAAACCTTTCAAATTTAAATATGCATGCTCTGTTATCTCAAAGGTCTGACAAGATGGAGCAGCTAGTGAAACTCAGCCAACTGCATGGTCTTTTTGCACCTTGGAGGATTTTCTATTTTCATTCAAGCATATCCCAAGTCATGAGCATCTCGGAGATGGCTGCCTTACACTCACTAGGGTCTTACCTTATTTGCACTAGGACAGCAGAAATTGCATCTAATTAGAGCTAGCTCAAACCCTTCTACAGTTGTCGGGAACACCTCACACAATCAATAGACAAGGGAGTAAATTGGTCTTTCACTCGCTGAAGAAAAGTGTGGCACAAAATTTATTCTAATTGAGGAAAGAGAGAGACAGGTATCCACTGTTTTGTAGGTGAGGATTAAATGCTTTATTAAGTCCAACTTGTAACAAAAGGCCTGCTTCTCATTGTAGGAATGTTTCTCTTTGCATGTCTTGTTATACAATCTTAGAATTCAAATTGGAAAATATAGTCCTTGACTCTTGAGACATGGAATGTCTTATACAGGTTCAACAGTTGAATTCCCAGTCCCCCTGCTCCACAGCAGGGTACAGGGACACAGACTTGGTAAACCGTGGAGGTGGGCAGTACCATGGGGTAGTAAAACCATCATTTCTACCTCCCGCATGATAGCTTTGAAGCTTCAAGTTCCCCCAAACCAAAATAAAGTCAACTGCACACGATTTTATGAAGCCAAACGTTAGTGTTAGAGCACTCAAAGTATAAGAAATGGTAACACTCATGATTCTAATAACGACAATACAGATCTGTGGTTGCTCATATTAATATTTCTAGTAGTCTGACTGATTCAAGTCGAATTGCATTATAGTTCGATTGGGTATGCTATTTGGAAAAACTTACATTTCGGTCCCTCTAGTTTGTCCACTACACGTGATAATTTTTTTTTCATCTAAAGCACAAAACGATGGCTAGGTATTTCCTCAAAGATGGCTGTATGCATCAGCTTATGGAAAGAAAGAACTTGCTTTCTGGTCCCAAGTTGTTCTTCTCTGGGTCTATTGAGGAACTCTAGGCAAGGAAATCCATCTTCTTGTTCCATTAGGAAAGGAGGGCAGGGACTAAAAGTCTTTCTCTGTCACATCAAGGCTGGATCTACGTAATTATTTCAAAGACAGAGTGAGAGTGGCTGCAGTATTGTCCCTTAAGTACTTGGCATTCCTTGGAAGAAAACATCATGTAATTGGACTTTAATAACTTGGAGGAAAATGCATCCTACGGCCATAAAATGTTTCTCTCCAACATTAGATCTAGGCAAGTTATTATGATTACCTCTTAAAAAGGTGTTCGGATTTACGGATGTGTGATTATAAAGCCCATTACAGAGGCAAGAGCAAGAAAAAGACGCCGAAAAGGTACAGAAAGAACGAAGAGGAGCCTGATACTCAACACTTTTACTCCTGAGCACTTTAGGCAGAGGAGTGCTTTTATCACTTGCATTGTCAAGTTCAGTAGGAGAATTGTTGAATAAGGAGCCCTGCCCTGAATACAATTTCCACCTCCCTGCTTCCCTTCAGTTGTATTTCAGAAGTCTGTTTAAGGGAGCTCTATCTTGACGCATAGGCAAGAGCAAGGATAAGGGAGTGAAACCTAGTGGCTCCAGCCGTTCAGTTCCCACTGAGCTCTGTGATTCCCACCAAGTGCATCCATCAAACTCGAAGTACCTTTCTGCGATGGCTGTTCAAGGTAGAGAACACATAACCGTATGATTCTTGACCTCAGTTGAAAATGGCCTGGGAGAGAAGACTGGGGAGCACCTGGTGTTGCTTACATGTGCATTGATGATGTCTGGCCATTAATATCCAGATCATTCCTCATGACCCCATGTCATTACTATTGATAGTTTTGAAGACTAATAAACTTGGAATATTAAAATATTAGGACTGATTTTCTAGATCATCCTGGAGAAAATTTTCTTAGTCTTCAGAGAATACTCTTCATCTATAACTCAAACCAGCCTTAGGGTAATGTTGAATCTGCTATCGCAGAACAGCCACGGGAAGAACTCTGCTTCATATATGCCAGAAATCATCAAAAAGTGAGACTGAAGCTTTCCTGGGCTGCCTATGGATGTTCTGTCACGTGGGCTGGCTACAGGTTTTTCTTTAACCCTACTCACACTAGATTATCAGTACTTGCAGCTGAAAGTATCTTAACTCTGCGGGAATTCAAGTTAATGCTCTCCACGTTTCAGACAATTCCCTCAGAGTTTTACTTAAAACAGAGACTCGGGGGTAGCCTTTGAGGATTCTGATCCACTGGTTCTGTTTGGAGCTCACCTGGAAGGGCCTTGTCTTCGTTATGTTTTTGTCAACTTGACCCAGCTAGGATGACCTGGGAGAAGGAACCTCATTTGAAAGAATACATCCACCAAACTGTCCTGCAAGTAAGTCTATAGGGCATTTTCTTGACTAATGGTTGATATGAGAGTGATCAGCACACTGGATTCAGTGCCGCTTCTGGGCAGGTGGTGGTGGGGTGTAAAAGAAAGTTTAGCTGAGCAAGCCAGAGTTAGCAAACATGCAAGCAGCCCTCCTCCGTGGACTTTGTTTTAGTTCCTGCCTCCAGGCTCCTGCCTTAATTTTCTGCCCTGCTTTCCCTTCATAATGAAACTGTAAGCCGTCAGATGAAGTTAAACCTTGTCCTCCTTAAGTTCCTTCTGGTCACGGTGTTTAACACAGTAAGCGAAAGAAAGTTATGGAAAGCTTGTCCTGAGTACCCAGCTGATGAGCATGCTCAGAAGCACTTTGCATTTTCCTTTGGTTGCTAGGAGACCAACAAGAATTAAAGGTAGACCGGCACTTGACTTAGCCTGAATGAGATAAAGGCAGTTTACTCAGAGTTGGGCATGGAGGTTTTGGTTTTCCATCTGGGGGAGGAGTGAAAACATATTTCCCAAATAGGGGATACCAGCAAGATACCGCCTCTGGGACTGCTTTCATCTTTACAGTGAGGACACTAGGGAAGGGAGACATCCCTTGTTTTCCATGATAATCTTTGAAAATGGAAATTTTTAATGCATTTTGCCTTCTGATCTAACTTATTTGCTTCAGCAACTTAAGAAGTTTTTCTAATGGCAAGTTCTTTTTATTGAAAAAATTGAAATAGACCATAAGCACTGTTATAACTCATTTATGCAAAACACTGTATTTCTTCTTTAGTTTTCCTCTATTGCTTTCCAGAGAACTTGACCCAAATACCCACAACTGTGATTTGATTTTAAATTAATTTATTTATCTTTTGCCATTTTCATACATTTATTTAATTCTAGTTAGTTTCATCTTTTTCTTCTCTTATTTCTTTCTTCCTTTAGGTCCCTTTTCCCACATTCATGATGTTTTGGTTTTTTTTCTTTTTTCTTTTCTTTTTTTGCAACTCCCTGAGTTTATCCAGGACCATCTGTGTCACCATGATTCTTGAAACTTTCCACCGGAGCCTGGAGTGCTTACCAGTACATTCTAAAGACACTGCTCTTCATTCTTTATAGCAAATCAGTAGGCAGTAAATCAGTAAATCAGAGGAGTATGGCCTTGTGAACTCCCCCTTCATCTGTGAGTAACTACTGAAAGTCCCATTCTTGTGCTGGCTAAGTGCAGAAACTTCAGATGCTATACATAAGATCATGGTTACAGTGATGGTATCATGCCTACAAGATGACACTTAACTTACATTATTTTTTC